>NW_012114599.1:16466322-16483469 GCF_000951035.1 Colobus angolensis palliatus | reverse complement strand
TGATTATCTCAATAGATGCAGAAAAGGCCTTTGACAAAATTCAACAGCCCTTCATGCTAAAAACTCTCAATAAATTCGGTATTGATGGAACGTATCTCAAAATAATAAGAGCTATTTATGACAAACCCACAGCCAATATCAACCTTAAAATATTTTATACTTCATTGTATAATAGTCCTTCATAGCGTAATAAAATGAGTTATATACATGTAATGAAGATAATTCATAAGAGTATTTCAGTTTATCATTTTTTAGTGTTTTTAAATAGTAAGATGAAGTAATGGGTTCCTGACATGTGGTTATCTTTATGGAGTGGCCCTTTTAATAGATAAATATCTGAACACTTTTAATAAATGTGTCCTGAGAGTTTATCAAATGGCCAGTACTTTAATGCTGGTTGTAGGTTTTACCCACACCAGACACCAGTTGAGGGAAGATGATTGGAGTCTGGAGTCCAGCCCATGCTCTGCTCATCAAACTCTATGTCCTGGTGCGGGTCACATCCTAGAGCTGCCCTTTTCTGATCCCCACACAGGGGTTGATGGAGTCCCAGTATCTTGATTGGATAAGTATCATTTAATCTCACAATCCTTTGGGGTTAGGATTACTGACTCAGAGGTTGGATGATCTGCTGAACTTCTCACTGCTAGTAAGAAGTATCCGGGATTTCAATCCAAGTCTGATGATTCCAGTCCAGCACTCTTTTCTTACCACCACTGCTGGATTCTCCTTCCCCAGGACTCTGCACAGTGTAGCAAACATTCTTTGAATGAGGGTGCATTGCAGGTACTATAGGTACCAGCAATTGTAATACCTGAAAATTAAATCTTCTAAAACCTTGTGAAACCATACTCCACCATCTATCACAATCTCTTCAAATCATCATTCAGCTCTGAAGCAACTCCAGTGGTGACTTTTTAATTGACAAAAATTGCAAGCCTTGGTTTGACTGGGAGATGTAAAAGTGACTGTGATCACAGCCCAACTTTGAATATCAGGGAAGTGCTACAGTATTACCTCAAAATGAGATTAAAGTCTGAAGGTATGTGTTCCCAATCAGGCCAAGATTTAGATTGCATACATTACCCTACAATCTGTAATTTTTGACAGCTAGCTTCAAAATTAAAAGTTTTTTTCACTGTTGCTTATAATAATTTTGTGTTGTAAATGCAGTAACATAGATATTTGTGGAATAATTGTAATGATTCTTGAATAGCCTTACCATCTGAATCACAGGGTTCATACAGATGCGCACGTAAGAAGGGTTGAAAAGTTATTTTCATGCACTCAATGTTCCGGGATTCATGACCAGTGTACTGGTGAATCAGGGATGGGAGTAGCTTTGTTTGTTTTTCTTTCTTTTGCCTTATTTGTATAAGTCCTGAAGTTAGAGGCCCAGGCAGCATGAGCAACTCTAGAGATGTCGAAATGAGGGAGGAGGAGATAAGACAAAAGGAGATGGTTAGGAGGCCGTCTGCCCAGACGCAGTCCTATTATAGATGTGAGAGCAGCAGAAACACTTGAGTTCTGCTGTGGTGCGTAGTAACTTGTATTTCCTAGATGTGATAATGTAACCCATCAGTATGTAGTGACCACAGAACCTTAGACCTTGCAGAAATTGTAAAGGTCATCTGCTTCAAATCCTGGGCATCCCTGAGAGATGGTTTTCCATGGTCAGTTCCTAGTGAAGTCAGCATCTTCCATTGTTAAGGAGCATTAACTGTTGAAAGGATCTTCTACTTAATGAGGTTGAATCCACTCTTTCTATGATTTGTAGCCTTTAGTCCTGCCAATACAAGTTAAGCATCCCAAATCCAACAGTCTGAAATCCAAAAGGCTCCAGAATCCAAAATGTTTTGAGCACCAACATAAAACTCCAAGGAAATGCTCGTTGGAACAATTTAGATTTTGCACTTTTGGATTTGGGATGCTCAACTGGTAAGTATTTGCAAATATCCTAAAATCTGAAAATAACTGAAATCTAAAATACTTCTAGTCCCAAGCATTTTGGATCAGAGATCCTCAACCTGGACGTTTATCATGCAGCAAGCTTCTTCTTGCTCAGGGTATCTGAACACTGCTGTCATGTCTGCACGTAGTCTCACCATTCCTCCTTTCCTCAGTTGATCCTCACAGGACTTGGTTGCCAGAACTTTCATTTCTCTGCTTGCACTGCTTCAGCTAGGTCATGCATGGGCTGAATCCTGGGACAGCTGTGTAGGGTTGTAGTGTCTGTTAATCTGCAGCCCAAGGTTGTGTGAACTTTTTGAGGCATTATAGCCTGTTTGACCCGATAGGATTTTTGTTTTGGACTTGACTTAGCTAAATATCAGGTTGTAAATTTAGCACATTTCTCCAGGATTGCTTATTTGTAAGACACATCCTGAAATGATGAAGTTTTCCATGTTAAGGTAGTGAATAATTCACAAAGGAGGAATTCCATGTGTGTTTTTAACTTGTAAAACATCACCTCAATCTGTGCGTAAAAATATAGTTAGCGTGAGCCTATATGCACATGATTACTCTCACCAAAGAGCAGAACCTAGCAGTCATAGACAAGGATTTTCTGAATGCTGATCTCATCCTGTTCCATGTGATTCTCTTCAGTGTGGCC
Source organism: Colobus angolensis palliatus (assembly GCF_000951035.1). Taxonomy (NCBI): domain Eukaryota; kingdom Metazoa; phylum Chordata; class Mammalia; order Primates; family Cercopithecidae; genus Colobus; species Colobus angolensis. The sequence goes on along the minus strand of NW_012114599.1, from coordinate 16,480,855 downwards.
TTTTGGTGTGGGAGAGAGAAGATCTTTCCTCTACCTTCTTTTCTTCTAGGCATTTCTTACATCCAGGTGAGACCCTGTGGTGTTCAGTGATCTCTTGGGTGAGAACTCTGAGTATGGCCACAAAAATCTCTCAGATGAAGTTTCTGGCTGCACATCGAAGCCTCTTCATAGTTAAATAACCGAAAGGCATATGGAGAACTTTCAGTCTTGTTATAACCGTGACTTCATCTCTTGTAGCTTATTCTTATACTGTGCAGACCCAGTTTCAAGACACACACAGTGTTGTGGTACCACTTACACTACCATTTATTTAATCAATGTGGATGGCTTATGCTGCTCTTGGCTGTGGACCTGCAAAAACAAAGCCATGGGATAAAGCGGCCTGAATCATGTAATGAAAACCTTGTACCTTTCTGGAGGCCCGGTTGAGAAAAAATGATTTATTTTTGCCCTACCCAATAAAACATTCTAGGAATCCAAGGTGAAAATTGGATTTTAACTGCCTCTAACATTTTGAGCATATAAAATCAGCAAGTGTTGAGTGTTTTGCTTGATTAGAAGACGAACCTAAAGAGTCCAGTATAAGAATGATCTGTATATGATGTGAACTGGTGTCTTACAACAATTTTATAAAACTGGAAATAAACCCTAAGCATGCTTTGGCAGCCAGGTTGCAACAGTGGGGACCTCTGTGTTTTTACAGAATCATTTTGTTCCCAGTCTTAGGCCTGGGTCATTGTTGCCCTTTCCTCCCTTCAGTCCTTCATATTTCAGGGTTATATGTTTTGTGATTAAGCTCAAGGAGTATGGAAACTACCTGATTCCAGCCCTGAGTATGTGCCTGTCTTCTCTCAGGTTCCCGTTTGTTCTCACGTTGGATGTGTCTCTCCCTCTTCCTCTCCCCACTCTGCGTGTACATGCGGATGCATGTTTGTTTCGCTATCTCTGGGACTACCTGCCCACCTACCACTTTATCGTATTTCTTTTGGTCCAGTCTTCCCCCATGTCTGAGACTATTCATCTGTGGCCCCACCGCTGTTCCAGCCTCGGGGACTTTCCCTCACTGCACGTGGTTTAAACACTTCTCTGAGAGCCCTGTCTCCAAACAGACTTCTCCGAGTCAGTGCGTTGGTATCTGGCACACAACGTCCCTCATTGTTTATCCAGTTGTGTCGTTTTATGAGAGAATTTCCTTATCTCAAGGAATGCGTGTCACGTGTCTACAGGAGTTACTGCCCCGGTTTCATGAGATGTGATGGTCTTGGGCTTTGCTGACTTACACTAGGGCTTTTTTCAGTGCCTTCCCCAGAATTACGTGTTTTTTCAAGTTCATCTAAAAGAAAAAAGCAATTGTTTTGGTATGCCTACTTTTGCTTAACTCAGAAGGTCTTCAACACCAGCTTTATTAGGGAAATTCATTTTGTCTCAGGGTCATTTTTTATGGAGTCTGGTACTTTGGAGAGGGCGATTAGACTAACCTGTTTGATTGACAGGACCATTTACAATCTACTTCACTCACACGCCTTCTACTCCCTGAGGAATCCGACAAACATTAGGGGCTTCAAATGGGACATCTGGAGTAGGGAGCTTTTATCAATAATAATAATAATAATGATAATGGTAATGATACCTGACACATGTAAGTGCTCAGCTATGATGTTCAGCATTGCACGTGCCTTTTTTCTTTCATATTTCATGACCCTGTGAGAAAGATACTATTATGCAATCTATGTTATGGGTAGGAAAATGTCTAAGATAATGCATGCAAGAAATCCTACAGTCAGAATTCATACTCAGGCCTCTCTAACTCCTGAGTCACATTTTTAATCACTATCGTATACTGCTGTTAGAGAGCACACAGCATCCTGTTGAAATCATTAAAAATAATGAAACCTTAGAACATCAAAGCTATGATGTAACTAAAACTTAGCTGGGCCTTCTGTGGTTTGGTCTTGTTTTACAATTTGGATATGTAGTCACTTAGAGCCTTAATCAGAATGCTGCATGCTTGGACCTGGCGGGAAAGAAACGCTGTCCCTGGAGGCCTGCCAGGTGACTGGTGTCTACTACCTGCTGTCCTTCTGAGGGCCACCACCTGCCTGGACCTTCTGTCACCACACACTGCTCACTAGCCTGGGGTATGGATGCTAAACTTCCATTGGTTTTCTTGTTTTTTTTTTTTTTGAGACGGAGTCTCTTTGTCGCCAGGCTGGCGTGCAGTGGTGCAATCTTGGCTCACTGCAATCTCTGCCTCCCGGGTTCAAGTGATTCCCCTGCCTCAGCCTCTTGAGTAGCTGGGACTAGAGGCATGCACCACCACGCCCGGCTAATTTTTTGTATTTTCGTAGAGACAGGGTTTCACCATGTTGGCCAGGATGGTCTCGATCTCCTGACCTCATGATGTGCCCGCCTTGGGCTCCCAAAGTGCTGGGATTACAGGCATGAGCCACCATGCCTGACCCCTCCATTACTTGTCTGGATGGCCTACAACTAGCTTGTTCCTTAGTTCCCTAGGTTGTTTGTTCCTTTCTTCATGCAGCGTTTCCTGAGCATTTGCAACATGTACTGTGTACTGGAATATAAACATAAGATACATATGCATTTAACAGAAATGCATCGCAGAGGCAGTAGACTATATAGACATTGCTGTGGGATAAAAAGGAGGGAGGAACTCATTGGAATTAAGGAGATAGGGGAGGTTTCATAGTGATGGTTCTCAGAGCTATTAATACATCTCAAGGGTTGAATAAAGTCTATTCTGGGAAAGAGAAAAGGAGAGAGTGTTCCAGGGAGACATGCTTCTTTTGGAAGGACATGGTTTGTTCAGAAAATAAAGAGCCCTTTGGTATGTCTGCAGGATAGAGGTGGATGGGGACAAGAGATTGCCTCAGGTGGGAATAGGAAGAACCTTATAGATCATCCCAGAGTGTGCAGTTTTCAGACAATGGAGAGTCAGTGAACGTTTTTAATCAGTAATGTGATCAGGTTTGGATCAGATTGGAAAGACAACTCTGGAAACTGTTGAGAGGATTTTTGTAGAGACTGAGACAGAGGAAGGCAGAATAACCCCTTGGATGCTCTGCGTTTACACAGGAGACAAAAATGTGGGCTGTGTTAGCCTGCACAGCAGGGGTGGAGAGTCAGGTGGTCCTCCCCTCAGGCTGGGCTTTGGATGGGTCCACAGAGCAGGATCTGTTTTTTTAGGCACTTCCTTGCCCCACTGAGGAGGTCTAACTTTAGGCCCTTGCCTCTCAGCTTTTTCTCACTTCCTATGGTTGACCAGGAGTCTTACCTGGTCTTAACACTGGACAACCGTGTTGCACCAGTAGCCTGTAAGTCCTGCTCTTCTGCCTGCTCAAGCCGGTCTTGCTTAAACATGCTGGCACCTTCCTAGCTTGGCTGACCTCCCTGGGTCAGAACACTTGGCTGCCTGGAGCCTTCGTCTCTGCTAGAGCTGATTTGGCCCAGCCAGTAATTGTTTCTTCTGTCCTGTCAGTGCCCAGGCCTTGGGGTTATAGAAAGATCAGAAGCCTCTTGTAGGTGGGACCTGTGCCATCTTCTCCCATTTTACACACATGCCATACCCTTAGAGTTCTGTTCCCAGATGATCCACACAAGAGATTTAAACAGACAGATACAACTAAAATCTAAAAAGCCTATATTGATCTTACACATTATGAGGCTCTTATTAAGAAAAAAAGGCATTGGAAACATAAGTTTTGTAAAGTACTCTGAGCACTGACAGATTTTCTTAGACTGGATATTTCCAAGGTCTAAGTCTAAGACTTCTTAGACTTGGTATTCCAAGGTGCTCTCATTTGGAAATGTACTTGTTCATTTTTGTGTTGTATTGATTTCTGTCCAGGTATTTTCTTTCCAAGTTTTACAGTTTTTTTCCTTTCTAATTGTGTCGATAACAAGGGAACTGGTTTATAGTGTGACTGTGAGGTACAGCAGTGCTCTGGGGCTGGGCATCCTGCACTCAATTAACCTTCATATTTCACACCTAATCATTGCAGTGTGGCAAAGCGCTCCCTGGCCTTTCAAAGCAAGAGGACTGCTGTGGAACTGTGGGTACCTCCTGGGGCTTTAACAAATGCCAGAAATGCCCCAAGAAACCATGTAAGTAATGTTTCCTCACTCCTTTGCAGGTCAATGTAGCATATCTGTTTTTTATGACTACTCGTTTAATGATGAGGCAATATTAGACTTTCAAATAACTCTCTTACTGAATTCTAGAATGTAGTACTATAATACGCATTTCCAGAAAATTTGCAAGTCTGAAAAAGTTTTCATGTCAATTATTTTGTAATAAGCACAGTTATTAATTATCCTCTTCAGTTGGAGTACTTATGGGAAAAAAAAGTCTTAAGCGGTAATGAGCTAAAATGGACTTTTTGTCTCAGGGGAAGAGAAAATAAGATCTCTTAAAATGTTGAATAAATGTTTCAAACCCTATAAAAAGTCAGTGCAGTTGTTATTTCCTAGGTTTAAATTCCTTAAATGAGATTTTTATTAATATCCACAACTTATGTTATAGTTTTTGTTATGTTATCGGTTTTCAAATGTCATTAAAAGGAAAGCTGAAATGGAGAAATAATTGGTTGTTGATTTGTAAAAGAGAAACTTGTAATCACTAAGACACAATTCTTTCCCATTTTTTCTAACACTGGTTTTATGCTGTCACAGACCTCAGCAACATTAATGTATATCAACACCCCCAGGCTTCGATTTGTTTTTAAAGTATTTTTCAGAACATACTGATTTGAATAAATCAGGTTTACACGTTTTTAATACTCTCTTACCAACAATAATTTGTACCTTTAGTTTTTCAATGTAGTAGTAACTCTGGATAACTGATTTCTAATATCCAGAAATTATGAGGAACTTTTCACTAAAGTTCCTCATAATTAATGAATTCTTCATTTACAAAAATAATCCACGTAAATAAGGACATTTTCAGTACTGAGAGAATTTTCCAAGTAGATGTTCTAAGCTGATTTGATGATCATTTGCAATGTGGATTTCCAGGAAGTAGGTTGAGTGTGATGGTTCATCCTCACTGGAAGATCCATTTGCTTAAAATTATTTTGGCAACCTGACCAAAGGGATAGCTGTGATACATTTGGTTTGATTTAAAAATTTTAGTGTTTGAAGTTAGGTAGACCTGAGTTTGATTCCCAGCTCTTTCATTTACTATTGAGTCTTGTGGATCATTAAACAGGAATCTATAGCTAAAACGTTGAAAAGGCATTGCCCTCTTTTTTTTTCCTTAAACCTGCCTCTCCTTTGTTTACTGTGTCTGTCTGTCTGTAGGAATATTGAGGGGGATGATATGTTTTCCACTGTTGGGTGGAAGGATTAAGGATGAGGGAATTCAGGTTCACAGAACTTTGTTTTGGGGCTAAGTCTATGTTCTCTAGTATTAAATACTTTCCCCATCTTTCTTATTTTTCTTTTTCATTTACCCCCTTCTTTGTGTATCTTTTGCTGAGCTGCCTCTCTTTTCTCTCGTGTCTAAACCCCAAAGTAGCAGGGATGTGATAGACATTTAAGGTAAAGCGACTGCTACTGTCCTTTTTTTTTTTTTAATCCCTAACTTCCACTCTTGACCTTTTGTCATTTTTGTCTAGAATTGCGTCATTTTTATCTAAGATGAGTTCATTGATTTCTGTGGTTTGTGAGCTCTATATTTTAATCTTGATAAGAACTTAGTTGAATGTGAAAATGCAAAGTTTCTGTCACTTTTAACTAAATGTTGATGAAAATAAATCCATATGTTGGCTCATTTAATGTATAAAATTGAAGAAACTGCTTTCACTTCAGGGAGGGCAATGTGGACTATGAATGAAGTAAACTATTAACATTTTGACATTTATTCTGTTTGTGCTGTCTTATGTGACTCACTCCCAAGAAACACACTCAGGGTCACATTCTTCCTGTGTCATTTAAAAAGTTTTCCTTTCTTTGGTTGGGACTCCTCTCTAAATCCTACTCAGTTTGGAAGGAAGCAGACTTCCCTTGGCTTTCTCCGCTATGGTTTTGTGTTCCACACCTCTTTTTTTTTTTTTTTTTTCCACTCAAATTAGTTCAAACTTTACTTTTCAAGTGGCTTTTATTTAACATTTGAAGTTTTTGTTTAGCCACATACAGAACGGCCTTTCATTGTTGATCTTTTTTTGTTGTTTTTCTGTTTTGTTTTTGTTTTTGTTTTTGCCTTGAACACTTAATTTTAAATCTGTAAATGATTTCATTAAATAGTTTGTGACCCATTAGAAATGTGCTTAGCATGAACAAGTCACTTGTCCTTTAAAACTTTTGAGAAGAAAATGAACATAAAATCCTAAGCTGAGGAGGACTGTAAGAGATTGCCTGGTCTGGCTCTCTGCCTTGAAGTAGATGACTGTTGAAACTTCTAAAACAAGTTAATATCCATCTCTTTTGTCTTTGAGGAATTTGTAGCCAGAGATCCCACAATCTCTGCAGGAAGCGTGCTCCAGAGGTCTATGGGACAAGACAGACATGAGGCCAAGGAGCTGAATGGGGGGACTCCCACACGCCCATAACTCACCTCTTTTAATTTGCCTTTCCCAAACGCCTCACTCTGATCTCTTTTGGTCATCTGGGGGAATCTGAAGAGAGGGAAAATACAGCAAAGAAAAGAATTGAAGGAGAACAGGGACAGCCCAGTACATATTCACCCTGTTCGTTTAGTGGTGACAGATAAAGCTCATATGGGGAGGCTGAAATAATTTTATTTTTTAATAGAAAATTTCCCTTTTTATTTTTTACTTTCCCCTTTTACTCCTCTTTCAAGTCTTTTTAGTGGTCTAATCTTTCATCCCATTTTGATCATAGCTTGTTTTCTGTTGCATAGTATTCTCTTAATAGAATTCCTTATTGCAGGACATAGCAATGGCATTTGACATTTTGGGAGTGCTTGTCACACTTAGGCCCTGTGGTAGGCATTTTTCATGAATTCTCTCTAAACTGTGGAAGTACTCTTCAGTGCTCAGTAGATGGGAATTACCCTCATTGTAGAGAATTTCTCTGTGAAACCCAAGAGGCTTGTTTCCCAAGGTCACAGCTATTGATAGGAAGAGGATTTGAAACCCACTTCTGCCACATCCCAGAACTTTGGCTGCATTCACTATGCCAGGTGGTCTCTCAGGTCTCACTCAAGAGTATCAGAATCTCAGGAAATAGAATTTTGTTGAGAAGTTGGTGATTGCAACATTTGTACTGTTTGCCTATTCTGAGTGCAGCCCTTTTAATTTCCTGACTTCCTCTCATCACCTGCCTATTCTTCTCAGGTTCATAATCTTAAGAATCATCTCATGACTGGGATACCCGAGCCAGTAATTAGGATGAGTGTATAATTTATTGTCTAAACTGGGACACTTTGGGGAGTAAAGTACTGTTAATTAACTTTGCTGGAATAACAGACATCACCCAGAATGTTCCAGGACATGTAGTAACCCTACCTACAATGGAGAAGAAAATCCAAACCCTGAAGCACATCACTGGGGAGGAATAGATCCTTTGTGATGGAAATACATAATCACTAATTAGAAGAAAATGTACAACAATCTCAAGATTGTTTCAGTTAACATGATAAAGATTTACTGATAACTTCTTGGGACTTTGTTGCAAAATAAGAAGTATCCTGAAAAATAAGCAGAATGGGAAAGAAATTATGGAGATATACATTGGTATTGGTTACTTATATTAATAAATGAATAAATCAGTCTGCTGATGCCTTAAATGGCTTCAGATGTCGCTTATAATAGTCTAAGATTGTAAGAATGTAAACTAAGTGTGTAACAAAGCATTTCTTCCCTTACAGCTTATCATGGATACAACCAAATGATGGAATGCCTACCAGGTTATAAGCGGGTTAACAACACGTTTTGCCAAGGTAAGACTAACTGAATTCATTGATGTGGACTCAAAAGTTGTTTTGGCTTTTTAGAAACGTCAGTTGTTTGCCACAGCTTGCTCATTCGCCCGGCCTGTCACAGTGAACCACCTCATGTTCACTCCTTTTGGCTAAGGAAATAGAAGGAAATAAGTTTAAAGTATGGTTATTGGAATTGCTTTATTACCACTGACACTTGCTGCAAGTTTTTAATCTAAAAGAGTTTGGATAGAATCTAAAAGAGTTTGGATCACATTAGAGAGCACGTGTGGTTTCCATGGTAGTCATATCCTTGCATGGGCATGTGCACATATGTGCTTGCATACACCCACATGTACCTGGCACTTCTACTTCATTGCCAGTGCATGGTTGGGCAGCAGAGTTCCCTTTTCTCCTCTCATCGAAATGTTGCTGGTCATCTCAGGAACTAGATATCAGAGTAAACACATTTTGCCTAGGCAGGAAGAAAAGCTATGTAGCTAAGTGTGAAATGCCCTGAGTACTTTTGCTCAGTTTATGTTGAACAGTACAGCAAAGTTGTACAAGCAGGGGGAAGCTGGGAGATTGTCTGGTCCAGTGTCTATAAATAAGAAAACTCAAGCCCATAGAGGTTAAGTGACTTTCTTGTGGCAGCATAGAGCTCAGATTATAACTTGAGTTTACCAAGGCCTAGTTTAGTACCCAATATGATATCATATTTTGTTTTAGTTACTTTATGGGAAGATCAATGCTTCTAATTTCCCTTACATGTCTAGGATGAAGATGTTATTAGTAACTTGGAAATACGTGTACATTGAAACTGAGAAAGCAGAGAGCCTCCCAGAGTCTAATAGAACCAAAAGCCATGTTGAGAACATGGCACATGTCTTCTGACTTGTGTTGTGAGGCTCTGTATCCTTGACCAGCATATGTATTTAGGATAGAGTAGATTAAGGTCATGTTACAGAGTATAGGTTAACCCCCTATTCAAATGGCTCATGTCAAAGGAATATCTTGATTATCTGAGAATTTTCTCAATTAAATTGTCTATAGTGCTGCATCTGTGTAACTTTTTTGATGTGTAGAGTCTTTGTTAACATAAAAGAATTTTCTTTAGAAATGCACATATATTCTGTCTTTAAAAGACTTTTTCTTAAAAATATTGTAAGCCCTCATCATATGTCACAGAATGTTGAGAAAATTAGAATTAACCACTTAAGGAGAGGCCACCCATGACGCATTTTGAGAAACATCTGTAAAACTTAGTAACATGGGAATATTGGATTAATCTGCATTATTTTAGAGTCAGAATTAGATGGATGAATGAGTAGGTTAAATTAAATAATGAATAGATTTTAAGATTCATATTTTACAGTATAAACCAAGTTATTGTTTTATAGATTTGGATAGAAGTCTATAGCCTTAGCACATTTGTAGAATGCATTAGTAGAAAGAGAATGAACAGGGCAGTGGAAGTAACAACCTTGTACACTGTGCCCGTCAGACTGATTTTGGGGTTTGGATGTTCAGTGTTCATTATTGTCTTTTGGTTAATAAAGTCAACCAAGTTTGTGAAGGGCCTAGAAACATGAGTGTGTTTAGCACTCAGAAGTATAGACTGAAGGGAAATATAATGGCTGCCTTATAAACACGCCTTTAAATGTTTGTAAACATGCCACTAAATGATTAACTGTCTTACAAAACAAGACATACCTAATCACAGGGGACACTTCAGGAAACTAGGTGTCTAGGGGCTAAAACTTATGTGGAAAAAATGAGCTGTAATTCCTTTCTTTTTATGCACAGTCTCTGTCCCAGGGGACAGATGGTAATGATAGCATCATAGAACTGGAATGTGCCTACGAGCCATCTAACCTTATATACTGTTCAGGGTAAAAATACTCTATCATATCCCTGGCCAATAGTTATTATGAAACTGTCAAATCACCTGTATGGACGGGAAGCTCAGTACTTCCAAAGACATTTCATTACAAAGTTGTTGGGGAACTCTATTCTGCAGAAAAGTCTTGTAGTTGTTCCATTAAACTAGAGGACAGAGGAGGGTCCTTATTTACCTTTCATTATTCCAATCCTGCATAGCTAATTGTTTGATACATTTTCCAGAATGCTTCTAATTTATCTTAATGTCAAATGGATAAAATATACATATGTTCTCTAGGTATGGTGTGTTTTTATTTGTTTGCCATTTTTTACCATTCATAGATACTTGAAGACAGAAGGCTTACTCTCTCTTAGATAGTTTTATGGTGTTGTTTCTTCCTTATGTATTTGGAATAATTCACAGGAGAAGACATTTGGCCCTGAAGTTTCAGTTATGGAGCAAATTAATAGCTGTACTATTATTCAGATTTCCCATTACTACTTTGTGTCAGTTTTGATAATCTGTATTACCTTAGAAAGTGCCATTTTATCCAAAATGTCAAATTTATTAATATGAAATGTTTTCCTAATATTCTTTTGTTTTCTTTTTAATTTATATAACAACCCCCGTCCCTTTTAGTTATATTGCTATTTGTGCTATATTTGTTTTTCTTGGATTAGGCTTGCCGGTGATTTATCAATGTTACCAACTTTTTCCCCGAAAGAATCAATTATTTGCCTTGTTGAAAACATTTGTCTATTTCACTGATTTCTGATCTTTGTTTTCTTTTCCTCTACTTTTTTATTCAATAGCTACTGTTTCCAATTTCTTCAGATGCATACTTAGGTCATTGATGTCAGCCTTTCTTCTTTCCCTGAAATATAAATAAAAGTAAATTTCTATCAGTCTAGATTCTGACTTTAACTGTGTCCCTTAATTTTGTGTCATATTCTTATCTCTAAGTTCAAGTTTTAAAAGAATTTCCTTGTATTTTTTATCAGCATATAATAATTATACATATTTATGGGGTATGTAGTGATGTTTTGATACTTAAAATGTATAGTGATCAGATCAGGGTATTTAGCAAATACATCATCTTGAACATTTATAATTGGAACATTCAGTGTATCTTCCTTCTACCTATTTGAAACTATGTAGCTGTGGAACACTAGAACTTACTCCTATTTAGCTGTTGGCATTAGTCCGTTTTCACGCTGCCGATAAAGACATACCCGAGACTGGGCATTTTACAAAAGAAAGAGATTTAACCTGACTTACAGTTCCACATGGCTGAGGAAGCCTCACAATCATGGTGGAAGCCAAGGAAGAGCAAGTCACGTCTTACATGGATGGCAGCAGGCTAAAAAAGGAGAATTTGTGCAGGGGAACGCCTCTTCTTAAAACTGTCAGATCTCACGAAAATTACTGTCACAAGAACAGCAAGGGAACGACTTGTCCCCATGATTCATTACCTCCTACCAGCTCTCTCCCATGACACATGGGAATTCAAGATGAGATTTGGGTGGGGATATAGCCAAACCATATCAGCTGTCATTTTGTATCTTTTAACAAATCTCTCTTTACCTTCACCTTCCCTCTACCCTTACCAGCCTCTAGTTATCTTCTGTTCTACTTTTTACTTCAATGAGACCAACTTTTTTTAGCTTCCACATATGAGTGAGAATAGGTGGTGTTTAACTTTCTGTTCCTGGCTTATTTCACTTAACATAATGTCCTCCAGTTCCATCCATGCTATACAAATGACAGATTTCATTCTTTTTATGACTGACTAGTATTCTGTTTTGTATATACACCACATTTTCTTTATCCATTCATCTATTGTTGGACACCTAGGTTGATTCCATATCTTGGCTGTTGTGACTGGTGCTGCAATAATAAGTTCAATTTTTAAAAATTATTCTGATTTTATTATTGACCCATGGATTATTTAGAAATGTATTGCTTAATATCCAAATACTTGTGAAATTTTTCTTGTTCTATCAGTTGTTGAGAGAGGTGTTAAAATTGCCCGCTACGATTATGGAATGAATGTTTTTCTTTCATGTCTGGCAAATTTCAGTGTGTGTTTTTTTTACCTTTACAATGGGTGTCTTATAGAAAACATGTAGTTGAGTCTTGCTTCTTTTCTACATTCTGATATTTCTGCCTCTTAATAGGGGTGTTTATTGCAGTATAATCTAAAGTAATTGATCCAGGCATACCCCATAATTGGGGCCTAGCCTGAGAGGGTTTTTGGCTCTGCTCAGGAAAGAATTCAAGGCTGAGCCAGCAGTGAAAGAAAGCAAGTTTATTAGTAGCAGGTACAACAGAATGGCTGCTCCATAGACAGACCAGGGCTATCCCACAGGTGGGGTGGCCCAGCATAGTAGCAGCAGCAGCAGCAGCATACAGCAACAGTAGCCATTCAGAGCAGCAGTCCCTGTAAATGGCTGGCTAGCTATATTTAATACTCACTGTTAATAATATGCTAATTAAGGGTCAGGTTATTTAGAATTTTCTAGAAAATAAGTGGAGGAGTTCCCGGAACCATGTAAGATAACTTCTGGGTCACTGTCATGGCATTTGTAAACTGTCATAGTGCTGGTGGGAGTGTCTTTATGCTAATGAGCAGTGAGGGCGACTAGAGGTTGCCTTCATGGCCATCAGCTGGTTCTGGTCGTTTTTTTCTGCTACATCCTATTTTGATTAGCAGGGTCATGATTAGTGCTCAGAAAATAAGTCCTGCTGATCTCCTACTTCATAATTATTGATGTGGTTAGATGTAGGTCTATCTAAACATCTTTGTCTGATCAGGAATTTTTTGGTTCATTTCTTGCCCTTTCCTTAGAATTCCATTTTAATTTATTTGCTGGCTTTTTACCAATACGTTTTTGCATCACTTTACCTTTTTTTTTTTTTCTTTTTTTGAGACAGAGTCTTGTTTATTGCCCACGCTGGAGTACAGTGGCATGATCTCAGCTCACTGCAACCTCCGCCTCCTGGGTTCAAGTGATTCTCCTGCTTCAACCTCCTAAGTAACTGAGTAGCACCAACACACCTGACTAATTTTTGTATTTTTAGTAGAGATGGGGTTTCACCATGTTGGCCAGGCTGGTCTTGAATTCCTGGACTCAAGCAATCCACCCGTCTCTGCCTCCAAAAGTGCTGGATCACAGGTGTGGGCTACCGTGCCTGGCCTTTTTGTATTATTTTAAAGGGAGTGCTCTAGGAATTATAATGTATGTAGTAACTAATAGACTGTTTATATTAGAATTCCTAGAGCAATCAGGAGTTTAACAGTTTAACTTTTCAGTCTATTTAGAGTTAACATAGTACCTCTAAACAGAAAATATAGAAACCTCGCCTCCAAGTAGGTCCTCTTTTTGGCCTGAAGATCAGTCTCCTGCTTACGCTCCATGCCATACTGTTAGTGAAAACCACCGTGAGAGTCTCCCAGACAGTGGTAGGATTTCCTCTTACTCTGTGTTGGAATTATTTATTCACATTATATGTTGTTGTTCACCTCTTTCTTTTCCTGACAGGCTGATTTCTCAGACATCAAAGACCCAGTCTTACTCACTTTTGTGAACCCAGAGGCCCAATTTTTAAAAAATAGATTCGATGTGGATGAAGAAGGGGTTCATTTGTTATTGATGAGATAAGAAGCTCTTTTTTTTTTTGACAGAGTCTCACTCTGTCACCAGGCTGGAGTGCAGCAGCATAATCTTGGCTCACTGCAGCCTCTGCCTCCTGGATTCTAGCAATTCTCCTGCCTCAGCCTCCTGAGTAGCTGGGATTACAGGCACGCACCACCACATCTGGCTAATTGTTTTGTATTTTTAGTAGAGGCAGGGTTTCACCATGTTGGTCAGGATGGTGTTGATCTCCTGACCTTGTGATCCGCCCACCTCGGCCTCCCAAAGGACTGGGATTACAGATGTGAGCCACCACGCCCGGCTGAGAAGCTCTTATTATAACTTTATTTTACTTGGTCAAGTACCAGTGACTTACAAATAAAACTAAAATATTTTTAGTGATTCATGATAAACTATGTTTGTAAGCCCAGAAGTCATAAACTTATAAAGAGGGAAATAAAGAACTAAATAATTTAATGAATTAATTTGATTTGAATAACTAAATTTACTGTGTGCCAGATGCTTTTTTAATAAGCACTTTATGTCAGTTATCTCCATTAGCCTTTAAAATTTCTTTTTAAGGTAGGTACCATTATACCCCATTTTACAGGAGAAATTGAGACCTAGAGAAGCTAAGTCATTTGTACAGCATATTGCTTTTAAGTGCTACATGTAGGAATTAAACCAAGGTAGAATGAGGCCAGAACTTATGCTATCAACCGTCTTGTTCTGTTTTAGGGAAAGGGAACTAACCTTTATTGATCATTTACTATGAGTTAGTCCATATGCTTTGTACTTGGTTTAATCTTCAAACAATCCTATGAGATCTGGGCATTATTAGTCCCAATTAGACACTGAGACACAGAGAAAGTAAATAACTTTCCCAAGGTCACACAGATAATTAATAAGCCCAACCAGCGTTATACTCTCTCTCTCTTTTTTTTTTTGTTGACAGAGTCTCGCTCTGTCGCCAGGCTGGAGTGCAGTAGTACAATTTTGGCTCACTGCAATCTCTGCCTCCTGGGTTCAAGTGATTCCCCTGCCTCAGCCTCCCAAGTAGCTGGGACTACAGGTGTGCACCACCACATCCGGCTAATTTTTTGTATTTTTAGTAGAGAC
>NW_012114599.1:16445688-16465442 GCF_000951035.1 Colobus angolensis palliatus | reverse complement strand
TTTTTTTTTTGCATTTTCCTGTGTTGGTACGGCTGACTGACCCTCAGCAAACTTTGTTCATACTGAGCATATTAGATGGTTCTACCTTACTTAGTCAATTCACTGATGGTCTACTGGTAACACCAAATCCTGGCTTAGGTCTCAGGAGGATATTTGTAAAGCAGTGTTATACTTTTTGGCAATGATTCTAGAGTGAAGTAACACACAACATTCTATTTCATGGGGCCTCAAGGAGGCACTGCTAAATTACATTACAAAGGCATTTGACTCATAATATGATTTCATTCAGTATAATCTATTACAATTACTATTGAGAGAAGGGCTTAATTTCGCTCCCTTTGTAATATTGATGGTCAGTAAAATGAAATCAAACTTGCTCACATTACATATGTACATTCAGTTTTCCTAGACCCTTAAAGCTTTTTGATTTTGTTTTCCTAAAGTTTTTCAAAAGGAGCCCATTTAGCATCTAATTGCTTGTGCCTTCCACAGTGTTCTTACAGTCTAATGTCTTCTCAGTTTACAAAGCACTTTTAAAATTAAAGTGGTTAATAACTAGAATTACATTATTTCCTTCAACTAAGTGAACTAATGTCCTGAAACAACTTTTACTAATGTGCACTCAGTAACAAAGAACCAACTGTATACATGTTAATTTGAGGAGCTTTCAAATAATTGCCTTCAAAGCTGTTTTTTTTTCCTCCTCTCTAGTGCTGCTGCAATTATCTTTTCAAAGGAATGATTTATTACATATACACACCCGGAGCTCCAAAACAGCCTTGCTACCCTCAGCATTATGGAATTGTTATCATTTGCTTCATTTATCATAACAAACAATACAGTTATATGCTCTGATGGATCTAGAGTGGCATTTGTCATTTGATTATTTTGCTATAAAGGTTTGATGTAGAACTAGAATTAAATGATACAATACCTTGCAGAAATAATATTAAGAGCTCCTATGTCTGTACTGCTTTTCTTTAATACTCAGTCCTTCCCTGAGTGGAAATACTGAGTACTCTCTTTTGTCCATATTTTGCCATAAGTAGGTTCTTAAAAAGTTAGATGTAAATCTAAGTTTCAGAAATAGAACCTGGGTCTGAAAGTACTTAGGGAATCAGTCAGTTGAGTGAAATATTTTATTAAAAGCAAATACCTCTTTTGACATACTAAAATCACTTACCAGTTTCAGTTTACAAGGATAAAATCAACTTAGTATTGTTTTCTACATTTTTAGCATGTACTGTGGGCAATACTGCAGTACCTCAGCACGTGCTAAAATGTAATTAAAAGACATCTATGATTTTATAGTTCAGTGTATGTATATTCCTTTTTCATAGATCATCTTGAAGACTTTTTAAATGACTCAGTATTCCACAAAGATTAATTGCTGGGGTACTCCATGCTATAGACTGAAGTATGTGTGATGAGTGATGGCTAAGACATTGTTCCTGCCCTTGGAATTTAGTGTAATGAAATCAGTTTGAGTGAGCAGGATGCAATTTACTTTATTTACTCTTCAAACTAGCTGAATTTTAGCTGACTCCATATGAGCCCATTAAAGGAAATAGGAAAGAGCTAGCCACATAATTTTCTTTCAGCGTCATTCTATTATACTCATTCTGCTTTAATAAAATAAATTTATGAAACCGATACATTGAGGCAGAAGAATGCTCATTACCAAAACTTTCAGTGTAGCCTCCTTTTAGATAAAAAGTTCCTCGGAGTGCATCGGAAATCACATTTTATTTGGACTAAAGAAAAGATAATGTACATATTTTCAGGGGGCATATCTGTTATTAAATGAGACTCAACAGTCTTTATCAATATTCTGCATAAGGAGTTTTTGGTTGTAAAGCACTTGTCTGCACTGTAGCTTGCATTTCAGACCCCTTAATGACTACCAAAAAAATATTGAGTGTGAACTGCAGTACTGTGAACAGATAAAGGAAGATTGGTTTTCGAATGCTTTGAGAACACTAGGTAAATGAGGACTCGAAAGTGCAGGTGAGACCCCCAAGAAAGCCTGCCTGGCTGGAGAAAAGAATGTGTCTTGTAGCATAGTGCTGGATTAAAACAGACAGGTACGATGAGATGAAATGATTGAGAATTTTAGGGCAAAGCTCTTGTGATTAATGGCATGCACCGTTTGCATTATTCTCATCTAGAGAATATTTGTGTTCAAATCAGTGGCTTCAATTAGTTTCTTAGCAAACAAACATTAAAATTTTTAACTGGGTTTGTTTGCGTGCGATTAATTATGGGCTTTGTGATATGTACTGGGAAAACAATTACTGGATTTGTTCTGCTTTTAACATAATGTTAAAGAAAAATATTTATAACATTTGTTAAAGAACAGTAAGGCAGACTTTATTCAGGTAACTGTTGTAACAGGTATAAGGACTACTGCAGTGAAGTTTTGGGGTAGGGGAGAGAGATTGGGCTCAACTGTGAAAATAAGGAAAAGTAAAAATTTATCACCAAGGAGTGAGGGTGAGGGTGTGGTATCAGTGGATGAAAAATTACCAAGAGGACATATCAGGGGTAAGGGGGGATTCTGGCTAAACCAACCTAGGAGGGTATTCTTGCTGAAG
The DNA here is from genome assembly GCF_000951035.1 of Colobus angolensis palliatus. Classification (NCBI taxonomy): domain Eukaryota; kingdom Metazoa; phylum Chordata; class Mammalia; order Primates; family Cercopithecidae; genus Colobus; species Colobus angolensis. The sequence goes on along the minus strand of NW_012114599.1, from coordinate 16,462,848 downwards.
GCAGATCAGGGTGACCAGACATTACCTAGGGGTTGGTGGAAGATGAGGAACCCAATCAGATATCCAGCATGGGGGATTCTGGCTGAACTAACTTAACAGGATTCTAGCTAAAACTGGACAATGCAGAGACAAATACAGAAGCATGCATGAAGTTAGAGCCTGGTTGAGAAGAGGGTTCAGAGGAGCCTTACTAGAGTTTGATCAAGGAGAGCATCTTTGCCAATGGAACACTGAAAGGCCATTATGGCAACCTCTTGGAAGTTTGGAAGAAAATGGATTTATGGCTTAGACCAGAGTCATTATTTTACAGGTATTGTCAAAGGTATACACCTTTGACCTATTTCCTTGATGGAAATAAAGCCTTTTTCCCCTCATATACCTAATAATTAAATGAATTTACTGTCATTTTTCTGATGGCAGTATTTCTTGTATCCTGTGCTTGTTTTCTGCATTTGTTTCTTATTTTGGGGAGGATTTGCCAAATAAAATCCAGAATACACAGTTAAATTTGAATTTCAGATGAACAACAAATAACGTTTTTAAAGTAAGTACATCCCAAATTATTTAATTGAAAATTAAATTTGACTGCTATCTTGTATTTTTATCTGGTTAACCTATATTTTGAGGTTATATTCTTTAACAGATCCTTTAGTGAGGGTCACTAAAGTATATACTTTGTGTGTCTGAAAATATCTTTATTTTGCACTCGTTTTATAATGAGACTACTCTTGTGTACAATTCCAGGTTGGCAGTTGTTTTCTAGTGGTGCTTGACTACATTATACCAATGTCTTCTGACTTCTGTGTTTTGACACCTCTTCCTTTGCAGATAATGTCTTTCTCTCTTTTGAGATAATCTCCTAATTCCTTATGTTCTGTAGTTTTATCATGATGTGTCTATATTTAGATTTATCTTTATTTTACTCAGAGTGTAATATCAATCTGAAAACTCATGTCTTTCCTCAAATTTGAAAAGTGTTCACCTATTACGTCTTCAAATATTGCTTTCCACCATGCTTTTCTGCTGAAACTCTCATTAAACAAAAGTTGGAGTCTGGTTTTCATGGCTCTTAAAGAATCTTTTGTCTTTTTATTCTCTTTTTTGCTGTATTTTGAATGGTTATCTCAGTTCCATTTTCCAATTTTCTAATTTCTGCTTTACTATGCCCATCTAGGCTTTATCCCATTTGTTACATTTTTAAGACTGTTTTTCATTTCCAACGTTTCTAATAAATTATTGTTCATAGCTACCTGTTCTTGTTTTATATTCTTTAAGTATTCATTTAACTGGTTAAGGCATGCTGAAAATCTTCGTAAAATTATTCTCATCTAGAGAATATTTGTGTTCAAATCAGTGGCTTCAATTAGTTTCTTAGCAAGCAAGCATTAAAATTTTTAACTGAGTTTATAAGCTTACTTTGAATCAGAAGTTTATTTTCATCCTCCCCACCGTTTTCCTTTTTCTGTCTAGCAATTTTATGGAAATTTCCACTTGGAGTCTGGGGCCTGTTGGTCTAGAGCTAGATTATAATGGTGGCTTCTGACCCATGGAGCTTTTCTTTTTATGATATTGTTTGCATGGGAATGTTATAATTTTCCTTTTTCTAATATTAGTAAATTTACTTTTTGTTCATGATTGCCTTACACAACTTTACAATCTACTTACTTATATATTTTGCTAACTTTTGTTTGTTTGTGTTAACTTTTGTTGAATGACTACTTAGTGGAGCCGTTGTGTTAAGTGCATTGGATACAGCCTTGTGAGATAAGTAGTGGTGTCTGTGTGTGTATGTGTGTAGCTCCCTCTTTTCCAGAGCTAATCACTGCCCTTTCAACTTCAGATCAATTTTATCTTATGAAATTTCAAGTAATTCAGTAAGTGTTTTCTTTAGTGTCTGGCTTCTTTCACTCAACAGTATAGGGCCAGTACAATTTTTATTTTTAGAGTTCTGCCTTGTAAAGTGAAAATATTTGTTGATGTTTTTATTTAAATGCTTTTTCCCCTCTTTCATCTTATTCTTCTCTGACTTCTCTGCTTAGGCACTATTGCCCCAAAGTTACAGCTTTGTCTCTAAAGTTGCCTTCAGTTGCATTATCATAAGTGAGTTGCTACATTTATTTCTTTCTAGAAGGTTTTTGGGAATATATAAGAGACTGATGTGGGCATAAAGATGAAACTTAGATGAGATTAGGCACATTCAGGGTGGTATGGTTGTAGACACAAGCATTCCTGTACACCAATAATAGACAAACAGAGAGCCAAATCATGAGTGAACTCCCATTCACAATTGCTACAAAGAGAATAAAATACCTAGGAATACAACTTATAAGAGATGTGGGCCGGGCGCGGTGGCTCAAGCCTGTAATCCCAGCACTTTGGGAGGCCGAGACGGGCGGATCATGAGGTCAGGAGATTGAGACCATCCTGGCTAACACGGTGAAACCCCGTCTCTACTAAAAAATACAAAAAACTAGCCGGGCGTGGTGGCGGGCGCCTGTAGTCCCAGCTACTCAGGAGGCTGAGGCAGGAGAATGGCGTGAACCCGGGAGGCGGAGCTTGCAGTGAGCTGAGATCTGGCCACTGCACTCCAGCCTGGGCGACAGAGCAAGACTCCGTCTCAAAAAAAAAAAAAGAGAGAGATATGAGGGACCTCTTCAAGGAGAACTAGAAACCACTGCTCAAAGAAATAAGAGAGGACACAAACAAATGGAACATCTTTCCATGCTCATGGACAGGAAGAATCAATATAGTGAAAACGGCCATACTGCCAAAAGTAATTTATAGATTCAGTGCCATCCGCATCAAGCTACCATTGACTTTCTTCACAGAATTAGAAAAAAACTACTTTAAATTTCATATGGAACCAAAAAAAAGAGCCTGTATAGCCAAGACACTCTTAAGCAAAAAGAACAAAGCTGGAGGCATCATGCCACCTGACTTCAAACTATACTACAAGTCTACAGTAGCCAAAACAGCATGAAACTGGTACCAAAACAGATACATACAGACCAGTGGAACAGAACAGAGCCCTCAGAAATAACACCACACATCTACGACCATCTGATCTTTGACAAATCTGACAAAAACAAGCAATAGGGAAAGAATTCCCTATTTAATAAATGGTATTGGGGCCGGGCGCGGTGGCTCAAGCCTGTAATCCCAGCACTTTGGGAGGCCGAGACGGGTGGATCACGAGGTCGGGAGATCGAGACGATCCTGAGCTACACGGTGAAACCCCGTCTCTACTAAATACAAAAAACTAGCCGGGCGAGATGGCGGGCGCCTGTAGTCCCAGCTACTCGGGAGGCTGAGGCAGGAGAATGGCGTAAACCCGGGAGGCGGAGTTTGCAGTGAGCCGACATCCGGCCACTGCACTCCAGCCTGGGCGACAGAGCTAGACTCCGTCTCCAAAAAAAATAAAAAATAAAAAAAAAATGGTATTGGGAAAACTGGCTAACCATATGCAGAAAACAGTAACTGGACCCTTTCCTTACACCTTATACAAAAATTAACTGAAGATGAATAAAAGACTTAAATGTAAGACTAAAACCATAAAAACCCTAGAAGAAAACCTAGGCAATACCATTCAGGACATAGGCATGGGTAAAGACTTCATGACCAAAACACCAAAAGCAATGACAACAAGAGCCAGAATTGACAAATGGGATCTAATTAAACTAAAGAGCTTCTGCATAGCAAAATAAACTATCACCAGTGCAAACAGGCAACCTACAGAATGGGAGAACATTTTTGCAATCTATCCATCTGACATAGGGCTAATATCCAGAATCTACAAAGAACTTAAATTTACAAGAAAAAAATCAAACAACTCCATCAAAAAGTAGGCAAAGGATATGAACAGACACTTCTCAAAAGAAGACATTTATGCAGCCAACAAACATGGAAAAAAGCTCATCATCACTGGTCATTAGAGAAATGCAAATCAAAACCACAATAAGATACCATCTCACGTCAGTTAGAATTGTGATCATTAAAAAGTCAGGAAACAACAGATGCTGGTGGAGAGGATGTGGAGAAATAGGAATGCTTTTACACTGTTGGCGGGAGTGTAAATTAGTTCAACCATTGTGGAAGACAGTGTGGCGATTCCTTAAGGATCTAGAACTAGAAATACCATTTGACCCAGCAATCCCATTACTGGGTATATACCCAAAGGATTGTAAATCATTCTACTATAAAGACACATGCACATGTATGTTTGTTGCAGCACTGTTCACAATAGCAAAGACTTGGAACCAACCCAAATGCCCATCAATGTTAGACTGGATAAAGAAAATGTAACACATACACGCCATGGAATTCTATGCAGCCTTAAAAGCGGATGTGTTCACGTCCTTTGCAGGGGCATGGATGAAGCTGGAAACCATCATTCTCAGCAAACTAATGCAGGAACAGAAAACCAAATACCACATGTTTCACTCAGTGGGAGTTGAACAGTGAGATTACACGGACACAGGGAGGCGAACACCAGGGCCTGTCAGGAGGTGGGGGACTAGGGGAGGGATGGCATTAGGAGAAATACCTAATGTAGATGACAGGTTGATGGGTGCAGCAAACCACCATGGTACGTGTATGCCTATGTAACAAACCTGCACATTCTGCGCATGTATCCCAGAACTTAAAGTATAATAATAAAAAAAAAAGAGATGAAACTTAGAATCTATTGTTCTTGGTATATGTTTTGGAAATAATAGTAGAAAACCAGCAGGTAAGAACTAAGACTGCAGTCAACCAAACTTGATAATTCAGTTCTTCAAAACACTTAGAAATGTTTAATGTTCCTTTTGTTTAGCCTACCAGAGGTTAGTCATAATTTTCTGTTGTATTTTCATTTAATCTCAGAAACTGTCATGTACTTAGTATGATGCCAGATCATGTTTTACAATGGTCAATGGCTCAGAGGGAACTGATTGATAATTTACTGATTTGAAGGTGTTAACTGTCCTGGACTACTGCTACACTTTCTAGTTTAAATATGCACAGTATTTTCAGTAAGAATTTAAACAGCTTTTGATCTGGACCTGACCACCCTATTTCAGCATTTGCAAATCAAATTGGTACCCATTCCTGTGCATTTTAGAATTATTTTTCTGGTGTGTCCTCTTACTACGCTGGCATAGGATTCAAAAAGGAAATGTGTTTATTTAATTAACTCTTCCTCAGGAAAGACAGTAGTGAAGTGAGTCATTAGCACATTGTATTTTTCAATAGCTCTTTGGCCTTAATCTCTGTGGCTATAAAATGAATGGGAAGATGCCTACTGTATTATGAGTGATGAAGAAAGCCCATGATGGATTCGTGTGACTGTGAATATTTCAAGGAGAAGTTAATGCAGTGCCTGTAGACTACAGTCATGAATCCAAGACTAACAGAGTATGTGTTACTAGCAGCGTCTTCCATGTGTAGCACACATGTGTCAAGAAATAAATACAAGCTGTTCTCTGGGCTCTGATAATTCCTTTATCATGTTCCCCGAAGACAGAAGAATTGGAAGGAAAGGAGTTGCTGCCACAGTGGTTTGACTTTTTTCAGTGAGTCCAGTGATTGAATCCAGCCTATGGTGGATGATCATTTTATAATCACGGGACAGTTACAGGGTTGTGGGTAGGCTTTAGCAGCAGTGGGGCCTAGATAGAGGCAAATATAATCACGAAGAGACTCATACAATAGTCTTTGAAGCTGGCCCCAGAGAGCAACATTTCACAAAATGTTTCCACAGACCACCAGTTCAGAGGGATGTTAATAGATTGTGTGTTTAAAAGGGTCCCACAGCCAAATGTGTAGAAAAACCAAGTTAAACACAGAAAAAACAAGAGATTTTGCCAAAGGACTCCTCGGGTTTTAAATATGCTTGTGAATAGAGAATAGGCAGTATTTCTCAAACATATTTGGCTGCAGAACCCCTGTTTTAGCAGAGGTCTCACAAAGTCTGTGTTTTGTGTAAAATACCTTGGGTAAAATTGCTGTAGAACATTGGTTTTCAAATATTTTTTCTTTACTTCTCTCCTAGAATAATTTTGAAAAAGTTAGGTGTTCACACATCTTTAAGCCGACATCTACATTTTAATTAAAAAGTTAAGTGGATACAATAGGTTAATTTCTGGCACATTTATATTGTATGTGTGCATTAAATATTTTCATCAAAACTTTGGAGCTGCAGAATTGGTTCATGCCATTGACAAACAGTCTCTGCCAGTTAACCTAACTGGTAAAGCCAGATCTTCTTATGAAGCACATCAGACTCATTATCTTTCCTGTGACTCTATCCTGGGGTTGATATATTTGTGAATTATTCGTTCATTCTGTGCCTGTGAGAATTTTACCTTTCAAGACAGTGTACTTAGAAAGGCCTAGAAAGATTCTGGATTGACAAGATGTCAATCCAGATCTCAGGGATCTTGACTTGGTCAAGAACAAGAAGGCCCTGACGAAAGGGGAAGATAGGAAAGGAAGATTGGCAGATACATTCTTAGGCAGATCGCTTCAAAAAGAAACAGCTGAAGGCTGAAGATCTATAGATTAGTTCCCTTAAAAGTATCCAAGCCTGTGTGTACCCTATAGAATATCTTCATGTTCCTTCATGGGTATGTGTACCCAGTGCAAAGTTGTTCTTTGAAAGTTTAAGAAATATATGTATTGTCTTAAAGTGAACTCCTCTACCTAAAGTATTTATTAAATTAAATAATTAAATAATTTTATTATTTATATTATATATATTATCTGTCTGGGATTATTATTTATTATCTGTGTGGGAAAAGTTTTTGTGTCAAGAGGTATTTTTCTGCTTTCAAGTGGAAGACGTACTGCTAATGTAATTCTATCATGAAATTTCTATTCACTAGCAAAAGCTGAACACATACAGGTGAATCTCCAGAAAGCTTCATATTTTCACACAGTAGAAAGATCCTCATGTCCTGTTCTTGCCTTGTCCTGACTCCTGTTGGACATGCCTCATTTCCTGTATGAACTTGCATCACTAAGAAGACAGTAAATTCTTACTCACTTCGTTAAACATACATACTTTTCCGTAGGAGAAGAGATACATAAAAATATATTTATTTCCCATAAGGGCACTTCTGCTATTCGTAATATATTATGCACCAAATGTCATACTGTATTTATTCCCTGGCATTTTCAGCCCTGGCAACTGGCAGATTGTTTTGAAGTTGGAGAATATTTAAACTACAAGTAACCTCAGGGATTATATAGTTCAGCCCCTCTGTGTTACAGGAGAGGACACCGAGATCAAGAGAAACTCAGAGACTTGCTCTGGGTAACATAACATTTTGTCCAGTTGGACCAAAAGGTAGATCTTAGTGGAACATTCCTTCTATTGTTTTCCCCCATCCTCTTCATCCTTTTTAGAAATACGGCCTTGGGCAAAATTATCTCTATAAAATAGAATAATTATTCTTTTACTGCTCACCATCCAGAATTGTTGTGAAGTTCCAGTGAGATACGGTGTGCTATAGAAATGTAAAGAACGAGGTAGAAGGAAGATGAAGGTCCTCACTTCATTGTCAGCCTATTGCTTCATTCCCCTGTACTGAAATATTTAGGCTGTTTTATGTTGGGTTGTTCATAGGGAGTCTCTTGTTATGCATGTATGCCTGATTACTCTAAATTTTTCTACTACCTGATTAATAGAAGCCCAGCCCTCTTATTTCTGTTGTATTAGGTTGAGCCATAGGACATTGCCAATATTTGACCATTTTAGAAGAAGAGCAGTTGTAGAAGAAAAGCAGTTTTGTATTCTTGAACTTCATCTGTGGGCTGAAGTATGTGGTAGGCTATACAGGCAGAGATACCTGTGAATGTTTTAAGTAAGTGGAAAAGTATGTAAAGCTCCTCCATGTTAGCAGTAGCTGCGTGGAATTTGCCCACTCTAGAGGAGCACTTGGGTCTGTATGAATTTCTTTCCTAGTTCCTGTTTCTATAAACTTGTAGACTGCCTGCCTGAACACAAAAGCTCAGGTGGGGATAGGGAATGGGTGACTGGCTGCATGTGGGTGCTGAGCCCCTTCAGCCATTTGTTTTGGCCTTCATTCTTTAACTCAGGAAGTTGCGCTGTAGGCAGTGGTTATACCACTTCTTCAAAGGACAGACTTCCACGGTTTTCCAGAGAAATTTGTCATCTATAGAGGGAGAATAAGGAATAAATTCGTGTGTTTTTCAAACTGAATATTAAAATACTTTTGATTTAGTTAGAATCCATTAAGGAAGGTTTGTTGACCCTTTAAAATACGAGACTCGACTCGGCCGGATGCAGTGGCTCACATACTTTGGGAGGCCGAGGTGGGTGGTTCACTTGAGGTCAGGAGTTCAAGACTAGGCTGGCCAACATGGTGAAACCCCGTCTCTACTAAAAATAAAAAAAAAATAAAAAAAGTTAGCCGGGCATGGTGGCACGTGCCTGTAATCCCAGCTACTCGGGAGACTGAGGCAGGAGAATCGCTTGAACCTGGGAGGCGAAGGTTGCAGTGACCGAGATAGTGCCGCTGTACTCCAACCTGTGCGACAGAATAAGATTCCATCTCAAATAAATAAATAAATAAAAATGAGACTCCTGAAATGCTATATTGTTATTTAATATTATTTAAAAATAAACTATATATAAAATGACAAATACTGTAATCAAGTTTTATTTGATTAAAGAAAGAAGATAGCTTTAGGCAATGAAGCCTAAATAGAATTCTGATTTACCATTTGCCCATCGCATTCCGTACAATTGTTAAGTCTAAATAGAATTATGGTTTACCATTCACCCATCATGTTACATACAGTTGTTAAGTCTAAATAGAATGCTGGTTTACCATTCACCTGTCACATTCCATACAGTTGTTAAACTTTGGCCTGATGATGTCTTCACTTGGAATGTTCTTCTCTCATCCAGATACAATGCATTCAGTTCAACCAATGCTTTGTTCTTAACGTGTTTGCGAGTCTCTGACATCCTTCAGTTTAATTTAGGAAGCTTGTGACTACCTGTCTAGGAAAATCACTTAGACAGTTGCTCCTGTTTCTTAATAATTAGAAAGATCTTATTAATTTGTTAATTTCTGAAGTCCTTTATTAAAATTATGGGGATAAGTTGTTTGTTGGCTGGGAAGGGGCACAAAGAACTTTCTGAGGTGATGGAAATGTTCTTAATCACTATCTGGGTGGTGGTAACACCACACGCGGATATGCAAAAATTCATCTAGTTGTATACTTAAGATTGATATACTCTAGTGTATATACATTAAATATAGGAAACAAATCCAATCTCTAATTTGTATTAGTTCAGGAAATATAAAAAAATAGAGGAACCAAGGCAGTTGAAGGAAATAGTTTTTCTGGAAACTGTGAGAACGTGTCACAAAGGAAGGCCGAGGCTTCCTGGGTTCCTTGGGCCAAAATCAGGGGAAGAGTTGGTGCCAGTGCCAGTGGCACAAGATGATTAAAACAGTCGTAACAGGAAGAGTCTTACATGATTCTTCTTTGTGGATTTTTCTGTTTCTTACTGTCTATACCCAATAGGTTTGCTCGGTCATTTTTGTTTGTTTTCTTCAGTCTGAATTCCTGTCCTTCATTCCCATGGCATCAGGGTCAAGGCAGTGAGCAGTGTGGAGAGTCAAAGAAGGGGCATTGGAAGAGGGTACTAGGCACTGGCTGTAAATCAGGTATTTATAAGTCTGGGGGGAAACCTCTACTTTAGCCTGGCAGCCAGCTGCAACGCTGAGATGGTGCTGTTACAGAAACCACCTAGCAAGGGAAAATTCTGGGTCCTCAATCTTATCATGGAATGTGTAGTGGTGCGGCCAGTGAACAGGAGTACAGGCCATTCAGAGGAAGAGGAATGCTAATAATCATACCCTAATGAGGATGAGAGGGGAAACAGAAGAGTGGAAATTTTGTCCAGCCTTCTTGACCACAACTGGCTGGTTACCCAAACTTGAGGTTTTACTTGGGACATATAATAGGGCTTCACTTGTACCATGTAAGCTCCAACTGGACTTGGCACTCTTCCTGGTCCTTCGTGGTGGTTTTCTTAAAAAGAATGAGTTTTGGGGGAATATTTTCAGTTACATGCTGTACATGAATGTGCATTCTAGAACAACACACACTTCAATAAGTAATGAGATGGTGAGGTGCTATACTGTGTGCCATACCAGGTGTCATCGAGCTGTACCAGTTTCCAGCTACGTGCAAGTTGGAACACCATAGAATTTATACAGTAAATATGCATTAACTTACCATTTGAATGTCATGGAAGGTATCATATTTTATCACTGAAATTAACTTAAAAATTGCATGTTCTGGGTAAAATATGTACATATAGATCACGATGCCTACTTAGAACATGAAATATTCATGTTCAAATAATGTTGATATTTGCTCAAATAATGATTGAGGACTATATTTCTTTTTATGTGATGATCCTGATAATGTTTTGCTACCATTGTATCCAACTTTTTGATTTTCAATTAATTACCTTTGCAAGTGACTATATAATCTTTCTTTGTAAAATCACTTCATTTATATCCCTCCTCTTTCAGATCACTTTGATTCTCCCCTGGATCTCCATATGCAGAGTATCTTAAGTGTCAATTTGTAGCAGTGATTGCCTCTTTCACTCTCTTTCTGAATCTTCTGCTGCTGCCAGGTATTTCTACTTGGGTATCCCAGTGTGGCCTTGAACTATAAAGCTGAACTCCTCATCTTCCTGCCTTCTTTCTTCCTCAGAACTCTTCTGCAAAACCAACTGTGATTTTTTTTCCTTTTTTCTTAGATTAGAAGCCTCCCAGACATCCTTGACTCCTTTCTCTTACTTTCTCATGGTGTGTAGTCCAGTCAAGCACCATGCATAGTCAATTGGTCTTAAAAAAAAAAAAAAAAAGATTTGTCCATTCTTTATCTTCCTGATTGTTCTCAGTGTCACCAGTCTGGCTGTCACCAACCTCATACTTGCATGACCCCTTCAAGTAATCAGACTTTTAATCTCTTCTGTCTCTTCTCACCAATCCATGTGTTGGCCAGGTGAATTTTCCTAGAGTCTGTCTTTGAGTCTGTCTTTCTCCTGCTCACAAACCTTTAGTATAGCTCCCTGTTCTCAATGAAACTGAATCCAAATGCAGCCTGAATTTTACCGGCTCTGTTTCCAACTATTTACCTTCCTGAATCTTCTTTTCCAGCCAGTGGTTTGACTCATTATTTCCTGAGCTTCCTTCCCCTGGCCACACTCTGTGCTCAAGCTCCAGTGTTTCCCACAGAAGTCATTCCTTCCCTTCCTTACCCATCCATCCAGCTCCTGCCCAGACATAAGCACTCTAAAGTCTTACCTCCTCCTCAGTGCCACAGTCTGCCCCACCTCCAGCTTCCTTCTGTGGCTTTTACTGTCTATATAGGCAATTTCATAATTTAACTTCTAACAGTTTATGACAGTTCTTTCTTGTGATGACTTGAATTGCTTTTCACTTCTTTAGTTTTTCAGATATTCATATGTACAGTTAGACTGTCAGTGCTTCCAGAGTGAGAATCTTTGCCTTACCTATATGCTCCGTAATGCCTAACATAAACTAACACTAAAGCGAAAATTCTGTGAAGGCCAGAATTTTTATCCGTTTTTTTTTTTCACTAGTAAATCCTTAGCACCTGGCATGTAGTAAGTAGGTAATAAATATTTACTATATAAATGGTAAATGTTCAATAAATGTTAATTGATTTAATATTATTCACACCTGCTACATCCTTTTTTCACTATAACTAAAAGATTATTATAGTGAAAAAGGAAGTGAATGCAATGTATAGCCAGAATCTGCTCAATGGGGCCTGACCATTCCTTCTAAAGAATTGTGTTTTCCTGCAGATATTAATGAATGTCAGCTACAAGGTGTATGCCCTAATGGTGAGTGTTTGAATACCATGGGCAGCTATCGATGTACCTGCAAAATAGGATTTGGGCCGGATCCTACCTTTTCAAGTTGTGTTCGTAAGTAATAATCACTTTTTACTCCTATTTTGGATTAATTGTCTTTGGGGTTTTCCCAAAAGAACAGAAATGCTCAGTGGCCAACTGAATGCTTGTAAATATGTGGAAAAGCTTATTAATTAAAATGACAAGTGGGGGGGCCACCTGACGTAGTAAAATAAATCTCTATCATGGAACCTTCTCTAAAATGCATTTTTATTGTGGTGATAAAAATATAGTAGCTAAAACTCAGAATAGAGACTCAGCCCACTGAGGAAATACGCTTTGATGGGAAGAAAAGAGGGAATTAAAATGGACATAACAACCTTTTTTGGTACCTGAGAGATGACAGTAGGTTTTTCTGTCATAAATACAGTATTTTAAGGATTCTTTAGGTTGAATTAAACTGTGTCCCAGCTTCTGCCTCTAAGTATTTCAAATTCTGAGTCTCTGGACTCTACTTTAGTGAGGTTTCACTTCTTTCTCAATGGAAGAGTCTGGAAAATAGTTACCAAGTCCCTGTGTTTTAGATTTTCTAATTCAGTTCTGATTTCAGACATTGTCTTATTCTTTAAACCCACCAAAATGACCTTAAATTATACTGTTTTGCCTTAAAAATGTTTCTGACACTTTCCTTTGTTTCTGATAAGGGTAAAAATCGTTCATCAAACCACATGTTCTAATATTGGTTCTGAACTATAGTTTCACCAAAGAGATACTCCCTGTGCATGTAAAGTAATCCATGTAATCACTACAGATCATATGCCGTTAGAGAGGAATGGATTTTAGGTGTAAAGTTCTCAAATGCAGATTTGAGATTTTAAAATTGTCCTATTTTTAAAGTAATCATGCCCTGTCTTATTTTTAAAGTAGTCATGCCTATTATTACAAAAGTAATAATTACAAAAGCACTGCAAGCTTTTTTTGTTTTTTAAAGAGATGGGGTCTTGCTATGTTGCCTAGGCTGGACTCAAATCCTGGACTCAAGTGATCTCTGTTCAGCCTGCTGAGTAGCATGACTATAGACGTGGGCGTTGTAGCACTGCAGATTTTTAAAGGTTATATAGAGTTTAAGTGGACGCATGGCAGAAAACTATTAGGATAATTTTAAGAGCAATTGTGTATTAGTTTCTTCCCTGCAAGTTTTTTGTTTTTATCTGTCTGTCTGTCTATCTATCTGTCTAGCTAGCTAGCTATCTCTGAGATGAAGTTTCACATTTGTCACTGAGGCTGGAGTGCAATGGTGTGATCTCCACTCACTGCAACCTCCGTCTCCCGGGTTCAAACGATTCTCCTACCTCAGCCTCCCAAGTAGCTGGGATTACGGGCATATGCTACCACACCCAGCTAATTTTTGTATTTTTAGTAGAGACATGATTTTGCCATGTTGGTCAGGCTGGTCTTGAACTCCTGACCTCAGGTGATCCACCCGCCTCAGCCTCCCAAAGTGCTGGGATTACAGGTGTGAGCCACCATGCCAGGCCACTTTTATTTATTTTTTAATATGGCTTTGGTATATAATGAGCTGCATCTTTCTTGTCCCTAGTTTGAAATTTGCCATTTGGTTGACATGTTCTTCATGAGTATACTGCCATTCATTTTTAACCAAGCTTCTCTCTCTAACTCTGTGCCCTAAGGTGAGATATCTACATATCTCATAAATAAAATAAATAAAATAAAATAAGGTGATAAAGACAAATGTAGTAAAATAAAAATGACAGTCTCATTTATTACTTTTACGTGAGTTTGTTGAGTCTTTTGAAATGTTATTACTAATTACTACTCTTTTCCTTTAAAAACTGTCAACTGCAGATTAGGAAGTTTTACACGTAAGTCCTCTTTTCTGTGTTCTTTTACAGACAGTTTTGATCATGAAGCAGACAGACACCTAATTATAAGGTTTTCCTAACGGGTGGTAAAATTAGACCATAAAATTATGTTTGCACACAAGGTACCTTTGAAACTGATGCAAGGATTTGGAAATTTCAGGCCAAAAATCACATTGTTGATGATATCCAGATAACTTAGGGGATCATTTTTGGCTGATTTGAATTATATTGATAAAATATTTTAAATCATTTTATAATTTAAGCATAAAGATTGTAGAGTTTGGATATAGAGTTTGTTATGAATGCTTTTCCCCCTCTTTTATAATTTGACTTGTAGTCTGTTTACAGTTCTTATATTGAAGGTTGCTGATTAGGTAAACTTGCAGAATTTGTCACAAAATGCTCTGTGAAACTTTGACTAGATCTGATGTCTAGAGTTAAGGGCAGACATCCAGGTTTTAATAAGATTGTAGCAATCTGCCAATGAGATTTTTGAAACACTTGCATATTTCCTTAGCATATTTTCCCTGTCATTGCTCAAATAATTCTGAACTTATTAAACAACCATCCATTCTTATTTGAAAAATAAATAATTCAATTTTACGGTTCAGCTACAACAGCTGAAATGGTAAGTATTAAGAGACGTTTGTTGCTAGTTAAGTGTTCCAGTTGAGAGTTTGAAGTGAAAACCTGGGCTCTTTACCAGTGTTGAGTGAGAAGATTTATTCCTCTTTCCTCTGAATTTACCACATGTAACATCACAGAGACATATAGAGTTCCTTTAGGATTTGCGATTTGAACCAATCCAGTCTGATTTTCGGGTGAATTCTGTGAAGAACTTGATGGGGGAAGTCTGAAGACAGAAAGAATTAGGGAAGAAGGTGATACTTACAGAGTAAAGGAAAAAAATGGAAAGATAATGGTATTTTTGGTAGTCATAGGGAAGTAGCAGAAGGGGAATGGAGATCACACACACGCACGCGCATGCACACACACACACAGACACGTGCAGACACAGGCACTCAACACAGTGGTTGCTAAATGTCCGCTCTGGAGAGAGATAAAAGCAGCCAGGGATGAAGCCTGCAGGCAAATGGAGGATACTGATAACATTTGCTAAGACAGCATGAATTTAGGCCATATCCAGAGCATACAAGGCATGGCTGACTCTCTGAACCCCTGCACACGATTATGCCCAAGGAGCAACAGGAAGTGCTTTCTCCTCTTGAATGCACTGAACTGAGGTGAACCCCCCCAGAATTCCTTGGCTCCAGCCAAAGGTTGCAACAATTTCACTTTCTCTCCTTGCCTCTTGCCTTGGCTTAGCCAAGCTAAAAGGAAGAAAGTAGGCAAATGCTGGCATTTGCTGCCTCTGACCTCTATGTTTGAGGCTTAGGATGGTGTAGCAGCATTCTCCAGACCTGTTGCTACCTGATTTATGGGGAAAGATGGAAACTCAAGGACTTTCCAGAGCAAATTCAAGAAAAGTATCATAATCTTTGCGATGGAAGTAGGAAGACTTTCTGGCTTTCTGAACTCCTTCAGGAGCTTCAGAGCTCCATGATGAGTGCTGCTGAGAGTGTGTCCATAGGCTCAGTAAAAAGGCCCAGATAAAAGAATTCTGAGCCTGGGCTTTTGCTGTTTCATAGTATTCTTTACCTATGGACTTGGAGCTAGCTGACAGAAGTGGAGGGTTAGAGAGAAGACGTGCTCAGGAGCTTCTGCCGTAGTCCTGGAAGTCATGAGATAAAGGACAAATGCCTTTTAAAAGCCAGTCTTCATTAAGTACATCATTCATTTGTAATTTCTTGAGCGTCTTTATGAGAAATATACCATGCTTATCTTATACATTGGGAAATCAAAGCTAGGAAAGTTTAAGTAGCTTCTCACACAGCTAGTAGCTGAGAGTTGAGATTTAAAACAGGATTTGTGCCTCCAAATTTAGGGTTCTAGATCGGGGTTGGCAACTTATAGCCCATGGGCCAACTCTGTTTGTTTTTGTGAATGAAGTTTTATTGGAACACAGCCATGTCCATTCATTTACTTATTGTGTGATGCTGCTTTTGTATTACAACGACAGAGTTGAGAAGTTGCAACAGAAATCGTATGGCCCACAAAGCCTAAAATACTTATTATCTGACACTTGACAGAAAAAGTTTGCTGACGCTCAAGCTAATTAACACTGTCCAATAGAACTATCTGAGATGATGGAAATATTCTTTATCTGTGCCACCTCATACAGCAGCCACTAGTCATGTATGGCCTGTGTAACTGAGGAATTGAATTTTTACTTTTATTTAATGTAAATTTTATCCAAAGAGCAACATGTGGCTAGTGCCTAACATATTGAGTGTTGTAGCTTTGTATCCTTTTTAGCAAAGCCAAATGAGTAAATTACTGCTAGCTTTCCAGCTTTTCCCTTAAAATGGGCTTTCCTTCCAGACTTGATTTCTTTTTACCCTTGGTAACATTGTTCTCCAGAGCACCCTGGCTGGGAGCCTGTGTCATCTTGGACTCTTTTATATCTTTTGGTTTCAAAGGATGTCATTTAGGCTTCATAATTTATCTTATGCCTGTTCTTTTCTTTCTACCTCCTCTGTGGCCATCTCAGATTAGGCCCCTAGCCTCCCTCACTTGGAGGTCTCATGGCACCGTGGCCCAGAGGTGAGACAGATCTGTACAAACTGCTTGCTCCCAGATTATTACAGTAATAGTGAAAACCAGGACAATAATAATTTTTATTGCAAACGTCATAAATGCCATGCACTGTGCTAAGCACTTTATGTGAATTATCCCATATAATACTCACAAAATCTCTATTGGATTTGTACTGTTATTTTTCCTAATTTAGAAATGAAGGAATTGAGGCACAGAGGGGTTAGGGATCTTTCCAACAGTCAGACAGCCTATAAAGGGTAGAGCCCACATTTGGAACTGGATCTGTCTCACTCCACAAGCTGAACCTTTAATCAGGAGAAGGTAAACAGTCCAAAATGCCAGGAGTAAGTCATTTATTTAAGGAGAACTGATATTTTAATCTCGCCTGCCACACTATAGATATAGAATAAGTGACCTAACTGCAATGGCCTTGAATTACTGTTTCTTTTATTTTGGTTCTCCACAAATTGTGGTGGTTTTGTTTTATTTGTTTGTTCTGTTTTGTTTTGTTTTTTGAGAGGAAGTCTTGCTCTGCTGCCCAGGCTGGTGTGCAGTGGAGCGATCTTGGCTCACTGCAACCTCTGCCTCCTGGGTTCAAGTGATTGTCCTACCTCAGCCGCCTGAGTAGCTGAGATTACAGGTGTGTGCCACCACACCTGGCTAATTTTTGTATTTTTAGTAGAGATGGGGTTTCACCATGTT
>NW_012114599.1:16440765-16445638 GCF_000951035.1 Colobus angolensis palliatus | reverse complement strand
CCTCAGCCGCCTGAGTAGCTGAGATTACAGGTGTGTGCCACCACACCTGGCTAATTTTTGTATTTTTAGTAGAGATGGGGTTTCACCATGTTAGCCAGGCTGATCTCAAACTCCTGACCACAGGCGATCTGCCCACCTCGGCCTCCCAAAGTGCTGGGATTACAGGCATGGGCTTCCGCCCCCAGCCATGAATTGGTTTTTAATGACACATTTCCCAGTCGGAGTGCCCAGTGGTTCTTACCGCCCTGGGAAAGCTGCCTCTCAGACTTCTCATAGCAGCTTTACCTACTTCCTAGACCTGCATCCTAACACTCATCCTCATAGATATTAAGCTGTGAAGGGATTAACTGCTCATGTGGAATTTCATCCAAGAAATTATTAAGGATATTACAGATGTGGGTGGGAGTGATTGCAGACTACTAAGGTTAGCTAGACCTTTATACCCTTGCTGTTTTCTGAAATCCTCCCTACTTTTCAGCTTCTTTTAAGTACCAGATTAATTAATATCTGCTTAATATTTGTCATTACATTTTAACCCATGTGTAGTGTTCCATTATTGGAATGCTAAGCTTGTGGGAGTTATTTATATCCTACTGCTCAAGGTCATTGCAGTAGGTCTGATTTTTCTCACACACACACACACACACACACACACACACAATTTGCAACTTGCAGCATAAATGGATCAATATGTTAGAGTAATATGTCTTTGAAAGTATAATGTGAGTTTATTATATGATCCTATAATTAAGGCCATAATTAAATATAAGTTGCTTAACGTATCACTGAGGAAGCCAAGCGATAGTACCTTAGCTTTTTACTGTTGTTTTGTAATTGAATTGCCATCGCCACGGGCTCTGTGGTTGTGATTCAGTACTGTACTTGGGTACAAAGCTATATGCTTGTTACCAGTTTGAAAATTTGTCGTCTGTCTCTAGCCAAGAGCAAAAAAAAATTACTTTCCTGGTGAATGTGGCATTTTCAGTAGGTTTCATGCTTCTGAAGTGCTTTTGCCTTTAGATAAAGTATCAGAATCTTTTTGCCATAATTTTAGTGACACATCCTGCACAAAATAGGATCTGACAAAGTGCTATTTCAGTGTACATACATGTAAGAGCCTACAGGCACCCTTTATTATCACTCCTCAGTTTTATTCGATTCTAGAGCTGTTTCCCCTCTTCCTTAGAAATCTTTTGGCATTTCTAGTTTTCTTTAGTATAGCATAAAACCTTATGACTCAGTCGAATTTATAATCACATGTACCATATTTTAAATAATAAATGTAGTGCACTAATGTGTTATCCTTTACAATTAATCTTCCAATCTGAGGTTCAAGATGTTCAGACAATAGCAACACCAATCTTACATCATTCTGGGTAGCATCTTGTTTCTGGGTTTATGCATCATGTTGACCAGAGTGTGAAAATACTAGAGATGTTTAATAAAATAAACAGAATGCAAGTCATTTGAAATGACAAAAGAGCAACAGGCAATTTAGGTACTAAAATAGGGGCAGTTTTAAATGGCACACCCTGTCAGGTATATGTGGCATAAATGAACAGTTTTGGCTTCAAATAGTTGTAGATCAAAGAAAATGTGAATTGTGAAAGCATCAGTAAAATTTAGGTGTGGGAGAGGCTTTAAAGTAGTTGACTAGAGGCATCTGGTGCTCACCTCCTCCACAAAGAAGAACCAAAATAGCAAGTAGAACAGATCACCTAACAGAGAACACTGAAGTTCAGTAGAGAAGTGACAGGAAACACCTAAGGCAGGGAAGGAGAGGGAACCAAGAGGAGCCTGGGGAGGCTCCCCAGTGTGAGGAAAGGGTAAATGAGAGACCTCCGGTGATCCACATTCCCATGTGAATTCCTGCAATCCTAGCCACAGGAGAGCCCTTTGGCCCTCACAGACTCTGAGACTAACGTAGGGAGCTGCCTAGAGACCTCCTGGTGGAACTGCCGCTGAAAGGGAGCTCCTGCACGCTGGGTCCCACACACACCTTCTGAGTCCTAAGCAGGTCCCACCGCCACTGGCCCCTGAGCACTCCTCTCAGAGGCCCAGGCCAGGCCCACCCAATGTACCACTACCGTCACAGCTGGCACTCACCTGTGCGTACCACCTGTGGGCCTGGAGGCTGGCCCGCCCATTGCAGCCACTGACAGCACCAGCATGGACTGCGTGGGAAGCAGAGGGTTGTCTCACCACTGCTACTGCCATCACCTACGCTATACCCACTGCCCAGGGACTTGAGGACCTGCCTGGCTAACTACTGTCACTGCTGGCACCTAAGCAAGCCATGTAGAGACCCAAGAATTGGCCCACTTGGACCCACTAACACCAGTGCCCGTGTACTCTGCCCTCGGGCCTAAAGACAAACACACTTGGCCCACCTCTGCTACCACTGGGGCCTGAGGACTGGCCCACCTGGTAGCCTCCTCAGCAAAATTTTATCACATAATCCACTAGCAACTGTACCTTAAGGCAATGCAGAAATCATAGACACCATTGATGCCATTGACAGCTGAAGAAATCCTATGGAGACTACTCTACTGCATGTACCCAGAATCAAAGCCAAAGTGCCCTGCCCAGACAGCACTGCAGATAACATCTTCAGGAAGTCCTCCCCTAAAAAAGATGATAGAGGAATTGGGTAAGGGAAAGGCAAGTCAGAAAACCTCATTTGGATGGTGATATGATAAAGAAGAGCTCTGGTTGGGTTTGGGGAATGGGCAGAGAGGGGACACCAAACTATCTGATTCAGCACCTTTGACTTGGCCTGGACCTGGTTCTGTAGAACACACACCATTCATATTTGCATTAGAAGATGAACTTCTTGAAGGCAGGGCTGTGTTTTGCTTATTTTCATATTTGCCATGTGTGCCTAGCAGAGTATTAGCTGTTAGGTTGATGAACTCTTATCTACTAAACATATAGCAGAAGATTAGGATTAAGGTTTAGATATTGGATGGCTATAGCCTCATATACTTTTGCAGTGTTTTCTGAGGAGCTGAGCACATCATCTCTTCCTTCTCCAGTGTGCTGTCTGGCTAGAACAGAGGCCTTGTCTGGCACTCCAAATCAGAAGCCACTTTCTGCCTCCTGTTCATGTTCACTGGCCTAGGGTGAGACCTGACGGGCCCTGCAAGCTCTCACTTCCCTGGGGTGAGAAGAGCAGATGCTGGCTTGCAGCATCAACCATGTTCCTCATTCTCCAAAGTGCCTGATTATTCATTAAATGCTGCCCTAGAATTATCTCTACTGTGGTTAAATATAGGAAACTAGGTAGTGATTTTGATAGTAGGTGACTAGGTTTATTTGGAAAGGTGGGTTTTTGTTGAAATTTTTCTCTTCATTATGCACACATACCTAATTGCATGCTTGCTAAAATGGAAGAAGGGACCAGAGAGGGAAAGGGACAATCACTGTCACGACTTTTGGTGCCCTGACTCTAAAACTCGTATGGTAAACTGATTTTTCATCAGAAAGGTGATGCTCTTAACCTAGACAGATTTATCCTGCAGTATAGTATGGTTTTTAATTCATACCTTAGAGTTCATTTTACTGTCATTTGGAAAGCCAATGTAGTTTTGGTTTCTCATGTAATGTCAGGCTTTATCTCTCTGCTTCAGCTGATCTCCCTGTGATCTCGGAAGAGAAAGGGCCCTGTTACCGACTTGTCAGTTCTGGAAGACAGTGTATGCACCCTCTGTCTGTTCACCTCACCAAGCAGCTCTGCTGTTGTAGCGTGGGCAAGGCCTGGGGCCCACATTGTGAGAAATGTCCCCTTCCAGGCACAGGTAAGACATTTTCAGCTGTATGCGCACATAGATTCCCAGCCACACGAGTACACAGGACAACTTTGGCAACTTGGGTCATTTTTGGTTTCTCACTTTAATTTTTAATAATACATTGTAAATATTTTTATCACTTTTGCAGAAACTGTACACAAACAATGTTGAATCAGTGGGAAAAAAATATGTGCAAAGAGATTTTTCCCATTTCTGTGTGATATCAGACTTCCTTTTGAATATTAAGAAAAGCCATTATATTTTATCTTCAATTTCCAGGACTGTGAGTCTGATATTTAAGTGTAGAGAGACCAGAAAGCTCTGCTGGGCCATGTGCTTTCCTAATGATTGGCTGCTCATCAATTCATAGTAACTGGACTTTGTGCAGGTTGACTCATTTACTTATTTACTGAGTATCATGCTTAATTTCTTTAATTGGAAATGGAGGGAATTATATTCATGATTGAATTTATGCTATGAAGATTAATAACTTAAGGACAGATCTTGCCAAAACTCCTGAAAACTTCTGTGGGAGTTGAGTATTAAGAAGTAGATTATTCTTTATCCTTTGATTTGGTACATAATTGCCTTATGCCCTGAGAAGGCAAATTGATCTCTTTAAATACCTTACTTCTACCAATGAACAACCAACTTCTCAAGCAAGATGAAGTAGAGTTAAGTGGAAGAGAAAGAAATGTAACCTGAAAGTATTAGACCTGATATTAACAAGGAATGGCCTCAATTTCACTTACTTGGGGTGGACATTAAATGGTCTCCTCAATTGCATGTTGGATAAGATGCTTTCCACCTAGGAAAGTGTCTTAACTGTCACAGGGCCATGTAATGTCTTAAAGCTGTAACTTACACCACAGCAGACAAGATTTAAATATAAGTATTATGACTCACCTTTGTTCATGGTTAGAACCAGAAAGAACTGCGTTAAGGCAAAGGATAATACAACATTGATGGTATATTGGTAGACTAGATAATTTTAGACCTCCAAAAGGTCCTAGTACCCTCTTGTGCCATCTGGTCCATTTTTTTTCTTTTTTCTTTTCTTTTTTTCTTTTTTTTTTTTTTTTTTT
>NW_012114599.1:16421865-16440678 GCF_000951035.1 Colobus angolensis palliatus | reverse complement strand
CAGACACCCACCACCACGCCTGGCTAAGTTTTTTTTTTTTTTGTATTTTTAGTAGAGACAGAGTTCCACTATGTTAGCCAGGATGGTCTCGATCACTATGTTAGCCAGGATGGTCTCGATCTCCTGACCTTGTGATCCGCCCACCTCGGCCTCCCAAAGTGCTGGGATTACATGAAGTTCAGTTTTTAAAGCTTTCAGTTTGTGAATTTATTATGTGTATTATTGTGTGTCTGTATAATGTGATTTTAATTTAAAAAAGTTTTTTTAATTTTTAGCTTTTAAGTTCAGGGGTACAAGTAGAAGCTCAATTTTGATGGCTTTGTAATCCTTACATGAAGCATAAATTGAAATGGTGACTGTAACTCAGGGATGCTCCTCTAGTGCTATCAATAAATTTGAATAATATTCAAGAGAAAATTTTTGCACTTAATTTTTGGTTATATGGTGATTTTCACTAAAAGTATTTAGTTCATTAATTCTTTAAACTTGGTTTTTAAAGTCATGTTTTCTTCTGGAAACATCTTTCCAAGTAAAAATTGTTTTTCCTAGTTAAACATAAGAATGAGGTTCTACCATTTAGTGTGTGATCCTTAGAAAAACAATATTTTAGCATACTATAAGCAGTATTTTTAGAGTTTTCCTTTTTATTGAGAACTAATTTTAGGTCCCAAACATCCAATAGAAGCTCTCTTGTTCAGTGAAAGTGAGACATGACTTATTTTACATTCAATTTTAAAAGTAGAAATAAAAAAGTTAACCGTAAGCTCCTTGGTGTCTGCATTTGGTAATTTGCCTCCAACACCAACACCAAAGGGATTAGGTGGATTTTTCCTCTGAAGGCCACACACTGCCTTACCCTACTTCTCCCCTTTGCCTTTCCCCTTCACTATTCATCGGGATTATGCCATGGAGGTTAGCAAATCACATGTGCTGAGTCTACTTTTTTTTTTTTTTTTCTTAAGAATACAAAACCACTTTTTTTCTGGCAATGATAGTGATTCCAGTGCACAGAATAGCTCCTTGGCCTCTGGGTAATTAAATGAGCTGGTCACGGCCAGGCTTTTGCCCAGTTGTTGTTCCTTTACTTGAAAATAGCTGCATCTTGATTTGGCATTTCCCTTCTTTCTCGATTTCTACTTATCATCTCCAGCATGTCTCACTTCTCTAGACTCCTCCTCACTATTCCGAGATTCTCCCCTTCAGAAACACCTCCCCTTTTCAGTCCTCCGTAATCGACATCCTCTTACCAGCTGATACATGGTATTTTGGTGGAGCCCTTTGTGTTCTTCAACTGGAAACAAACCGTGAGGATTTCAGCATCTCATTTCCCTGAATAGTGATTTTTTTTTTCCTTTGGTAACCTTATGGCTCTTCATCTAACTTAGACAAATGTCACTGAGTTCTTTGTTAATAACTAATGAAATTACATCAAAGCAAGAAAAAAAGCCTGATTTTTGCCAATAACACGTATACTTGCAACATGAGATGTATAATACATATAGTGTCTTCTATATATAAAATATCTCCTAATGTATAACCTAATATTATATATATTTCCTAATTGGTTGCTGATATATGTGGGATGGAGGGCTAACTACATATATATATATATATATATAGTTACCTCTGTATCCATGGTTATGCATCAATGGATTCAACCCAATTGGTTGGTTGCATCTGTGGATGCAGAACTGGATATGGAGGGCTGATCAGACCATGCAATTTTATGTAAGGGACTTGAGCATTGCAGATTTTGGTATCCACAGGGGGTAACCTAGAACTAATCCCTCATGGATACTGAGGGATGACTATGTATATAATATGATATATAAAATAATATGCTAAGTATATGCTATACATAATATGTATATTCTGATTTGGTAGGATAAGGAATTACCAGATGGAAAAATGTTTAGTAAGATAAGAGTTGGATTTTTTTCTGTAAATATGCAAGTTTATCAGAAATTCAAGCAATTTGCTTACATTTTGCACCTGTTTTTGAAGTTTTACAATGTAACTATATTAGTAATGATTTATTAAGAGCTATTCATCATGATATTTTCCTCTGTATAAGTTTGCACTGTTAGATTTTTAAAAGGAATATTTTCCCATCCCAAATCTAGCTGCTTTTAAGGAAATCTGTCCTGGTGGAATGGGTTATACGGTTTCTGGCGTTCATAGACGCAGGCCAATCCATCACCATGTAGGTAAAGGACCTGTATTTGTCAAGCCAAAGAACACTCAACCTGTTGCTAAAAGTACTCATCCTCCACCTCTCCCAGCCAAGGAAGAGCCAGTGGAGGCCCTGACCTTCTCCCGGGAACACGGGCCAGGAGTGGCGGAGCCAGAAGGTGAGAGCGGTAATGGATCATGGACTCTAGACATCTATCTGTGTGTCTGTGCTTTGATTTCCCTGTTTATAACCCTCTTAGAACAGAGTTCTCAGCCTCAGCCCTATTGACATTTTAGAGTGGAGAATTATTTGACTGGGGGCTGTCCTGTGTATTGTAAAATGTTTAGCCACTGCTCTAGAATAATATGTACCTAGTAGATAACAATATTCCATGGTAATTTCAGAATGTCGTCCTGTTGTTTGGGGGCTACTTTATCTTGGCATTTATTCCTGGAGAGTGATCTAGATCCTTCAGGGAATAGCCCTAATTCATTTCTTGTCTAGAAGGCCATTTAACAAATATTTATTTACGAAGTGGAATCCACAGACTTTCAAAAAGTTAAAGCATTAAAGTCTAATGGGCAGTCAAGGATCATGGAGGGTGAAATGAAGGAAGCTAAGAAATTGTCAGTTGAAGAGATCTGGTGATCACCTAGTATGGTTCTTTCATTTACCCTCTGAGGAACCTGCGACCTAGAGAGGGGACATGACTTGCCAGATGTCATATAGAGGATATGTAATGGGACCTGTGACCACGGAGCACCTTTTCCCAAGGAAAGAGTTGAAGGCCTTCTACTTGAGAGGGAGTCTAGAGACAATGGACTTTGACTCTCTCTCTTTGGCATTCAGGATGTGGGGTCATCCCTGTCTCTTTATATAAACCAATAATACCTGATACTTCACATATCTTGCTTACAAAAATGTTCACCTCAGAAGGAACACACCTTTTAGATTTGTATGGAATAGACATATTTTCTCTAATAAAGCTCCTGTTGGCTTTTCGCAGTTGATTCTTAGGTCAGAATTCAGAGGGCCATTTTTGGGTGCTGTTGGGGAGATAGAGTGCCCAGGCTAGTGTTGTGTTGGGAGCTTGCCACAGCCTTCTTCTTGGTAAGACAGGCTTTTTTTCTGAGCTCTGAACATTTGTGTGTTCTGGCCTATTTGAGTCTATGCTTTCACTCATTGCATTTCTTCCTTGGTAAAGCAGAACAGGCAGAACCTAAGCTGGAATCAACAGTATTAATCAGTTTGCACCTAGATAGTGTCATGGCCAGATGTTTGCAACTGTTCATTGTTTGCACAGGCAGAAGGAAATGGTCCGTAGTTCCAGATTTTGCCTCAAGACCCTTCTTGGTGGTGGGTTAGGCAGAATAAAAGATTAATTGACTTTCTCCAACCCCAAGAATATTGCAACAATGATTTTAATTTGTCTGGTACCCTGATTGCTTTCAGGAGTTAATGCTCCTACCCAACCTGTAAACTAATGTTTGTGGAGACATTGATTGACTTGTGAGAAAAATCCTGGTGAATGTTGATCCAGGGCTTTAGAACTAATATGAAGGACCAATTAATGAAAAGCAAGCCTTTAAAAATACAAAGGCATCACCAACACCCTCACAATAACCTTTATGATTGTGTAATGTATAATTTGTTCAGTATATTGATGCTAATCTCTAATTGGCCCTTCCTGGCTTGTGAAATTCTTTTTTGTAATTTAGTTAGCATATCTTTCTGAAAATATCCACGGGCTTCATTAAAGATTGGAATACATCAAGAATATATTGAAATAAGTGACATTCTTTTTTAACATTGACACCAGAAGGCATTGCAAACATTATATACCATAAGGATAAGCCTTTAACCAATTAATGAAAACGTTTGTTTTCTAACATATGGAAAGTTCCACATAATTGAGATAAGGCATAAAATGATGTACCGGAAAGTTTTGCCTTCTTTAGCTTTTTCGTTTAATTTTGATTTTGAAAGAGTTTGAAAGACTTATTCACGTCTCCATGTGCTCCGGTAGCTGAGGAGTAACAGCACTGAGGGTTCTCTGTTAGTCTTGTGTAAAATTCCCTAAAATGGCAGATGATCCTAATTCTGCATTTGCTGTAGTTTGATTCTTAATCCTTTTGCAGAGATACTGGACTTCTATTGCTTTTTAAAAATTGAAATATTTTTAAAACTGAATTGTCTTAAATGATACTAATACTGTTTTTCTTCTGTGGTTTTAGTGGCAACTGCACCCCCTGAAAAGGTAATTTATTCATTGTTGGCAAGTCTTTTTGTTTTCAACCCTCCAAATGATTTTCTATTAGAATATGTATGGATTTTTTAGACTTAAATTCAGTAACATCTCTATTATGCATCATTTGGTTTCAGTTAATATAGCATTTAGTTATTCAAAAAAAATTTATTGAGCCATTGTTATAGACTGGGACTATTCTCAGTGTTAGGAAAACAATAGAGAACAAATAGGACAAAACTCTCTACTTTAATGAAGCTTCAATTCTAGTGAGAAGAAAATGAGGAACTAATGAGAATCAAGGGCATAAATAGAATTCAGTGTCACCTGATGGCCTGGACCATCTGTGAAAGAAAGGCTGTGACATGCTCAGATAAGCATGTATTCTTAGAGCACATAAGTAGTTAGTGAGGTACTTCTTAATTCAACTAAAATTTAACATGCATATTTGAATTGAGTTGAATAAGAACAGAACTTACACTTAAAAGTTACAATCAAATACTAGAATGTTGCTTTTTGAAAAGTCAGTCTGTTGGCTTTTGGGCATAGAATGGGGCTATGAATTGTGAGACATTTTAGTAGCAAATGTAAACATTTACTGGATCTAAGTCCGATTTATGTAATATTGTTCCTTCTCTGAATCTGGCTTTATTTAATGAAAACATTCATTTTCATTAAATGAATGAACTTTATGTCAGAACTATGATATATTGCTAGACTACATTATCATTGCAGTTTGAAATGGGATCTCAATGTACATAACAGGCTTTAATTTTCTTTTTATCTCCTTCTCCATAATAATTACATGAAAATTAGGTAATTATTAAATATGTATATATTTATGTATCATTCTTTAAGCTGACAAGAGCATTGTTAGAATTTAGATGAGGCAATGCATGCATAAATTATTTTAAATAGTATTCTAAATCTTTATCTTATAATTATGGGATAGAATAACATAAATGTCATAACGTAAGTGCTGAAATAATCAAGAAAAAGAGACTGATGATTTTGCAGTCATAGCACTCGTCCAGAAAGAGGTTATAGTATTTTGAGCCCCAAAAAAGTGTAACAGATATACATACTTTATGTGTACTTTTGAAACTCTTAGCATCTCTAAAGATCAGTCACAGAGAGTAGTTTGCAATTTTGTTGATTTTGAATTTAGTTCTGGTTGATATATGGAAGTAATTATTTAGCTTGTAGGTGGGCCAGCCAGCAGCCTGGCAGTCTCATCATAACTCAGTTCTTCTGTCTTTATGATTGAACTTTATAACTTTCATTAAAAATCTAAAAGAGATCCTAAAAAATTGTCTTATATACTTTTACTGCATTTTATTTGGGGAGGAGATAGTACAAAAAATGCAATCATAGCTTTTGTTGTCTTGGTACTTACAAAAGTCTCATGATGTTATGTGATGGATGAAGAAAAGAGAGGATGCCCAGAGATGTGCGAAGGTGTGGTGGAGGGGACAGCCAGGCTCATGGAAGACTTGGTCAGAAACAGAATTAGGGACTGCTTTGGAAAGCTAGAGTACCAAACTGCCGTTGTAAATCAGTGGGGAAATACCCTGAGTCTCTACTGGACCCTATTTGTTAAACATAGAAGTGGTGTAGATTAGGAAGTCTGCTGCCTCATAGTGATGGGGAAAATTCTGTCTGTAAACTGCAGGAGTGGATTAACACCTGATCCTGGTCTTTTCCTTGTTGGCATTGGCCATGGCTGCAGGGAATGGGGTGTAATTGAGACTGGTTGAGGTCATCTCTAGTAAGTAATAGAAAGCTAGTCTGTATTCTTAAGAAGACAGAGGAAATGTGGGAAAAACTGTTAAGTGCTCAATATTTGTAGGAGATGGATTTTGGTAGGACTACTCAAGTTAAGAAGAAAGAGGAAGCCAGTTAGATTATTACAATAAACTGAAAATGAGAGTGAGTCCAGCCTAGGGAGGTGGGGTCTATGGATATGAAAAAGGGTGAACAACTATAAGAAAAAAGTATCAGTGGATGGGGCTTTCAATGAAGAATGAAAGAGAGGGACTAAAAAGTGACTTTAAGCCTGGATGGGACAGATTAATGACTGTGGCATTGGCAGAAATGAAGTTGGAATGAGAGCCTGGACGGTTTTGGAAGGGTGGGCTGGAGGTATCTGTGGGATACCTAAATGGACTTACTCTGTAAGCATTTATGCTTGCAAAGTTGGATTTGTGATGAGATATTCAGGCAGACAATCTTAGAAAAAGCAGAAAAGAGGTGATACTTGAAGCCAGGAGAAGAGGATAAGAGGTTAACAGAGGCCAGAGGAGTAAGCTTTGTGGAAGAGGACAGAACCAAGTAACTCGATGAATACTTGAATCTAGTGATGATATGAGCTCTCTGGTCCCATCTGGGGTGAGTGAAGTCTCAGATCCTTAACTAGGCTAATTGTTCAGTTGGCATGAGCCCTGCACAGTTATAACTAGAAGCTGAGCCGTGGATGATGGACTGCTTCTTTGCTTGAGGTCCAGGGGACAAGCTTGGGCACCAAAATGTGTGATAAAGCCCCAAATCCTTCTCCAAGCCAGCAGATTTCTGTTGCTCTGCCTGGCTACCACTGTCCAGAGAGCTGGAGTTGTAAAGTTATCAGATGTGAGGTTAAAGGAGGCTGTAGTGACTGGCTGGTTTAAAATATTTTAACTTACCACGTGTTCTTTGTTATGGCACATCTGCTATATCCATTATTTAATCTGCAAACAGTGGCTGGTCATCTCAGTGGGACAGAGCCACATGTGAATGAGGCAAAGGTTTAGTCCTCTCTGGGGGGTAGTTTTGCCCTATTGCAGACCAAATATGGACCCCTGGGCCAAGACATTTGCTTACAAGGTCAGACTTTGGGCCTCAGGGAAATGGCTGAGGATATGTGTATGGATCAGCACCGCTGGGAAAAGTTTAGGGCTTCCCATAGTAGCATCACATCAATGG
Source organism: Colobus angolensis palliatus (assembly GCF_000951035.1). Lineage (NCBI taxonomy): Eukaryota > Metazoa > Chordata > Mammalia > Primates > Cercopithecidae > Colobus > Colobus angolensis. The sequence continues at coordinate 16,433,302 of NW_012114599.1, read as the reverse complement.
TTCTTTTTTTTTTTTTTTTTGTAATTTCACACAATTATACATGTAAGGTCTTATGATACTTCTTTGCCTTTCTAAGAATATAATTAAGTAAATAAAAATAGATGTGGGAAACTAAAAATAATTTCCACTTTCAATTCTTTTTTTTTCTTACTCTCTTTTAAAATACAACCATCCAGGAAATACCTTCATTGGATCAAGAGAAAACCAAACTTGAGCCTGGTCAACCCCAGCTGTCTCCAGGCATTTCAACTATTCATCTGCATCCACAGTTTCCAGGTAGCCTGTGTTGATCTGTGCTGTTTGTCAGAGTATTTTGAATAAAAATGTAAGACGGGAAATTTTTGTCTTTGATTTTGTTTAGTAAATTACTAGGCTTCATAACTGAAGTTCAGTGTTAAGTATAGTAATATACTTATGTTAGCATAATTACAGCATTGTAAGTATTACAGTGGTAAAGATAAGAGTTTTTTTTACTGTTTTCTGTGATCCGGAGTGGTATATACTATTCAAACGTTATCAAAGGTTATCATTTGATGAACGATCATTTTTCTTGGCTTCTGCATCACTCTCAGATATTCTTGCTAAATGTTGAACCCAGAGCTGTAGATTAATACCACGAGCCTTAGGACATAGAACAGTTCTTCATATCTGAGAAATGCTGTGATATATTGCTAGACTAAATTATCCTTGCATTTTGAAATGGGATCTCAATGCACATTAACAGGCTTTAATTTTCTTTTTATCCTCTACTTCCTCATATAGTAGTGATTGAAAAAACATCACCTCCTGTGCCTGTTGAAGTAGCTCCTGAAGCTTCTACGTCTAGTGCCAGCCAAGTGATTGCGCCTACTCAAGTGACAGGTTGGTGCAGTATTGTTACATTATACGTCACATGGAGGAGACGTGGGGCTGAGCTTCATTTTAAATGTAACATCAGTTGTATAAGCTGGCTTATGGCAGGGTTAGCCATAAGAGCAAATATTTGGAAATCATCTAAATACAAGTAAAAAGGAGGAGTATATGTAAATAAATTATAGTACATATGAAACGGAATATCACATAGTATTAAAATAATGTTTGAAAAGAGTAGTTAATATCATGAGGAAATATGGCATAATCTTTGTTAATAAATACAGAATACAGGCCGGGTGCAGTGGCTCATGCCTGTAATCCCAGCACTTTGGGAGGCTGAGGCAGGCCACGAGCGGATCACACGGTCAAGAGGTCAAGATCATCCTGGCCAACATGGTAAAACCCCGTCTCTACTAAAAATACAAAACATTAGCCAGACTTGGTGATGCACACCTATAGTCTCAGCTACTTGGAAAGCTGAGGCAGGGGAATCGCTTGAACCCAGGAGGCAGGGATTGCAGTGAGCCAAGATCACACCACTGCATTCCAGCCTGGTGACAGAGCGAGACTCTGTCTAAAAAAAATGGCCAGGCACGGTGGTTCACGCCTGTAATCCCAGCACTTTGGGAAGTCAGTGTGGGCAGATCACTGGGTCAGGAGATTGAGAACATCCTGGCTAACACGGTGAAACCCCGTCTCTACTAAAAATACAAAAAAATTAGCTAGGCGTGGTGGCAGACGCCTGTAGTCCCAGCTACTCGGAGGCTGAGGCAGGAGAATGGTGTGAACCTGGGAGGTGGAGCTTCCAGTGAGCCGAGATTGCGCCACTGCACTCCAGCCTGGGCAACGGAGCGAGACTCTGTCTCAAAAAAAAAAAAAAAGAAAAAAGAAAAAATACAATGTAATGATTACAATTTTACTTTTAAAATTTCTACAAACACAGAAAAAAGAAAGAAAATGCATCAGTGTTCAATTCTCACCAGTTAACACAGGATCACGGATAATTGTGTTATTTTTATTTTCAAAGTTCTGTATAATAAACATTATTGTAATCATGAGTGAAATAGTATAACAATGTTTTATATTTTGAAACAAATGAAAAATTCTAAATGTCCATATCCTTAATGTGTATTGAGCACTGATAATAGGAAAAATACTAACAATAGAGAAATGGAAAAATAATACAATCAGATAATTTGTAGGAAAAAACAATACCAAGAAGCGTATAACAGAAAATTTCAACTTTCCTGGTAATCAAAGAAAGGCAAGCTAACCTAGGGTAATACCTTATTCCTATCAAATTAGTATGTAAAACCTAATCAAACTATTTTTATCAAGGTGAGATTAAAACTCTCTCACATTGCTGAAGGGAGTATGTGTTGGGGTTTTCCAGAGAGATAGAACCAACAGGATATATCCAAATATATAGAAAGAGCTTTATTGTGAGGGATTGGCTCACACCATTCCGAAGGCTGAGAAATTCCAGGCCAAGGAAACCTGGTGTTGTGGTTCCAGTGCAAACCCAAAGGCCTGAGAAGCAGGGGAGTTGGTAGCATAAGTCCCAGTCTGAGTCTGAAGGCCTGGATACTGGGCACGCCAGTGTCTGAGGGCAGGAGAAGATGGATGTCCCAGCTGGAGCAGAACAAATTGCCTTCCTCATCCTTTTAGTTGTGTTTGGGCCCGCACCCAACAGATAGGATACCCACCCATGCTGCTGAGGGTGATCTTTACACAGTCTAACAATTCAAAGGCCATGTTCTTCCAGAAACACCCTCGCAGACACACCCGGAAATATGTAATCAGCTATCTGGATATCCCTTAGCCCAGTCCAGTTGACTCATGACATTAACCATCAGAGTATAAAGCACAAACTGGCAATGTGTATACAAACTTTAGGACTATTCAGAACTTTTGACCTAGTAATTCTATTTTAGGACATCTTGTCTAAGGAAATAATGTTCCCAGAGGCTGTGGGTAGTAGTTTATATGAGTGGTTACCTATCACAGACAATGTATAATACAGAATAAATAGAAATCACTGAACATTCAACTACAGGGAAATAGATAATTATGTTACATCTATACATTGGAACATTATGTTGCCACCAAATATAGTATTTTTGAAGAATTTTTATTGAAGTATAGCAGGAAGTAGTCATACAATATTGCTAAATTTAAGATGAAGTATAAAAAAATGAATGACATAGAGTATTATATCAGTTTTTTTTAAAGACATATATACACTGAGAAAATGCTGGGAAAAAATACATTAGATGTTAGCAGTGGTTATTTTTTGTAGTGGGATCTGAGAGATTTAAGTGTTTTATTTTAGATTTTTTTATTTTCCATATTTTATAAACTCAACAGTTTATTTTTAGAGTCAGAAAAAAATGTCACTAAGGGGCACCATCATCAACTGTAACTGAATTCGTGATGCCACTGCAGGATGAAGTTTGGCAGTGTGTTATAGGAGCTAAATGGAAGCATTTGGAGCCTCCTTTAGACTATTCCCTTCTCAGAAACATGTTATGATTCCTTTCTAATAGAAATGTTCTCATATGTTAAGCTTTTGGCCACTTAGTGAGTCAGTAGGCCAGGAGCCTCACTCTTCAGGGTGCAGCTGCAGTCACCTAGCCGCAGCTCAAGATCCAGACATCCCTGCGCTCTCAGGGGCCAGGAAGCCCCCCCTTCCCCCACAAGCTCAGAAATGCCTGCTCTCACTCCTTGGCCTCTCCCTGCTGCCAGCGCCTGCTCCAGGGTGGAGCAAAGTTGTGGCCAAGCCCAAGTGCTGTTGCAACCCAGCTGGGTATGCATGTGCTTGGGGCAGCGCTGACACACCAGCCCCCTGCCGCCTCGGCCCCCTCTGGACATTGGGCACCAATGAGCATGGAAGGGAGGCTGAGGGGAAGCTGAGGGTAGCTCATTGTGGGCTTGCAGGTGCCCCTCAGCATGAGCAGCCTAGGTGTGTGGACAACATGTTAATGGAGGGAGGCAGACAGGTTCCTGGGTGGAAAGGGGTGAGTCCCCAGTGAAACCCCACCTTCAAGCCAGGAATGGCCTGAAGCCTGGGGCTCAGGCTGCCAGTTCCAGGTGTAGTCTGTGGTCCAGGGTGAAGACTTCATTGATAACAGTTTGGCCAATCAGATGGTGTTTTTCTAGGCCCACCATGACTACTCATGTACCAATCAGCACACACTTGCTTCATTCTGAGCCCATAAAAACCCTGGACTCAGCCAGACTCACACAGATGTCAGGACTACCAGCTGTGAGAAGGAGCTACCCACTTCGGGTCTCCTCGACTTTTCAGGATGACCTGCCTGCAGAAAGGAGCTACCCACTATGGGTCTCCTGAGAGCTGTCATGTCACTCAGTGAAGCTCCTCTCCACCTCGCTCACCCTCTAGTTGTCTGTGTACCTCATTCTTCCTGAATGTGGGACAAGAACTCAGAACCCACTGAATGGTGGTAGTGAAAGAGCTATGACACAAACAGGGCTGAAACATGCACCCCTGATCACCATGTTGGGGGTGCTGAGAAAGGGAGAAGAGCTGTGTCCCTTTGGGGAGCCCAAACCTAGGGGCTCCCCAAGCCAGGGCTGTAACAGCCTCTTTGGTGCTGTGTGGTTTCTGGTGTCTCTGAGCTTTCAGGCAGCACTGTGTCTGCCATCTCCAGACACTGGTGCCTGCAGCAGAAGTTACTGCCAGTATGTCTGGTGCAGCCACAGCCTCACATGAAGCCTACACCTGTGCTGGCATCTGGAGCTGCCCAGCCTGCCACAGCAGCTGGCATGCCTGGCTGTGTGTAGTGGCTGGACCCCATGTTCACTCACTCACACACCCCTCACCGCTTCACACCTGGCTTGCCCTTGGCAAGTGTGGGATCTGGGCTGGCAGCACAGGCCAGGCACAGCCTGCTGGGCTGAGTGGGTAGAACAAACTCAGTAGGTGCGACCAAAACTTTGGCAAAGGTGCCATTAGTCACAGAGGTTCTGGCTGGCAAAGTGATACCCCAGGGATCCTGTGACAAAATTATAGTGATTTTTTTTTGATGGCCATGGCTAAAATTGTTATTCTCTATTCTGAGATCATGTACGTATCTACCCCACTTTATTAAGCACACTGATAAGAGACTGCTTTGTGCTGCAAAGCATGCAAGCAAATAATACACTGTTTTGGACAGCAGGGATCTTCTAATTGTTTATCGTAATGTTAAAAAGAAAAAATGCAATAAGACATACTGTAATTCACTAGTTCTTTGGAAATACTGCATTTCCACTTTTTCAATGTGAAGATAAACTTTAGTTTTGAATGGGCATGGCTGACTTAAGTGGACAAACGTCTTTCAAACTAGCTTTGTAGAGGTTAAGTTTAGCTAGATAAATGCAGTTTCAACATTTAAATGTAGCTGTGTGAAGGGTAATGAATTGACATTACTCAGCTTCAGCTGAACTGCAGAACTGGTTAAAAAAACAATGAAAGTAGCCTTGCTATAGGAAGTTTTAAAACCCAACTTGTTAGAAGCTTAATTTGAGTTTGGCAGAAATACAGGGCTGACATCTGCTGTCACGTGTTTGAAGCATGAATGTATCCTTCCAGGAAACAAGTGATGCTGATTTTTTTTTTTTTTTTTAATGCAACAGTTGCAGGTACTTCCACTTTCTGTAGCACAAGAATATTTCTGAAAAAATCCATTTGGGGAACATTATAGATAGAGAGTCTTTGAACTGAAATGGTTTGCAACTTTAGAGCTGCACTATTACACAGTGATCTGCATTAGCACAAGAAGACTGTTCTGTATCAAATTTAATTTAAATCAAAAGTGTATGTTCCCGTCAGTTACATATGGGGGCCAAATACAGATTTTAGGGGCAATCTCATCAGTTCTCTCAGGAATATTGCATAATAATATTTTTGTCTCTAAAACACAGAGGAGGTAAATATTATTTGTTACTGTTAGTTTCTCCCATGGTTGAAGAAAGGGATAGAATAATACATTAAGAGTCTAAAATAAATATCATCAGCTCCACATTGTTTAGTGATTATATCTTTACGATGGTGAAGTCGGAAGTAGCTTTTTCAGATTTAGCCAAACACACTTTGACATGTGATAATTATAAAGTGAGCCACATATCTGCAGGAAATACGCGTGATATTTTCCACTCTTAACAGCTGACTTGGTGGCTTGCAACATTATTGGCATACTGTTTTCAAGTGAATTATATGTTTCAGCATATAAATTCTTGATTTAGCATAGTGTCTTAATAGCTAAAGGATAGGTTGGAAAAATCAAACCTTTATTTCTCTGGCAGATATTTGCAAAGTGAAAACATCTGTTTCAATTGTTGTGGGACAATCTATGCTCACTGTGGGGCAGTTAGAAAGCCAGGGCATTTTTGTAAACCTTTCCATGAGTTAACATTTGATGCCTTCCTCTAGCTCTTCCCAAACTTTCTCCATGGCTCTTGCAGACTGGCCAGAAATTATTCTTTGACTGACTTAACTACCTTATGGAAACCTCTGTAATTACCATGGCCCAGACATTTAAAAAACTATTTGCTTATCAGATCTTTTCCCGAACTCAGAATTGACCCAAAAATATTTGTCTCTCAAGCATATTACCAGTGTCATTATTGCCTCAATAAACTCTTTATGCTGATAGAAAATAAACTCTTTTATTTCCATGTGAAATCATCATGGTTTAATATTTCCAGACTCCATTCATTCATTCATTCATTCAGGGAATCACATGATAAAGAAAAAAGCTGAAGTCAGCATAGTCATTTTCATATTTTGCTAAAAACTTTCTGTTTCAATTAATTTTAGAATATAAAGATACCACACTGTTAAATCTACCATTGGCCTTGTTGCTGGTATAAATAGAGTATTTGGTTTTCCATCATTGGCTTTCTGTCATGGCTCTTTTTCCGTATTATAGATGGACTTGAGCAAAAGAAATAGAATAAGGTCCTTGACCTGGAGAAGATGAGGTTTTCAGGGAACAGATATAGTAGGGAAGAGTCGGGCTGTCCTGTGAACCAGGTGGCATTATGAAGGACATGTGAGAGAGTCCAGTGGGGAGCACTCCCTTGATCCTCTCTCTGCAGAGCCAAGAAAGCCACGCATGCTAAAAAGACAAGACATTCTCATTCACCAGCATACATACCCCTGACACAAGAAATGAGTGCTGGCTGTGTGAGACTTGACTCTGGTGTATCAGAGCCCAGTTTCTAGAGTTTATATTGACACAGTTTGATCAAAGAATCGTATTCTTCTACATGAACTGATCTACTCAGTGGGAAAAGGTTTGCATGCCGATGTGTAAGTGACCACTTAGGAAAAATATGAAGTATCTTGTCTTTGCCCTAAAAACCAGAAAATGCAGAAAACTTTTCCTGTTCTTTAGGACAACATTCTCAGGACTTGTGTACTGTCTATGTGCTCAGGAATGAAAAGCTATTAGAAAAGGAGAGAAAACACAGGGGAGATGCGGGGGAGACATGTTTTATACGTTTTAAAGTATAAGCACCAGTAATTTATGGTTTTACCTGATATTCAACTTTTTTTTTTTTTTTTGAGACAGATTCTCGCCCTGTCACTCAGGGTTCAAGTGATTCTCCTGCCTCAGCCTCCCGAATAGCTCTGACTACAGGCACACACCATTACACATGGCTAATTTTTAGTAAAGACAGTATTTTTAGTAAAGACAGGGTTTCACCATGTTGTTCTGGCTAGTCTCAAACTCCTGACCTCACCTCAAGTGATCCTCCCTCCTCAGCCTCCCAAATTGCTGGGATTATAGACGTGAGCCACCGCACTTGGCCCCTGATGTTCAACTTTTTGATGAGTAGTGAATAGAAAGCAGACAGAGGTGTTTTGAAGGAGTGATGGCTATTTTCTCTCTGCCTACGAGAGTGGAATCCTTGGCTCACGCCTGTAATCCCAGCACTTTGGGAGGCCAAGGCAGGCGGATCACGAGGTCAAGAGATGGAGACCATCCTGATTAACACGGTGAAACCCCGTCTGTACTAAAAATACAAAGAAATTAGCCGGGCATGAGGCAGGAGAATGTCGTGAACCCGGGAGGCGGAGCTTGCAGTGAGCCGAGACTGCGCCACCACACTGCAGCCTGGGCGACAGAGCAAGACTCCGTCTCAAAAAAAAAAAAAAAAGAGTGAAATCCTGCCTGGCAAAGGATGGAGGGGATCTCTGAGGTCAAACTGATGACAGTTACATTAATTAATCACTTGTATAAAAATGGGACAAAGTAGAAATCAAGTATGTTTCAGAAAGTGTCCCTCTTTCCTTTGATGTATGTCTTAGTACCCTCTAGTGGTGTCAGCCTAACATTTTCTTACATGTAATGTGATCCTGACAGACAGGTTCAGCGTTTGCAAGCCACGTCTCTGTATACTTATGTATGAGGTAATCAGCTAAAAATCAACAACCACTTTTTTATCAAATTCCAACCTCCTAGCTTCTATCTAAGATATTGAATTGGCAGGAAAGGTTATTATTATTCATTTTATTCCTAAGACTAAAGAGTTATAATTCTTCACTATTTGTCCTAGCTCAGAGCTGAGTTGAGAAGAAACACTTTAGCTATGTTGGCAATTTGTGGCATAGGAATATATCACATTTTAATTAAGCATCACATATTTTTGAAGACTTGTTCACGCATGTAAAGAAGTTCCGTTGTAAGGCTGTCCCTGCCAAATGACAAATATTTGGTAATCACCAAATTGGTGTTGTGGGAGTGGGTTAATGACTACTCATCAAACTTTTCATGAAAACCCCAGATTTATAGCCACTTAATTTGTTCTGAACCCTTGCCCTGAGTATATTAATTCACCTTCTAATTTTTTTTTTTTTTTTTTTGGCAATTATGGTCAACATGTCTTTCTGCTTTATGAAAATGTCGGAGATGAGTATAAAGATAGGTCAATAACCACAGGGGAAAAAAAACGAAGAAATCTCAACACCAGTAACTTGCACAGGAAGCTTCGATGTATAATATAGAGTCGTGTGCATCTCATGATGTTTCACTAAAAAATTCCTGTAAACAGAAGAGAATTCTTACCTGAAAATCTATGAGTATAACCTGGTGAAGATTACCTTTTACCTTCAGATTTTAGGTACATGCAAATGATATTTTTAAGGAAGACTTTTCGGATTATGAAAGTGCCAAGACATGCTTATTGTAAAAATTTTGAAAAGTACAAAAAAAAAAAAAAATGAAGAAAATGCTAATCCTAAAAACTATAAAACTTGGATCTACTTCTTTCCAACCTTCTTTTCTGTGTATATTGTAGTGTAATGGAGATTATATTCTCTGTTATAATTGGTGCCCCACTGTGTTTTCTTTAACAAATAAGCATTTTCCTATCTTGTTAATGATTATTTGCTATGCTGTATGTATAAGTCATTGTTTTGTGTTATTGTCAGTCACTTAAGTTTAGGTAATCATGTTAATTGCCCATGTTTTTAGCCTTTTGAATTATTCTTCCTATAATTTGATAATCTATTGACTGTAAACAAAAGTATTCTCTTGAAAGTGAATTAACATAACTAGGGTCACAAAAGGTATAAGTAATTTGCAAATACATGGGGTATGCATACATTTCTCATACATCCAGGTGACTTTGTGTAAAATACTGAAGTTCATATGCTTCCTTTTTCAAATGACTTGCATGAGTAGTCTTAAAGTCACAGCACAGTGAATACTTTATGAAAAATGAAGCATGTGGTTTTGGTTTTGGAGAGCAACCTCAACCCCAATTTAGGTCATTTCCATGGTGAACCTTTGTTAAAGCACTGTTTTCCACATCCTTTTGCTGCAGAGTAGACAGTGTGTTATTACCAAGAATAGCCCACCTGCTTTTCTTCTCATTCAAACCACAGACCTCTCTAACAAAACTGTGTTCTTAAGTTGTCATGCTCAGAGGCATCAAACTGTTTACCTTAGAGGGTCCCTTGGCCTCATTCATGCCAGCCTCTCTTCTGAGCCTTGTTTACTATATGATGACAGATAATAGCCCAAGGTGTATTGGTATAAATGTATTGGTTTTTAAATATAATCTTAAATGACTTCAATATGAACAATAATAATGGATAACTTTTATTGAGCACATATAATGTGCCAGGCATTGGCTACATGCATTATTTAGGGTATATCTTTCATTCTTATACTTTGAAGTTGGAACTCTGATTATTTCCATTTTACACATGTGGAAAAGTGAGGCGTAAATGGTGAGGTCACTTGCCCCATACTGCAGAACTGTAAAGGGCAGCAGGATTTGTGCCAGCACTGTCTCGAGCCAGTGCTTCTAACCATCAGCTCTGCCACCTTCAATAGGCCAGTATACCTTCTTACAAAGGTCATTGGAAACAGAAAATCTTAAGGGAGTAATTAATCTCAGAAGGCCCCCTTTGAGTCCTTGGGTTTTTTTTTTTTATGGACTCCACCTAACCATGGACTCCTAAGACCCTCCCTCCACTGTAGTGTGTGTCTGTGAGTAGACTGAGAGTAGACTGAGGACTTGAACAGAGCTAATCTGTACATGCTGTATAGAAGAAGCCAGTCTTACACAGGGCTCAGTAAGGGAGTAAGGGAGGAATTTAACAGAAAAGATTTGGGTAAAGATTCTACTTTACCACTAGAAATAAAATATGTTCACGTTGAAATTGGCAAATAAGAGTAAGATACACCAAGAACTTTTTCTTTGTTTGGAAGTGGGAGGTCTTTGGGGGGATTGATGAGAAATTTTGGAGGAGATTGGATGTATTTGTTGCAACTCAAATATGGCCTGCTAAAGAATGGAAAGTTACAATGTGTTTCTTATCAATAGATAAGAAATCTCTTATCTATTGGTGATTCAAACTCTATCATCTAAGATGAACTACAGTGAATAGAAACTCATTAATAGGCCATTTTGGAAGCTGTTTTATTAATAATTGATTTTCTTACAACTTACAACATGGCCTTTTTCTGAGTTTCTGCTCCAGTTCATCTTAAAAATGGTTTCACTAGGAACTATTGATTATAATAATAATAACTCATCTATTATAAAGTAATCACATGAATTTATACTTGATGTCAGAGGTCACCTTTGTCTTCTAAATGCAGAGCTGGCAATAATTTGCTAATTGGTCAGGAAACACAAATTAATGCTTTGCAAGTAGCAGTGAAATCTGTTCATTTCTGTGGGGTTTTTTTCACATTATTTTATTTACTTTTAAAGAAATCAATGAATGTACTGTGAATCCTGATATCTGTGGAGCAGGACACTGCATTAACCTGCCAGTGAGATATACCTGTATATGCTACGAGGGCTACAAGTTCAATGAACAACAGAGGAAATGTGTGGGTAAGAGACAATTTTGATTGACTGAATTATTAAATATCAAACATTTGCACATTAAGAACATTTTTTTTCTTAAACCAACCTAACCATTTTCGGAAAATGTTACTGGATTAATTTTTTGAAAGTTTATCCCTGCCAGGCGCGGTGGCTCAAGCCTGTAATCCCAGCACTTTGGGAGGCCGAGACGGGCGGATCACGAGGTCAGGAGTTCGAGATCATCCTGGCT
>NW_012114599.1:16409255-16418005 GCF_000951035.1 Colobus angolensis palliatus | reverse complement strand
GACGAATGCCTGAGGCCGGACGTCTGTGGGGAGGGGCACTGTGTCAATACTGTGGGGGCCTTCCGGTGTGAATACTGCGACAGCGGGTACCGCATGACCCAGAGAGGCCGTTGTGAGGGTGAGTCAGCTGAGAGTGTTCAGCACACATGACCGTGATGTGCAGGGTTGGTAGGTACCTTGCCTGGTTCTTGTTTCCTTCCACACTCCATACTTGACACCAGTTTATCCAAGCTCTTTCTGCTTCCTGGATTCACAGGCTCTTTGCCTCCTCCTTTCAGTGGCTCTTTTGGGATTATTTTCCATCTTCATGCTCTCATTATTTTTCACCTCAATATCTGCCTTTCTGGTATTTGGAGTGAAATCACCATAGAATGATTAATTGCATCATGTTTAGTACAAACCCAGACTTAATTACAGAGTCTGGACCATTCATCTGGGAACATGGTGCAGGTGTAACCAGTGTTGATTTCTTGTTTTTGACCTTTTCACCTACTTACATTCCTTTGTCTCCACTGCTTTCTTTTACATGTGTTCTGGGACTTTCTCACAGACTCCCTAAGAAGCATGGTCTGACCAACTTTGGTCAGATTCCAACTGTGCTAGATAAAATTTCCTCATTGTTGACTACAGCAATGAGTTTTCTCTCATTATAAAAATGTTATAAAAAATGTTTATAGCGTGGCCACAATTCTTATCCTTTTCATATTTCTGTTCATGTTTGTGTCCAAGTTGCTCTGGTTCTTTTTGAAACCACTGTGGCGAGGCCAGGCACGGTGGCTCATGCCTGTAATCTCAGTGCTTTGGGAGGTCGAAGCGGGTAGATCACTTGAGGCCATGAGTTTGAGACCAGCCTGGCCAACATGCTGAAACTCCCTCTCTCCTAAAAATACAAAAATTAGCCAGACGTGATGGCGCACGCCTGTAATCCCAGCTACTTGGGAGGCTGAGGCACAAGAATCACTTGAACCTGGGAGGCAGACGTTGTAGTGAGCTGAGATCATGCCACTGCACTCCAGCCCAGGTGACAGAGCAAAACCTTGTCTCCAAAAAACAAAACAAAAAAAAAACACAATGGCACTTTTTTTTTTTTGCAATTATTTTCATGAAGAAATACACTGACCTTCTGCTAAAAACCTGCCATGGAAATATGAGGGTGAAGGAACATGGGGTCTCTGAGGGCACAGGAGCATGGTGCTGGTTCCTTGGGGTTTCCTGCCTGGCTGTCAGCAGAGCCTAATAGATTTGGGCTCTGTTAGCTGGGGCAGGATAGACTAGGTTGGCACAGCCAGCCCTCAGCTGTCCCCTGGCTTCTGCATGTTGGTTTTCTTCACCGCTCTGATGACCCAGGCCTGGAGGGAGAGCTAATTAGACATTTTTTGGCAGCCTACGCTTGCCTCTTCTGCTGGCGTCTTGCCTCCGCCCCTTGGGTTCTACTCTAGAGAGAAGTGGGAGTGTTTTATGTTGCTGGATCAGCTTGGGTCAGAATGGAGCCTTATACCCTCCCCGAGGACCATGAGGCTACAGAAAAAGCACAGGTGTAAAGTGTCTCCACTCTGCTCTTCCAGGGAACTCTCCTCTGCTATAGAGATGCAGTGTGGGATCAGCTCACCACGCCCACGCTTAGTAACTTCCTGACCTGCAGCCACTGACTTTGCCCCGTTGAAACGTAGTACATCACCTGTAAAATGGGAACGATGAAGTTAACTTTCTGGGTTTTCATGAAAATAACTTCATGTTGCCTGAACTTGTATGATGCCTGCCACTTTGTTAGTTTTCGAGAAATTATAGTTTCTTTAAATCTCCCCCATCCCTGACTCCTTCTGTGTTTGTATAGATCTCAGGTACCTCTGTAGTTGTGGGGAGTGCTTGAAAAAAACAGGGTAAGTTTATTTGACAAGCATTTATGTGCAGAGCAGTATCCCCCAACCCCCAACAAAGAAGTCAAATACTGATTCTTTTTATTTATTTATTTATTTATTTTTTGAGACAGAGTCTCGCTCTGTCGCCCAGGCTGGAGTGCAGTGGCACAGTCTCAGCTCACTGCAAGCTCTGCCTCCTGGGTTCACGCCATTCTCCTGCCTCAGCCTCCTGAGTAACTGGGACTACAGGTCCCCGCCACCACACCCAGCTAATTATTTTTTATTTTTTATTTTTAGTAGAGATGGGGTTTCACCATGTTAGCCAGGATGGTCTCAATCTCCTGACCACCAGACCCACCCGCCTTGGCCTCCCAAAATGCTGGGATTACAGGCGTGAGCCACTGCACCCGGCCCAAATACTGATTCTTAAGTTCCACATACGGGTCAAGAATGGGAAGATAAGATACTTAAGTAATAGGATGGAAAAGAATAGAAAAGAAATTGGAAAATTATGAACTTAAATTGGAAGCTTGGAGAATATTCTGTAATATTCAATATATGAAAATTATTTAGCAGAAAGATGACTCGGGTTCCCTGAGTAAATAATATATGATTCTATCCCCATGAAAAGTCTTGAAAAGAAGAAGGAGCCAAGCAACGCGGCTGTTTTCAAATTTCATCATGGACTAGAACCAGACGTCCCCGGGCTTCTGGCTCACAGAAGATTTTCTCAGCTGTCACTAACAAAGTGGCTTTCAAATAGCAGCAGTCTCCAAGGAGTCTATTGTAGTTTACAGACATTATCTCATGTATCCTTACTTTATTCTGTTAAGGTATTATAAGGCAGGTAGTTCCTAATTTACAGAAGAGGGGAAAAGCAGAGGTGAGAGCAGCTAGAAATTCAGGGACGTTATCTTGTATTGCTCAACATTGCACCTTATTTATTGGACCAGCCTGTCTCAATGACATTCTCTGATTTAGCAGTTGTAGTTCTATTCTTTGGAAATATCCCATCCAGAGGAGAATGTAATGCTGTTTGGAAAATGAAACTGGCAAGCGTCATCTTTTTGTAGAACAAGAAGTCCCAGAACATCTGACCTAAAAAAACCACTATGTGTCATTGGCTATTGGCAAGAATTTTTACTGATAGAAAAAAAATTACAACACTGACCTGGTGCTTATTTTGTTAATATCATCTTCAACTTTTTCACTTTAAGTATCTTTTCACATGTCTAACGATATGCAATGGGAGATAACTTTTAAGTATTTACTAGAATGTAGACATCAAATAGCCATGGATATTTAGTGGACCCATTATATATTTCTTTCTTTCTTTGTTTCTTTAGTTTATGTCCTGAAAATCTGTTTATATTTTAAGTACGATTAAAGGTCATATATACATTAGGTATTGGGATACTTAAACATTAAATCCACTCGTATAAATTCAAGGTCCACCTCAGAAAAAACACTTATTTCAAATGCAGCTAGAAGCCATGGTGTTAACACTTGTTTTAAACTGTTGAACTCTCTCCTATATCGTTTTCCTCATTTTATTGTTTGACAATTCTTAAAAATGCCTCAAGCTGTCGTAGTAGTTATCTCTTGCACAGACTTAACCATATTTTAGGTGATTTTTTTCTCCCCAAATTGGAAAGAATGATGATTAATAACTTCAGTTAGCTGTGAATATGAAAAGTAAGGTGTATTTTTACCAGAAAATATTACCATATGGTCATATCACCATGTTTTCTGGAAAGGCTTGGAAGTATGTGATGAGTTCACTCTCTCCTCATGTGTTTTTTTCGACCTCCAAGGAGTTCCTGTCATATGAAAGGTTTTAAATTATTCAAATCTAGGATGTTCTTGGGCCCATGAAGCCAAAGAGAGAATTTCCCTAGAGCATCCAATGTCTGCAGAGAGAACCTCTAGCTGGGTGGATACATGGCTTCCTCACACTCACCCCCACTCCTCGTATTTCTTTCTGGAAAGCTGTGCTATTACTTGAAAGGTTTCATGTCCAGAAATTGGCCCTAAGGGAGCTGCCAACTCCCAGAGTGGAGAGACCAGGTCCTGCTAGTTGAAGAACTGGGGCCAGGTTCTTCCTTGGAATGTATGCACGTGTTTTAATCCAGGTGTGCTTGACCATGCATTATTGCCATGTATTTAAGTATACACCCAATGTCTCACTTACCCGATTATTGTTTTTCCCACTGAAATGTAGATATAATATGCTTTCCCTCCCTGCCTTCCTCACAAAGTAAGATTTTGCTTCGGTATTCCGATAAAATGTTCACAACCTACCTTTTTGATTTTTCAGATATTGATGAATGTTTGAATCCAAGTACTTGCCCAGATGAGCAGTGTGTGAATTCTCCTGGATCTTACCAGTGTGTTCCCTGCACAGAAGGATTCCGAGGCTGGAGTGGACAGTGCCTTGGTAGGTACTGTAGTGTACTTACCAAAGCTTTGTTTCTTCTGCATGGCCCATTTTCTGATAGGGTGGTGAAATGCCAACGGAGCCCTCTTTCAAAATGAAAAAAATGAAATCTTATATCATTCTAAGACAAATTGCCAGTAACTTTTAACCATTGAGAAAATAAGAAAATGACTTAGCATGAAGGATGTAAGATTCTAGATGGGGCAAATAATTAGGATTGAAACAAACTGTTATTCCTAATGAGATAAATATCCAAAACCAAATAAGATAGTAAGGTCTACAGGAAGGAAGAGAGATGGAGAGCAAAACACTTAAAAAGAGAGAAGACGCCTAAGAAGCATCTACCACAGACAGTGGAATTAGGTAACACACGCACGCAAATTTGCAACAGAAGTAGCAAAGGCAGTGCTTTAGGCACTGAGGAAGATACGGTAATAAATTTGCTTTGATTCTAATTACCTGTGCTGTAGTTAGCTCTCCCCCTTAATGGTTTTCATTTGTGTGTACCATGCTGTCTTTTCCCCTAAAATCTGAACTCTTTTTTCCGCTCCATACCAGAACTCTGAATATGTGAGTTAAAATTTTCATTCATTCATTCCTTCTTTCCTTTCTCCCTCAAATGCTTAAGACTTGCTATAGGCTATGCACAGTGGCTCATGCCTATAACCCCAGAACTTTGGAAGGCCGAGACACAGGGATCACTTGAGGCCAGGAGTTTGACACCAGCCTCAGCAGCATAGCAAGACCTCATCCCTACAAAACGTTAAAAAACTTACCTGGGCTTGGTGGTGTGTGCCTGTAATCTCAGCTACTTGGAGGCTGAGATGGGAGGATCGCTTGAGTCCAGGAGTTCGAGGTTTCAGTGAGCTATGATTGTGCCACTGCTCTCCAGCCTGGAGGACAGTGAGACCCTGTGTCTAAAACATGAAACAAAAGGCAAAACCTACTGTATATCCCAAGAGTTGTAGTAAGTTCTGGGATATATTGAGAGGATGACCCCTTCCTTTTGGTACTTACTGTGTGGTGGGGGAGACTGACATGCACTCAAATATCTCATAGATAAATGCAAACTCACAGATGAGACAAGCACTAGAAAGGAGGGTTCTATGATGCTGTGAGAGCAAATGATAGAATGAGCTGCCCTTAGGAAAATTCTTGAGTTGAGGTTCAGCTGATGAGGGGGTGGGAGGGAGAACATTTCAGGCGCAGTAAACAGCATATGCCAGGGGTTCGTGGAAGAAGAAGAGAGCAGAAGGCCAGTGTAGCTGAAGGCCAGAGAACACGGGAAGATTTGTTGCAAGATAAGATGAGAGACCACTGAATAATTTAAATCCCTCTTAGTCCTGTTAAAACTGGCGGTCTTCATTCTCATAGCCCTGGGAAGACATTTAGGTGTTTTAATGGAGGTTGCAGAAGCACTGTCAGTTTTAAAGCTTTAGTCTCATCACCAAGCAACATCAGCTCAGACTCTGTAGCTGGTACGGAGAGCTCCGTGTCCTGAGCCCCTAGGCCCAGCCCCAACCCAAGAGTCTCTGCTGATGGAGTTGTGAGATGTAGATCTTTGAAGAAAAGATTTTTATTCATTAGTTGTTTATTTGATAACCAATTGTTTATGTAACTGGTGCAGGCCAGAAAGTATTAATACGTAGGGTTTCAGTTTTCTCATTTGGCGTAAACTTCATAGTTGCCTATCAGGGTTCCATATGTATTCTCATTTTCACATCCTGATAAATAATCCAGGAGCAGAGCCTGAAGTCTACCTTAAATAACTACAATTGATAATAGTAGTATAAACACAGCCCTGATTCATGAATTTATTAGTGGAATGTGACTGACCAAATTGGCAAGTGATTGTTCTTCAATATAAACAATACTAAATGAGTTATTGTACCTACATGTGCGCATGTATATATATAAACTTTAGTGACAGAAGCATAGCACTTCATTTAAAACTAATTGTACTTTTGTCAAACAGATGAGTAGAATCATAAGCAGAAATATTAGATCACTGCATTTCTCAATTCAGCCAAAGTCCCACATTTAGCCCCCTGTTTTGTTTTTGCATTGCTGAGGTCATGTATTTCCTATTGTTAAATGGAGGCAGTGTCCTTTATCTTTCTGCTTTGGGTAAAATTTTAGGCTCTGCATAATCTACAGATGAAGCCACTCCCCCAAGATTTAATTGCAGTTCCATCCATTGTTCATATTGGACTTGCAGCTCTTCTAAATTTCTCCTGAGGGCCTTTGCAGGTTATACTGAAATAGATTTTCCATCTTAATTTTTTATAGTAGTAGAGCTTTCAAATGTTGAGAAGTTGACTGTGACAAAAAGCAGATATTGCAGCATGCCTTTCTACTTACATTGAGCCAATGGGTGGGTTGGATTTTTCTGCTAAACCCTGACCATGTTAATGACTGCCCAGCCCTAGCTTTGTACTTCTGGTACTCTAACATACCTTTCAGAAGGTGCAGTCTTGTCTTAAGTCTAGTTTTGAGTTAAGCTCAACACTAACATAACTTGATATGTATTCATTCATTTAACAAATACTGAGTGTCTCCCATGTGCCAGGTATTTTTCCAGAATACTGGGAACTGAGAGTGACTAAAATAGCCTGGGCGCAGTGGCTCATGACTGTAATCCCAGCACTTTGGGAGGCCGAGGCGGGGCAGATCATGAGGTCAGGAGATCGGGACCATCCTGGCTAACATGGCGAAACCCCATCTTTACTAAAAAATACAAAAAATTAGCGGGGGTGGTGGCAGGCACCTGTAGTCTCAGCTACTCGGGAGGCTGAGGCAGGAGAATGGCGTGAACCCGGGAGGCGGAGCTTGCAGTGAGCTGAGATGCTGAGATCCGGCCACTGCACTCCAGCCTGGGCGGCAGAGCAAGACTCCGTCTCAAAAAAAAAAAAAAAAAAAAAAAAGAAAGTTTATCCCTTAGCTAAGGGAGCTCAAAAAAAGGTTTGCTAAACAACTGGAATTCTCTTACCTCTTTGTTCAACATTTGTTTACCTCGCCAAATGTAATACATTTACATAAGGGTGAAATAATTTCCAAAAGCTTTTTGGATAAAGTAAAGAAAATATGAATTCCAGAAACAGCTACCTAAAAACATGTATTTAGCAAAAACAAATTAACATTAATGTATACTGCAGTAAAGAATTACATTCATTTATGTACATAAGATTTGATTTTTTAAAGGGATTTCAAAATTGAAAATCCATATATGCTGGCCTGAAGGTGTCAGTCAATTTAGAAATTTAGGGATCTCATATATGCTCCTTTTGGAAAAAAAAAAGTATCTCAGAAAGATATGCAACAGAGTTAAATAAATCATTTTAATGTAACTCTAAATTTAATTTCTCTTTTTTTTTAAGAAAAAGAAAATTCAGCACTAAATTATAAGGCAGTGGGAAACAACAAAGGCACATAACTAATTAATACTACTTTAGTATATGTGAATTTTGCTGTTTGGTGTGTGTGTGTGGGAGGGGGAAGGAGACAGCCACCTGCTCCATAATTTGCATACATTGTGTGTATCACGTTTAGAACCTAGAATATTAAGTTAGAAAGGCAACAGAGATGATCTAATTCAATTCCACCCATATGCATGGAGGAAGAGTCTCTTTCATGGCATTTCTGACTCCCTGCTGACAGCAAATTCCATTGCTTGGACGTCTCTCATTATCAGGAGAATCCTTCTGTGTTGACCTGAAATCTGCCTCTTTGAAATACCATTGTCATGGTTTTGTAGTTTTGGCCTTTGAAGTGACATGCAGTAGGCTGCTTCTCTCTTCCAGTAACAATCCTTCAAGCATGTGACTAGAAAGATCATGTCTCCTTTTGCTGTTGTCCTCAGTTATAAAGGTTGGGTGGTACTTAGGGAATAGTATGATGGTATTTTACAGAACAGGGAAACTAAGTTCTTGCTACACAGAACTAATGTTTTTTATATGTATGTTTGTTAACAGATATTGATGAGTGTACTCAGGTCCAACACCTCTGCTCCCAGGGACGCTGTGAAAACACCGAGGGAAGTTTCTTGTGCATTTGCCCAGCAGGATTTATGGCCAGTGAGGAGGGGACTAACTGTATAGGTAACGGCATTGTTCTTCCTGATTACAAATGCTTAGATCTGAGTTTTTAGATCCCCTAAGGCTGTCAGTTCAGTGCTTATCCACACAACCCAGAATTTTTTATTAAACACTTATCATGATAGCAATCTGCTAGATCCCGGTGATATAAAAATGGATTTCTTTCCCCTAACATTTTTGAAGAAAGAGTATCAAATATGTGCGCAGACAAGATACATTAAATGTTACTTTTGGACCACCCTGCATGAATCAAAACTGGATGATTTTGATGTGTGTCAAACAAATCAAAAGGAAAGTAGAAATCAGTTACTGGCCAGGCGCGGTGGCTCACACCTGTAATCCCAGCACTTTGGGAGGCCA
>NW_012114599.1:16366747-16409205 GCF_000951035.1 Colobus angolensis palliatus | reverse complement strand
CAAGTACAATATAGGGGATGTCAGATGTGATGTATGACGTGAAGGAAAGTAGAGAAAAAGATTCGGAGTCTTTAGAGATCCCATGGTGGTCAGGATAGTCAAATACTAAGTTATTAACATGCTGTTCCTGGCTAGTCATTTGTTTTGTCTCTAACCGTTACCTGTGATTATATCCTCTTAGTTCCGATATTTTATTATATATTGGTGAAATTTTTTGCCCCAATTTTTAATGACAATTCTCTGTGATAACATTAAAAACTCTTTAAAAATTTCCTGTAATCACACCATTTTGGTGAAAAATCCTACATTTGGCATTTGTTAGTTGCCATCTGTAGAGATGACATCTATCTCACAGGGCTGCGGTGTGTTCCGTAAATCTTAGTATCATTTTTTCTACAACTCTCCTCTCACTGAGTACATGTTTTTACATTGTTATAATCAAACATGTACAATGTTTTATATAACATTTCTTAAATTTGGCATTATGCTTATAGTTTTTTTCTAAACTCATCTATCTTCATGTTGATTTGCCTCTCTTTCTATTGAATGACTTCATTAAGCATTACTATTCAACCCCTATATTCTGCAGGGATTTTATACCAGTTAGACTTTCTGCTTCTTTCACAGACTAAATGATGAACTTGGTGAAACCATTAATGGCCTCTTTGTATTCATGCCATGTAAGCTGGATCTTACTGATTGATGCTTCTCTTGATTTATAAATTAGAGCAGAAATTGTTTTGGGCAGAAATAGGCAAAATGTTAGCAGGTGTTGTCTGAGGGACTACATTTTTTCCCTAGTGTTTAGCTCAGGTCATACAATCCCTCATCCTCAATAGTTTATTATCCCCTTCAAATATCTATCATTTCAGACTCTACCTAACACACATCATCCCTAATGCTTTTTGGCAACTCTTGTTGGCTCTTCTGTTAATGTAGCTTCTTCTTTCAAGTCGTGGATTTCATTCTTCTCTTGAGAGTCACTTTCGTCCTTCAGCACTGTATTCCTTGGACCTGACATTCAGCCTGGAGTTGCTGCCCACGCGATCCCCACCTTTAATGACTATTTCGTCACTCTGGGTTCTGGCCAGGTCCAAATGGCTGTTTCAGCCAGGTCCTTTCTTAAGGGAAGCCAGCCTGTCAGGTACTCAATTTACAGGTTCTTCTTGACTTGTGGAGAGCTGGCCTGTTTCAAACCCGATGAGAGCCATCCCCCAAGGAAACTCTCTAATATTTAATTATTTAAAGATACATTTGATATTGCTAATGTAGAGATCTTAGTTCCCTGAATTTAGACAGAGTTTGGGCTGCATGACCTCTCTGAAGCTTAGTTTTATTATCTGTAAAATGGGGTTGAAATACTTACTTTTTAAGGTTTATTGCCAGAATGAAATAAGCAATATGAAGCACTTAGTAGGCATCTGACAGACACATAGTGGGACCCCGTCCATGCTGCAACCCTTCTTCCCCCAACTATTACTCTCCTCTGTACTGCTCTCAAACATAAGAGGTACAGTAATAACTGATACTTGGTAAAGTAAATTATCACATTCTTTTTTTTTTTTTTTTTGAAATGGAGTCTTTTTCTTGTCACCCAGGCTGGAGTGCAATGGCGTGATCTCAGCTCACTGCAACCTCCGCCTCCAGGGTTCAAGCGATTCTCCTGCCTCAACCTCCCAAGTAGCTGGGATTACAGGTGCCTGCCATCATGCTTGGCTAATTTTTGTATTTTTAGTAGAGATGGGGTTTCACCATGTTGGTCAGGCTAGCCTCGAACTCCTGACCTCAGGAGATCCACCCACCTCAGCCTCCCAAAGTGCTCGGATTACAGGCATAAGCCAACGTGTCCGGGTCACATTCTTCTATATAACTATATTCTCTTTGGCGTTTTGGAGCTCATGTCATGTAGTTTTTTAATTCTTCCTATATCATTGGAGCATTCTCTCTCTCTTTTTTTTTTTTTTTTTTTTTCTTGAGACAGAGTCTCCCTCTGTCGCCCAGGCTGGAGTGCAATGGCATGATCTCAGCTCACTGCAGCCTCCGCTTCCCGGGTTCAAGTGATTCTCCTGCCTCAGCCTCCTGAGTAGCTGGAATTACAGGCATGTGCCATCACGCCTAGCTAATTTTTGTATTTTTAGTAGAGACGGGGTTTCATCATGTTGGTCAGGCTGTTCTTGAACTCCTGACCTCATGATCCACCTGCCTTGGCCTCCCAAAGTGCTGGGATTACAGGTGTGAGCCACCGCTCCTGGCCTTTTGGAGCATTCTCTTATGAATGTAAATAATTTTGCGGTTTCTGTTTGATATCTCCCATCCAAATACTAACTGGACCCACCCTGCCTAGCTTCCAAGGTCAGACTAGATCGGGCACGTTCAGGGTCATATGTCTGTTGACTCCTTCCAACTTCTTAGTGTTCTTACTTAGCTGGAATATACTTCTTGGGAGCCATGATACTTCTCTGTAGGGTCATTAGTGATTTGTAACAAATGTTTAGGCATCTATAATAATGCTGCTGTTTCCATTCCTGTACTTTATTGTCTCTGCTCACCTTCACAAGGCAGAATATGCCACCTATTGAATATATGCAGCTAGGCTTTTGGGGGTTTATTATTTGTAGTTCAGTTTGTGATAGATCTTGTGACCTGGTAACACAAATTTCTAAGATTTTGCCAGTGTAATCTTTCTTTTTTAATCTCTGATTAAGTTGAGAATGACTTTCTGACTCCCATTTAAGCTCTCTGAATGTGGGTCTTGGTTATTTGAAGAATTTAGTATAATTCAATCTGCTTGGCAACTGATTAACTACAACAGCCTTAACCAAGACCTGGCACAGAGAACTTGAAGAATAAACTTGGACAGAAAACATGGAGAACTCATTGTTCTAGAAGTTCTTTTCACACTAGGATTTATTTTCAGATTTGAAGATTCAGTGTTAACTTTCATGGCTTATATGAATATTCATAGACTAAGCTGAAATTGAAGACTTGATACAGCAGTTATTTGTTTTATAGAAGATTGCAACTGAGTACAGCATGTACCTTTTTCATATTTCATGTGCAAACATTAGCCTTATCCCTAAATTATTATATGCTAAAGCATGCTTCTGATCAATCACTGAGCTATTTATTGAGCTGTTGTCTACATATCTATATGCCAGAGAAGATTTGCAATTATAAAAATAACAACAAAAAACAAACTTTTGAAACCAGGGGGCATGGTTTGTGGGAACATTAATTATTGTAACAAAATCCTTCTCATTATATATTTTTTAAGGTTTTGACATGATGGCATCATTTGATCCTCACGGTAGTCATCTCTGTAGTACAAGTGTGAAACTGGAAGTAAGCCCAAACAAGTGAATGGGCTTACTAAAGGTTATAGGTAATAAATATCAGAACCAGGATGTGATCCTCGATCTTTTATCTCTAAATCCAGTGTTTTGTTCTGTACAATGTCTCATGTACCCTTCGTGTACACATAAGAAAACTAAAGAACAAAACAATATAACAAAGACAATAAGGAAAATAAAAGAGCATAGAAAGGAGAAAGCCACATGGGCTGGAATCATCCCTTGCAAGCAGCAATAACAATGGCTCGAGGATTCTAGAGTTTGAGATGGCAAGTCTGCACCATACGTAGCCGCAGTTGAGTTCTGCTGAAAGATAAAATGTTCCTTTGGAAAGGTGAGGTAGGGAGCCAATAATATGGTGGGATTAGTGATTGGAGTTTTCTGAGATCATCCTTGGCTCTTTATGTAGGATGTACACAGCATTCATTGGTTCTTCTCCAGTTCTGAAAAGCAGTGATGATTCTTTGAGGATTATGTAACAAATGTTTGTCAGCAGCTCTGCTGCTACTACCACATATTTTAACTTCATCAAAATTGACAGGGGGGTGTGAGATTCTGAGGATCTCGTATACCTCAAGTGCAGTTGAGGTGGTTTCATTCACACTGACCGGACCAACATCTGTCTCTCATTTTGCCATGCTTGCTTTTCTGCCAAATATGTTCTCCCATCTTCTTTAGTATAAAAGATTATGTGTGAAGAATAGTTGAGGAATCGCTGGAGTAATGGACACATTTAGGGTAGGGGGTAATCCTGTGTTTTCATGTAGCTATAGTGCTAGAGTAAGATGCTTTATCCCTGTCTCAAGTGGTTCTCACTCTCTGAAGCCTGCGTTGGTGATTAAGGAACAAACTGAGTTTGGATAGCCTTAGAGAAATAATTGGCTATGTTGACATATTCATCTCTTTGAAAGTACAGAAAGTAATACAGGTAAATTATTGCTCTGGGGCAAATTCTAGCCAACCCCAAACAGCTGCTACATGAAATGTAAGTGAGCAAAGGCTGAAGAGAACATGACTGGGTGACATCTGAATACCCTCTGTACATGGTGTGTTATGCCCACCAGGGAGGGGCTTGAGACAGTCTGGTATGTTCCCAGGATATGAGGAAGCGAAATTTTTAAAAGTTTCTTCACCTAGATGAATTACACCCCAAGGCAATGAGACGATGAGCCAGGTGGGATTACTGGCCAGCTGGGAGTCATCTCTGTGAAATTGTGGAGAATTGACAGTTACCAGAGGATGCGGAGAGAGTAATGTTATCATTTCCCCCCAGAAAGAAAAGAAGCTGGAGGCCGGGCGCGGTGGCTCACGCCTGTAATCCCAGCACTTTGGGAGGCCGAGGCGGGCAGATCACAAGGTCAGGAGATCGAGACCATCCGGCTAACACGGTGAAACCCCCTCTCTCGTAAAAATACAAAAAATTAGCCGGGTGTGGTAGCGGGCACCTGTAGTCCTAGCTACTCAGGAGGCTGAGGCAGGAGAATGGCGTGCACACGGGAGGTGGAGCTTGCAGCGAGCCGAGATGGTACCACTGCACTCCGGCCTGGGCGACATAGCGAGACTCCACCTCAGAAAAAAAAAAAAAAAATTTGGGTGTGGAGACAGGGGCTTGCTGTAGTGGCCAGACTGGTCTCAAACTCTTGTCCTCAGGCAGTCCTCCCACCTCAGCCTCCTGAGTTTCTAGGATTACAGGCAAGAGCCACCACACCTGGCTAGAACCAATTTTTCTATGAACACTGTTTTTTATGATGTTTCCTAACAGATAAAGCACAAAGGCCTGTTGAACTCAAGTATATGCGCTGGAAGAATTTGGGTAATATGAATATTCTCTAAGACCGTATCTTAGAGTAAGACAAATTTTGAGCTCCACCATGAAAACCAGAGGCATAATCACCTCCCTCTGCTGCGGGGATAAGGCAACCATGGGGTGGGTGGCGGGATGGGTAAGGACCACCCGCTTCCTTCATAACCCATTTTGTGTTGCTATAACAGAACACCTTGAGACTAGGTCATTTATGAAGAAGAGAGATTTATTTGTTTAGCCCATGGTTCTGGAGACTGGCAAATTCAAGATCAGTTGGCCACTTCTGGTGAGGACCTTATACTGCATCTTAATATGCTCAAAAAGTGGGAGGTGAAGCAAGCGCATGCAAAGAGAGCAAAACACAGAGGCAACCTCACTTTATAACAATCCACACTCTCTTGGGAACGATTTCATTCCCATGAGAACTAACCCGGTCTTGGGAGAAAGACATTCATCTATCTTAATGAACTAATCACCCCTTAAAAGCACCACTTCCCTATGCCGCCACCTTGACAACCAAGCCTCAACATGAGTTTTAGCAGGGACAAACCATTTTCAAAGCATAGCACTTCTTAGGGCATTGATGGGAGATCTTCCAAGGGTTGGAGGCTAGAACGGTGGGGGCCAAGCCTTCTGCTGTCATTACACCCAGGGCCCCACAGGTTTGTGTCCTGGACTAAACTGAAGAACACTGAAAGCCATTGAAGGTTTTTAAAGTAGAGGAGCCAACACCATTTATCAGATTTGTATTTTAGAAAAAGGTTTATTCTGTCTGCAAGCTGGATAATGGATGAGAGAAGCCAAGTCTTAGAGAAACAAATTAAAAGACTATGGCAGTAACTCAGGTGAGAAAGAATGAAAGTAGGTGATTTGAGAGAGATTTGAAAGGCAGATTGGTATTCCTGGGCAATAAACAATGAGAGGAAAGAGGGAGAGTAAAAGTAAGGACTCTAGAAGGTGTAACTCCCAGGTTTCTGACTTGAGCATTTGAGTAGATAATGGTACTAGATATTGGTATGGAAAATAACATAAAGAAAAGACAGGGGAGGGGTCAGTTTTGGCCAGAAAGACTCAGAGGTACCTGGAGGACATCAAGGTGATGTCCAGTACACTGACCAGCTGGATGCATGGTTCGGCAGTTTAGGAGAGAAATCTGGGCTAACGACACAATGCTGAATTAATTTTACACCATTTGCATCCTCCAGTTGGTTTTATGTGTGGCTGCTCTCTGGAGACCTTCCTTCTTTGTAGAGATTCTTCAGTGATATTTTACTGTCTTGCTGTTTTTTCAGGAGCATAGTTTCATTAAGGTCATGTACTTTCCATTCAAATTGTTCTATCTACGGTGATTGGCTTGACAGAATTCCGGTTCCATGCAATTATGTCTATAATAAGTAAAAGAAAGAATAAACACATCAGGCTACCCTAGATATTTCAAGGCATTCTGCTTCATCATTAATCATGAGTAGCCTAGAAAAATAGAAGTTTTATAAGTGTCTCCTAAATGGTAATCTGCACTGTCTGTTGATTTACTTTACCTAGAGAAAGTATAGTCTTAGAAATTGATTTTGCTGTTACATTCTACAGCCTTATAAATCACTTTCCCTGGTGCATGAATAATTAAAGAGAGCAATCCATACATTTCTGAACTTGCTAACATTTTTGAAACAAAACCAGATACTAAACATGACATTTTCCTGTTGCTGTCTGGAATTGCTATGCCTGGTGTCTAGGCTCATTCCCATTATTTACTTTGGCTCCAATACTTGGCTGCTTCTTTCAAGTTGTTTGCCTTCAGTGTTTACAGAAGTGGATTCCCACAACCAAGGAAAGGGTGGTTAATGAGTCAGTCTGGAAGTGCTATTTTTGTTGTCGTGGACTAGAGTCAGTTCACCATAATTAGTGATATTTTGTGAAAGCAACACAGAGCACCTAGGCGGTGCCATTTCCTTGGCTCTTCTCAATATGCGCAGGGAACACACCCAGGTGCACACTCACAGATACGTTTGCCATGTGTTAGTACAACTCCATTTCTGCATTCCATTGTAAGAAAGAATCCAGTCTTAATGCAATGCAAATGCATGCAATCTAGACTCTGGGTTGCTGAAGATTAGGTTTGTATTGTCAGTGTGCTTGTGACTGCCTTAAGAAGGTAGAAAACTTTACTGCTTTCGTGGTGTAGTGAGCACTGAAAAGTGAAACGGATGCTGTCACGTGTCTTTTCCTCCTCATTTGCCTGCCTTATGTTTAACATGCTTTGATTATGTTATAGACCCCTATCAGATTAAGCCTAAATTGTGACGTTGTATATATAGTTTTAGCATTTTGTGATTCAAGTTTTTCCTCTTTAAGTTTTTGCTTGTTGATACCTCCCTAGTGTCTGTCACTGCGACATACAGTGGACCTACCCAGGCCCATTCAAATGGAGCACAGAACTTACATATTTATTTTTGAAAAATAGTTATATATAGTAGGAACTTAATATTTTTAATGAAATCAATTTTAGATGATTTTCAATATAAATGCTGTGTTAGCAAATAATAAAAACAAACCCCAAGTCATGCATCCTCTCTTTCTTTAACTGTTTCTATCACTAGATTTAACTTTGCCTGTGACAGAAACTTACAGTCAGGTTAAAAGGATAGGCTTGGGTTCAAATCTTAGAATCACCCTTTTCTGTGTGGTCTTGGGCTGGTTACTGAACTTCTCTAAGCTTCAGTTCCTTCCTCCATAAAATGGTTGGCCCATATGGATTTTGTTCAAGTTAAATGAGATGGTGTTTGTAAAGCTTTTAATGTCCACATGTAGCAAGTGGTGCTGTTATTATCTACCTCTTCAGCCTGTACCCTACCTTCAGACGGCCCAGTAGGCTTGTATTTGTCCCTTAGCTTACTTGGTTTTTATCATATGAATTCACTGCCATTTTAGAGCTTTTTATTAGACTCTTTTTCACCTTTCTGTTAAAACTTCCCTGTGATTTCTCTGGATCATGAGTCATATCTTTTGCTTTTGTGAACTCTCCCATCCTACTGAATTCATCAGTTTCCAAAATAGACCTCAACCCATCTTTGGTTCTTTGGAAAATTCTTTCTTGTAGAGACATTGCGCCAAATCTCCCCTCTCTTCCTTCCTCCCCCCTACAACAAGCCATCTTTACTTCTTGAATTTACTCATAGAGCATATTTGGTTCTGAGTTACTTTCAGAAGGTAAGTTAAAGT
The DNA here is from genome assembly GCF_000951035.1 of Colobus angolensis palliatus. Lineage (NCBI taxonomy): Eukaryota > Metazoa > Chordata > Mammalia > Primates > Cercopithecidae > Colobus > Colobus angolensis. The sequence goes on along the minus strand of NW_012114599.1, from coordinate 16,400,832 downwards.
ATAGAACCGTCATCCATTTAGCTCACAAGAAGCTGCTTTTTCTCCTTTAGGCTAATTTGAAAGTTTATCTTTAAGAATCTGCCTGGTCTTCTGAAGGTCTACTGTTTCCATTTCTAACCAAATTTAACTTTATCCATGTTTTCTTTTTCTTCTTTTTTTGTTCTTTCCATTACGCAACATTCTTCAAGATGTGGACGAGTGCCTGGAACCAAACGTCTGCACAAATGGTGATTGTTCCAACCTTGAAGGCTCCTACATGTGTTCGTGCCACAAAGGCTATACCCGGACTCCGGACCACAAGCACTGTAAAGGTAAATACTGCCATCAAGTTTCCCATTTTTATTTAAACTTCATTTAAAGATAGATTAGCGCAATTAGCCTTAGAAAAAGGAACCCTGCTACCTGTGTTTATTTTGACCGAGCGACTCAGAGCACATATTGGTTGGCCTGGCTGAAAGTGGCTCCTGGCTGTGGTTAAATACAGAGCATATCTATTTACTTGAAGGGAAACAATGTATTTTTGCAGAGTGTCTGTAAGCCACAGATCTGTTCATCTAAATTTTTTTTCTCATTATAAAAGCAATACACACAGTTGCACAACTCTGTGAATATATTAAAAACCGTTGAATTGTACATTTTAAACAGAATTGTATAGCATGTGAATTATTTCTGAATAAAGTTGATATTAAAGAAACCAATATATACTCATTTGAGAAAATTTAGCAAATACAGAGAGAGAAAAAGTAAGAATCTCACATAATCTCATTAATGAATATTCATATTTCATGGATATTGTAAAAAAAAGATGTTGTTCTATGTAGAATTTTATATCTTGCTTTTTGCCACTTAATAGTATACCTCCCATAAGCATTTTACATTCCATTCATACTTTTTTTCAAATGTTATTTTTAGAGGCTGTACAATATTCTAGTATATTGCCATATCACAATTTTCAACTTCTCATTAGTGAGCAAAACTGGTACAGGTCTCTCTCTCTCTCTTTTTTTTTTTTTTTTTTTTTGAGCTAAAGTCTCACTCTGTTGCCCAGGCTGGAGTGCAGTGGCGCGATCTTGGCTCACTGCAACCTCCACCTCCCAAGTTCAAGTGATTCTCCTGCCTCAGCCTCCTGAGTAGCTGGGATTACAGGCACCCACCACCACGCCTGACTAATTTTTGTTTATTTGTTTGTTTCTTTGTTTTTGGTGTTTCTTTGAGACACAGTCTTGCTCTCTCCCCCAGGCTGGAGTGCTGTGGCACGATCTCGACTCACTACAATCTCCGCCTTCTGAGTTCTAGCGATTCTCCTGTCTCAGCCTCCTGAGTAGCTGGGATTACAGGTGCCTCCCACCATGCCCAGCTAATTTTTGTACTTTTAGTAGAGACGGGGTTTCACCATGTTAGGTAGGCTGGTCTTGAATACCTGACCTCGGCCACCTTGGCCTCCCAAATTGCTGAGATTACAGGCGTGAGCCACTGCACCCAGCCAGGTCTCTTTTAAAGATAAACTTTTGTCTGAACTTTAGAATTATTTCTTTATTCATAAAAGTGGAATTATGGTTATTGGGTACAATGTTCTGTTTTTGTTTTTTTTTTATACAGAGTCTCACTCTGTCACCCAGGCTGGAGTGCAGTGATGCAATCTCGGCTCACTGCAACCTCCGCCTCCCAGGTTCAAGCGATTCTCCTGCCTCAGCCTCCCGAGTAGCTGGGACTACAGGCTCCTGCCATCATGCCTGGCTGATTTTTGTATTTTTAGTAGAGACGAGGTTTCACCATATTGTCCAGGCTGGTCTCGAACTCCTGACCTTGTGATCTGCCTGCATCAGCCTCCCAAAGTGCTGGGATTACACGCGTGAGCCACCACGCCCAGCAAAAATGTTCTGAATTTTTTTACTATTTGGTTTTGTTTTTGTTTTTATAATTGGCATATAATAATTGTCCATATTGTACATATTTATAGGGTACAGAGTGATATTTTGATGCATATATTGTATCATGGTCTTTTTACTATTTTTACAGGAGAACATTCTCGTTTCAAATATATATTTATTTTAATTCTAAAAAGGTTTAATATTTGTTTTATATGCTCATTCCCTTTAGCAATTCTCTGAACACTTCTAATTTTTAAACATTTATTTTATACACTTATTTAACATTTATATTTCTTTTTAAAATTTCCATTAATATCATTTCTCATTTGTCAGGCTTTTTATTTTTTGAATCAATGTATATGAACTCTTTTTATATGTAATACATATCTAAATGTATGTACACATGGCCGGGCTTAGCACTTTGGGAGGCCCAAGGCAGGTGGATCACCTGAAGTCAGGAGTTCGAGACCAGCTTGGCCAACATGGCGGAACCCTGTCTCTACTAAAAATACAAAAATTAGCTGGGCCTGGTGGCATGCGCCTGTAATCCCAGCTACTCAGGAGACTGAGGCACAAGAATCACTTGAACCCAAGAAGCAGAGGTTGCAGTGAGCTGAGATCATGCCACTGCACTCCATCCTGAGTGACAGAGCAAGACTCAAAATAGAGTCTCAATGATAATAATAAATGTATGTACATTACATATACATTTTTGGTGGTACACTCTTGTAATTTCTCTAAGTCTTTCCTAATTTTTCTTTTTAAGATTTTAAAAAATTTTTTTCATATGGTCAAATCTGTGGATTTTTTTCTTTTCTGCTTACTTTTACATCTAAAAGTATGTTCTAGCAAAGGGCAAAAGAGAAAATAAGTAAAAATGTTCTTCTTAAGTGTCTTGATGTAAGTGAAGGATCTAGGGTGATAATTAATTTCTCACTATGGTAGGCACCCTGGTATCTTGTAAGAATTGAGGCCTCTTCTACTGGCAGTAGGGAACGTGCAGGCATCTCAATTTGATGCCTTGCTCCCATAATATAGCAGAGCAGCGGTGGATCTTGGCCACTCCTAGTGGAACGTCTAACGTAGGCACACCTCCATTTCTCCTGGTCCCTTCTCTTTTGGCTCACATTCACAGTTTCCTACTGACTTCTTAAGCCAGGCATCTCCTCAGACCAAATTAAATATGAGAAGCATCTGAAAGGTATTATTTCTTCCCCCATACACTGGATCAGTAGTGAATGAGGATCTCAAGCCTTAGGAGTCATGGTTCATCTTTGATTGCTATATCTAGTTTATTTTCATATCCTGCCATTTTATCTTCTTTCATCCTAATCGGCCTAATTTTTTTCATCTGCTTGTTGATAAAAACTCTTGTAATCTGTCCTCCTCCTTCATATTCCAAACTTAGTTGTCATAGTCACATTCTTCAGCTAGCATTCTCTGACCATCCAAATCAATGTCACAACTGCCCTGTGAAGATTCTGTGCTGATTTGGACCCAAGTACTTGTTCAAGATTATCCTGCCTTTCATATTCATCTTCTTCCTCACTGCTTACCTGATGTGGCTCTTCCAGTGGTTCATGGTATGACCTTGGGTGAATAATCTCAGGTTTCCAGACATTGTGTCATCCCTAAAATTAGAGAATCAGACTTTCTAATGGGACGCTCAAAGTAGGCACATGTTGAATGAATGACTCATTACCACTGTCTTGCTCTCGGCCATTGCCATCCCAGCTGAGCCTGGGAAAGATTGGTTGGGGAGACAAGACAACTAATGGCTCTCTCATATCCAGGATTATATTATATATTAAAGTCTAGTATTTAGGTTTTTATTAAGGCAGTATATCAGATCCTAGTCCTGATGCGTAGAAGCTGTGTGAGCTTGGATAAGTTATGGTATCTTACTTCACTAAGCCTTACTTTTCTCATCTACAAATAAAAGGGAACAATAATGGTACCTGTTAGAGTTGATATGAGGATTGCATGAAGTAATATAGGGACAGAGATCACGTAGAGAGAATGAATTAATGCAGGAGAGCATGACGTGGTGGTGGTGGTGTTTGCTAAATTAGAGGCATAAACAAAGTTTTGTTAAAACCAAAAAGTGTGTGGCTAACTCTGCTTGTGTGCTTCTGGGAAAGCTTCACAAAGGTATTGCTATTTGAACTTGGTCTTGAAGTATTGAATACAAAGGGGAGTAAAAGTTGGCAGGCAGAGGAAGCAGCACATGCCAAAGCTTAGAGGTGAAAAAGGGCTATTACTTCCACTTGGCATTTAACCTTGCCCTCTACTGCCATTACAGCCTGGAATGCATTAACTCATTCTTCCCACTTGATCTCTGTCCCTGTATTATTTCATGTAATCCTCATACCAGCTCTAGGAGGAAGCATTATTGTTCCCCCCACTCCTTTTTTTTTTTTAGCAGATGAGAAAGCTCACACAGCTTCTACATGTCAGAGCTAGGATCTGATATACTGCCTTATTTATTGAGATGGAGTCTTGCTGTGTCGCCCAGGCTGGAATGCAATGGCGCAATCTCAGCTCACTGCAACCTCTGCCTCCCGGGTTCAGGTGATTCTCCTGCTTCAGCCTCCTGGGTTACTGGGACTACAGGCACGTGCCACCACACCTGGCTAATTTTTGTATTTTTAGTAGAGATGGGGTTTCACCATGTTAGCCAGGATGGTCTCCTGACCTTGTGATCCGCCCACTTCATCGTCCCAAAGTGCTGGGATTATAAGCATGAGCCACCATGCCCGGCCCTGTCACTAAACTCGAGACTTTATTTGGATTTCACAAGTTTTTCCAATCACGTCCTCTTTCTGTTCCAGGATCCAGTCCAGGATACTACATTGCATTTACTTGTCTTGTCTCCCTAATGAATCTTTCCCTAGTTTTCATGATGTTATCTGTCTTAAAGAGTATAGGCCAGAATCCTGTAGCTTTTCCCCACTCTGGATCCGTCTGATGTTTTCTCATGATTAAACTGGGGTCATGGGTTTTTGGGAAGAAGAACACAGGGTTGAAAGGCTCTGATCATCATATAATTTCAGGTGTACATTCACATGTCAGGGGAGTGTGATATTCTTGGCACAAAAGAAAGAAGACATTTGTCTGGCATGCATATTTTATTAGAAAGCTTTCTTTTGGCTCAGAAATGTTATCCCTCATTAGAAAATAAAAATATTTTTATCCCTAGAATCAATCTATCTTTGTTCCCTTTGGTCATTTTAAAGACCCAAAGATCACCTTGTTCAAGATAACTGTGTTGCCTCAAGTTATTCCAAGTGTATGTGTCATTACTTGTCATGAATTACTCCTGACATTCTTAGCAACATAAATGAGTCAGTTATGTAAGATGTCTGGCATACCCTGACAGTCCTTGGAATGGAGGGTCTATCTCTGCTGCAGACATCTTCACATGGGACTGCGTAATTTGTTGTCTTCTATGAGAAAGTCAAAAAGAGTCCAAAGCACTAAAAATGTTGTCAGATGTTATGTGAGAGATCCAGCCAGCTACAAGAGCTATTGTTGGTCTTCAGTTCGTGAATTGACATCCCAAGTATTTTATAGAATGTGCTAAAAGAAAATAGTGACGTAGGCTGATCTTTGCTGGCAACCATTCCTACAGCTAAGAGACTTAGAGTGTCTGAAAGGTATAAAATAATCTTTAAAATGAAAGTTACCTTGTTTAATTTCTCTATGGACAGGCAACATTGGCAGACAGGAATTATTTACAAGTAAAAGAGACCAATAACACAATTGGTAAAACAAAAGTTTTTAATCAAGTAAAGTAATTGCTATGAAATATTAAAGAAAATAAGAAACAAATTTTTGAACTCCAATTACATTAATACTTTGTGTGAGCCCTATTTCAGGAAACTGTTTCAATATTTCAATAGCAATTTCAACTATTTCAGGAAGGGATAACCTGATACCTTGCTTATATCTGGATAAATTTAAAAAGTTAATGCCCCATTAGAGGTTAAGAAATGAAACTTTGCAGCCAGGCGTGGTGGCTAATGCCTGTAATCCCAACACTTTGGGAGACTGAGGCAGGCAGATCATGAGGTCGAGAGATCGAGACCATCCTGGCCAACATGGCGAAACCCTGTCTCCACTAAAAATACAAAAATTAGCTGGGCACAGTGACTCATGCCTGTAATCCCATCACTTTGGGAGAATGAGGCAGGTGGATCATGAGATCAAGAGATCAAGACTATCCTGGTCAACAGTGGTGAAACTCCCTCTCTACTAAAAATACAAAAATGAGCTGGGCAGGAGGCTGAGGCAGGAGAATCGCTTGAATCTGGGAAGCAGAGGTTGCAGTGAGCCGAGATAGCACCACTGCACTCACTCCAGCTTGGTGACAGAGTGAGACTCCTTCTCAAAAAAAAAAAAAAAGAAATGAAACTTTGCTCAGGGTAAACAGGTAATTGTCAATAATACTTGAGTGAAAGGCCTATACAGTTAATTGAATTTTCCTGACAAACACTTTTAGATGCATTTTAAATAAGAAAATTTGAAGAAAACAACAGTCATATGTTGATCTATAGGACATGATTTTTTAAAAATCCCCCCTTTTTTTTATTACTTTATTACTCCTTTTAGTTTAGGGCTCCTTTCTCCCCCTGTGAGTAGAGGGCTTATGTGTTTTATATCTATTCCCTTCGGTAATCTTCACAACAAACCTGTCATGTAGGTGATGAAGATTGGTTGTACCTATCATGTTTTAATAATCATAGACTCTTACAAGATGGCTAGCCGTTCTGCAGAACATTCTGAGGTTGTATTTGCACTGACAAGGCAAGACAGCATTATCTGCTTAGGTCAGACCAATATAATGGCCAAACAAAAACATCTGGAAAACTCGACTCTTACCAGACGTGTTCAAATTATTGATGAAGCCAGTCCTTTACTTCACTTGTGTAACTTCGCATACATGACATTTTCTAGGACACTTATTAAGAATTATATTCTTTCTCAGTTAGTGGTTTTATCTTCAGTCAAAGCATGTTTAAAAATCCTCACTTGTCACTTTCTCCTTTGGTATTCAGCAGTCATCATAATACTACCATTTCTCTTGGCTTTCCTTGTTACTTTGAAAATGAGCCAGAGTTCTTTATACAACTATTTGGCCTTATAGTTCAACTTCTAGATAAAGTAGAACTATCTGTTTCCTTCCGTAACTGCTTATGTTTTTGGTTTTGTTTTTCAAATTCCTAGTAGAGTTTTACTTCTGACTTCTTTCATGAAACTAAACAGGTCTACAAATTGTCTAAGCGTCGTTATGTTGTATCAGGTTCTGCCTTCTGTTTGCAACTCTAAAATATTTCGACATTGACGGTGAGGAGTATGATTATTATAAGTAGCTTACTGATTTATTGTCTATTTGTAGTTACTTCTATTCTATAGTTCAGTGTCCTGAGGTTGATACAACAGCATAGGTGTTGTGATACATACTAAAGTGTGTAGTGCCAGACATAAGTACTACTATTATTTTTGTAACACTAACTCCAGAATGCATTGCAGGGAGCACTGCATTCTCCTGGGTAGTCTCTTTTTCAGAAAAATTGCCATTGTTGTGTTTGCAGATATTGATGAATGTCAGCAAGGGAATCTATGCATAAACGGGCAGTGCAAAAATACCGAGGGCTCCTTCAGGTGCACCTGTGGGCAGGGGTACCAGCTGTCGGCAGCTAAAGACCAGTGTGAAGGTAAGAGTGTAGTAACATGAACTACTGAAACTTCAGCTTAAAGCACCTGAGCTGAAAAAACGTACCCTCAATCAAATGAGGGTACCTTTTAAAAATTACCTAGATAATTGCATTATAGTGCCAGAAAGCCAGGGTCTTAAACATAAGTTAGGAAAGTCAATAAAACAAGATGGAAGACCATTAAATTTGAAAACCTATGGCATTAGCTATCAATGGCTAGGCATTAGTATTAGGAAGAAAAATTATTGCTCTATGTGTAATTCTTTACTGCAGAAGGTAATTTCCATTTAAACACGTAAATTAATTTAAAGGTTTTATATGCTTGGATTTCAGCAATTAGAAAGTCATTATTTCGGGCTGCTTTATGCTGTGGAATGTTAATAACCTTAATTTTTTGTATTTAGTGTTGAAAAATTTTTGCCTTTTGAAAAATCGTTAAAGAAGACTTCTTAGTAAAAATAATGTTCCCCTTAGAGATAAAGTTTGCAAAATATGTTCTGTTCTTACAGGTGATAGTGAACATTCTGGATTTGCTGGAGTTGACCTTAGACTTTTTAAATAAATATTTCATTGAATTTCACACAGAAATACTTCACTTCCCAATAAGTATGTGCTTCCTGAACTTGAAGATATTTTGATCTCACCTGTGTCAACCACAAATGTCCAGAGTTCTTGAGGGGAAACACCATTTCTTGTTTAAGAACAGAATCCACACACAGAATTGGTATAAGGCCAATTGTTTTATAAAGAAACAATATCCATGTCTTCATGTATACTCTGAATATTCGATAAGCAAAAAGTCTCCTGAGATAGTATTACAAAAAGGACAATATATGATGGTCATTACTTGTATCAACACTGTCTTTCTAGAATTTACACTGATCCAATTGAGACTGATTGAAAATGTTTTTGAAGCACCACTTCTACAGTTTCTTTGTATTCTCTTGCTCATAGACATTGATGAATGCCAGCACCGTCATCTCTGTGCTCATGGGCAGTGCAGGAACACTGAGGGCTCTTTTCAGTGTGTGTGTGACCAGGGTTACAGAGCATCCGGGCTTGGAGACCACTGTGAAGGTAAGAATTGCTCCTGATTTCAGAATCATAAAATGCCCAGATTGGAGGGAAATCTGGGCATCTTTTCAGCCTTGATCCTTTGAGCCCAATCTCTTTATTTCGTAGTGAAGACATTAGGTCCCTGCACAGTGTCTTCCCCGGGGCCACACAAATAATTCAAAGAAGGGAGCAGAGTCCAGATTTTCTTTGCACTGCTTGGAGCTGTCTTTTAGACTTGTGCCAGCCAAAGGCATAAAAGAATCAGTTTAACTTTACCAGCTATAGATGGTTTATCCTGGGTGCATAGTTGAACTGTAACACCTTATTTATGCAGAACCAATTTCCAAATGTTCCAAATAAGTAAATACAACTTCAGTTTCCGGGTAATTGGAAGGTTTTTCAGAGCCAAACGTCAATTCAGTTTTTGGCTTTTTGCATAAAATATTTCTGAAAGATATCCCACGTGTCCAGCATCGTGCAGTCATCAACCACTTCCACTACTTGTTTGGCTAAGAAGCTCTCTGCAGTGGTTGGATGCCTGAACCAGGCCTGCTTATGGAGAGGGGAATATCTTCTCCCAGTGGACTTCTTTTTCACTTTTACCACCAGTCTGTCCCTTGTGACCTTGCTCTGTGTTCATTGTCCGCCTAAGGAACAAGCTTTTCCCCAGCCCACCTGGGGCTTCGCTGCATTTAGAGCCTGTCAGTTGTGAAACCAGAAATAGGAGTGTTGGCAGGGTTGTGTCTCCCATGCAGGGTCTGAGATTTTGAAGGAGGGTCTGAACCCCACCTTTGAGAGAAGTGGATGAGCCTGTTGGTGAATGGTTTCATGACACGTGTTTCAGCAGCCCCAAATCCTTTTTCACTACCAGTCCGGTTGATTGGGAAAGATCCATTGTCGTTTACAGCATCTGCATTCCTGACCAGAGAACTTGGCACAAGCAGTCACAAGTGGCTGAGTCCCCATATCCTCCTGCTGCTGGGAGTGTAAAATGAGCCGACCCTCGGGAAGGTGATTTTGGCAGTGTTTTAAAGGCCTTAAAGTGTATACTGGTAATGAATCAGTAAATCAACTTCTAAGATTTTATCCTAAGGTAATCATGTTCCTCAAAGAGTTAATAACACCAGTGAAAAGTTGTAATCAATATACCTATTGGGGCCGGACGTGGTGGCTCACGCCTGTAATCCCAGCTCTTTGGGAGGCCGAGGTGGGTGGATCACCTGACATCAGGACTTAAAGACCAGCCTGGCCAACATGCTGAAACCCCATCTCTACTAAAAAAAACACAAATATTAGCTGGGCCTGGTGGCACGCACCTGTAGTCCTTGCTACTCAGGAGGCCGAGGCAAGAGAATTGCTTGAACCTGGGAGGCGAAGGTTGCAGTGAACCGAGATCGCACCACTGCACTCCAGCCTGGTGACAGAGTGAGACTCTGTCTCAAAAAAAAAAAGAAAGAAAGAAGAGAAAATTAGCCAGGCATGATATGGGCGCCTATAATCCCAACTACTCGGGAGGCTGAGGCAGGAGAGTGGCCTGAACCAGGGAGGCGGAAGTTGCAGAGAGCTGAGATAACACCACTGCACCAGCCTGGGTGTGACAGAGCGAGACTGTCTCAAAAAAATAATATATATATATACACACACACACACACCCCTGTTGAGAAATAGGTCAGATAAGTGATAATATAAGATATGACTACGTATGAAAAAGTTGTGTTTTGGGAACTCTCTAATATGTGGGTAAACGATAATGATTCAAGGTAGTGGCATCCCAAGGTGGGAGGGTCGGTCATGTTGGAGGGAGCCGTTTATGGAAGAATCTATTCTAGAACTAAGTAACTGGTAAGGTATATGCTAGGGCAGTGGTCCCCAATTTTTTGGCACCAGGGACCAGTTTCGTGGAAGACAGTTTCCTGGATGGGGTGAGGGGGTGGCTTCAGGATGAAACCGTCCCACCTCAGCTCGTCAGGCATTAGTTAGATTCTCATGAGGAGCATGCAACCTAGATCCCTCACGTGCGCAGTTCACAAGAGGGTTCACCCTCCTGTAAGAATCGAATGCAGCTGCTGATCTGTCAGGAGGTGGAGCTCAGATGGTAATGCTCCCTCCTTGCTGCTCACCTCCTGCAGTGCGGCCCAGTTCCTAACAGGCCGCGGACCCGTACCAGTCCATGGCCCAGGGATTGAGGACCCCTGTGCTAGGGCACTGAACACATAAGCTGACCATCCGCATCTCTTCTGTCCTGATTCCTGGCCGAGCCAAGAAGGAACTGCACCGCTGATTAAGTCTTGTGTAACTCATGTTCATCGGAGGACATGTTCCTCTGCTTTGCCTCTTTTAATGTGTAAGCATCTTAACAGAAGTTTAAGGTTTTTATTCCAAAAACATCCATTTCATGAAAAGTCACACAAAAAATTTTAGCAAACTTGTTCTTCATTATTAATGTATGTAAGATATGATTATGTTCCATAAGAAAGCTTCTTTTAGAATATATAATCAGGCCCTTTTCTTTTAAAGTCAGGACTAGTTTCCCTAGTATAATGGGTTATAAATAGGACTGGAGTCCATCCAACTAATTTAGAGCTCCCTTTGAAACTATGTTAGCACTTCAGCCTGCTAATTCCCAGCTAGCAATGTTTCTGACCCTCCCCAGTGATATTTAGCCATAATTAACTAAGTTGTGACTGTTCACATGCCTCTCACAGCTGTGCAAGGAAGAGTCATCTTTCTTGTTGGCTTTTATATCTACATGTGTAATTTTCCCCTAATAGCTCTGGCAAAGACCTTGTTTTCTGACGGTATTGTCCTGTCATCCTGCTGGCCTCCTCGTAGCGTCAGAATCCCAAGTGTTGTGCCTGCTTCTGTGCGCTACTGACTCCGGCATGCTTGGTAGCCACTCATTCTGTGATAATGAGGGTGCCTCAATTGTCCTCATTCTCAGGGGTCTTGAGCATCTCAGCTTTCAAAGGCTCTGTCTGTGACTCGTTCCCTCCAAGCACAGTCTTTAATCTCGTGTCTACCTTAACTTTTCCTCACTAAGGTTGCTCCCTTCAGTCCCTTACAAAGCTGAGAAGATGACTCATTACTTACGATGTCTTTCCCTTTCCCTCTGTGCCCTTTGCTCTTGGTCATTTATTTGTGGACAAAATTTTAAAAAGGTGGAAAGGTGGGATAGTATTTCTTTCTGGTATTTCTTTCCAAATCAGAGTCATTCGTACATTCACTTATGTATTCGTTCAAATACTTATTTAGTGTGGAACTTGTGCCGGGCACTGTTCTAGGCATAGTACAATAAACCAAACAGAAATTCCTTCCCTTGTGTAGCTTACATTGTAGTGTGGGAGATAACAAAAAAATACAATAAATGGCCGGGCGCCGTGGCACACGCCAGTAATCCCAGCACTTTGGGAATTCCGAGGTGGGTAGATCACGAGGTCTGGAGATCGAGACCATCCTAGCCAACATGGTGAAACCCCGTCTCTACTAAAAACAAAAATAAAAATAAAAAAATAAAAATTAGCTGGGCGTGGTGGCACACGCCTGTAGTCCCAGCTACTCAGGAGGCTGAGGCAGAAGAATCGCTTGAACCCAGGAGGAGGCGGAGGTTGCAATGAGCCAAGATCACACCATTGCACTCCAGCCTGGGCAACAGAGTGAGACTCTGTCTCAAAATGTTTATGTATGATAAATAAGTAAAATATATAGTTTGTTAAATGGCAATACATTTTACAGAAAAAATAGAGTGGGGTATATGGGGAGTGTTGAGGGAGGGTGGTGATTTTAAATAAAGAGGCAAGTAGAGGCCTCCCTGGGATGATAACATTTAATCATTTATGGGTAGAGCATTCAGTTCAGAGGAATAGCAGGTGCGGATGCCTGAGGAACCAGCCGTGTGGAGACATGAGGGACACCACATGGGCACTTTCCGTTTTCGATGCCCAAGATGAATATTCAAAGGAAGATATCTGAAAGGCAATTGGATCTATGCATTTGGAATTTAGGGGTGAGTTCTAGGCCATGAAATTGATTGGGAATGAGTATAGCTAGAAGAGAGATAAATCCCGGGCCCTCCAACATTCAGAAGTGAGGAAATGGGTAAGAACCAGCAAAGGAGATTGAGGGAAAAGTGGCAAGTGACAAAGGAGAAAACCCAGAATCCAAGAGAAGAAAGTGTTTCAAGGAGGAGGGAGTGATGAATTGTGTCAAATGTTATTGCTAGGTAACAGAAGGACCAAAAGTTAACCATGGGATTTTTAGCAAGCTGGAAGTAGTTGGTGACATCAGCAAGCTCAGTCTTGGTAGAAAGATGACAGTGATTCACTGTTCCTGCCCTTAAAACCTGTTACTCTACTTCTAGGAAAAATATATATTTTCACACTACCTCAGGTGGTGGTATGAAACAGTACCATATTGGGCTCTCTTAATGTTCAACCTTTTTATTGCTTTGAAGACAGATAAAGGCTTTGCAAAAAAAAAGAAATAATTAAACTAAACCTAACCCTAACATATGTTCAGCTTTCTAATGTATATAATTATTTATAAACACTTAATGCTCTTTTCCCTCACATTCATTTTTTGTCTTAGATTTTGGAAAAGAGAATCAAATTACTTTAAAGTAGCATGAACAGAGCCGGGCATGGTGGCTCACGCCTGTAATCCCAGCACTTTGGGAGGCTGAGGCGGACGGATCATGAGGTTAAGGGATCGAGACCGTTCTGGCCAACATGGTGAAACACCATCTCTACTCTACTAAAAATACAAAAATACAAAAATTAGTTGGGCGTGGTGGCGGGTGAGGCTGAGGCAGGAGAATTGCTTGAACCCGGGAGGCGGAGGTTGCAGTGAGCCGAGAAACACCGCTGCACTCTAGCCTGGCAACAGAGCGAGACTCCATCTCCAAAACAAAAGAAAAAAAAAACTGATTGTCTACTTTTCACCCATTAAAATAGTTGTAGAGCTATCAGAGTAAATGTGGAACAATCAGAGTTCTCATACGTTTCCTGTGGGAATGTAATTGCCACAGCCATTTTAGGTAACAGTTGTTCAAGACTTAAATATAACCCTATTCCATGACCCATGCATCCTTTTCCTGGGTATTTACTCAAAAAAGGTAAAAGCATATGTTTACACAAAGACTTATGATTCTAGAAATGTTTGTAGAAACCTTATTCACAATGGCCCAAATGGAAGCAACCCAAAATGCTCATCAAAAGGTGAATGAGTAAACAAATTATGGTGCATTCATCCAATGGAATTCTGCCCAGCAATAAAGACAGAGAACTATTGATACACACAACAACGTAGGTGAATCTCAAAACTATTATGCCGAGAGGAAGAAGCCCCCAAGCACAAAAGGAGTGAGAGGGAATGTGTTGGGGATGGAAATGCCTATTCCTTGATTGGGATGGTGGTCACAAGGATGTGTATACATTTGTCAAAACTCAATGAGCTGGCCAGGCGCAGTGGCCCAAGCCTGTAATCCCAGCACTTTGGGAGGCTGAGGCAGGCAGATCATGAGGTCAGGAGATCGAGACCATCCTGGCTAACACAGTGAAACCCCGTCTCTACTAAAAATACAAAAACATTAGCCGGGTATGGTGGCGAGCGCCTGTAGTCTCAGCTACTCGGGAGGCTGAGGCAGGAGAACAGCGTGAACCCGAGAGGCGGAGCTTGCAGTGAGCTGAGATGACGCCATTGCACTCCAGCCTGGGCGACAGAGCAAGACTCTGTCTCAAAAAAAAAAAAAAAACTCATTGAGCTAACTCTTAAGCAGATGAATTTATTTTATGTACATTATACTTCAGTAAAGTTAGAAAAACGCATTAAAGAAAAAGTTGAGAACCTGCCTTAGTTGAGACAAATTCACATCACCTGTGTTTTATGTTTTAGGGTCAGTACCTGGAAGCATTTTAATTCTGGGTGAACAGTCATTATAATAACTTGTTTTTATTTGATAGAAAGAAGTGATAAGGCACTCTCTTATTTCTCTTTGGTTTGCCCTGTGAATAGAACAGAAGCCAGTTAATTGGTTGATTGGATTCTAGGAGAAAAATGAAATTCGGTATCACCGTACTTGAACCAGACAGCGGGGCATATTAGACAGATGGCAACAGTCTCCATATTCACTTCTTCCTGGAATCGCTCATATTTTGGCAGCAATTATAATTATTTGCAAGAAATGCCATAAAATGCCAAATTCTGAGAAAACAAAGAAGGTTTTGTTCCTTAGCTTTCTTCATTGCTAATAACTTAAATCCTCACAGATACAACAGAAGAGGGGCTCATGGAGTACATTAGGAATAATGAGCTTTGACTAGGGGTAAACATGGTCATCAGCAGCCCTCGAGAAAGATCTGCCTGCGTTCATGTGGTGAAGGGGGGTCATTAATTGTCTTTCATTCTCACAGTCAAAGCTCATTATTGGTTACGTATACCACTGTTGGTTGTGCATTTGCTGTGAATTTTTTTTAACATTTTTAAACGTTATTTAAAACCCAGGCTACCTCAAACCTGTTTGTTACAGCTGCTGACTTAAGTGACTTAAACTAGGTTTTTGATCTTGTTGTTCTCCTTCCGTTCAAAAGTCCCTTCTCTTCTGACTCCCCCATGTTCAACCCTAGTGTGAAATTTACTATAAGTAAATTTACAGATATGCTTCTGTTACACCAAAGTTTTATTTTAAACTTTATGATACTCTTTGTCTAAATGCATATGACCCCTAAAGTTGATGCTATTATTTTGTCAGATAATTACATTTTGTGACAATTCTTGTGTTAAATTGGTTTGGACTTATAAAACAATGCAATATTTTGTGTTTAATACAATATCATTTGTTTATTTTATTGTTAATAATACAGTATAGTTTGTTTCTTTGAACAGACATTTCTCTTTGGGAACAAAGACCATGCTGAAAACTTTTAAATTTTTTCTGTAATGCATAATACAGGAGCTTGTATAAGTAGATCAAGTGTTGCTCAAGATATACTTAATAAGTATTTTTGAAATATTTTAAGTCTTTATCATCACCAACAACATAATCAAATAAATTATTAATTGCTTCAGAATTTTGACTTTTCCTCTTCCATTTAATTTCATTTGATGTTTAAAAGTTCCATTTCTTGGCCAGGTGTGGTGGCTTACACCTGTAATCTCAACACTTTGGGAGGCTGAGGTGGGCGGATCACTTGAGGTCAGGAGTTCAAGACCAGACTGGCCAACATGGTGAAACCCCATCTCTACTAAAAATACAAAAATTAGCTAGGCGTGGTGGTGGGCGTCTTTAATCCCAGCTACTGAGGAGGCTGAGGCATGAGAATCACTTGAACCCGGGAGGTGGAGGTTGCAGTGAGCCGAGATAGCACCACTGCGCTCCAGCATGGGTGACAGGCCAAGACTCTGTATCAAAAAAAAAAAAAAAAAAGTTTCATTTTTTGTTCAAAGCAAAACACCTTTTATTTTATTTTATTTTATTTTATTTTTTGAGACGGAGTCTCGCTCTGTCGCCCAGGCTGGAGTGCAGTGGCGCGATCTCGGCTCACTGCAAGCTCCGCCTCCCAGGTTTACGCCATTCTCCTGCCTCAGCCTC
This sequence comes from Colobus angolensis palliatus, assembly GCF_000951035.1. Lineage (NCBI taxonomy): Eukaryota > Metazoa > Chordata > Mammalia > Primates > Cercopithecidae > Colobus > Colobus angolensis. The sequence continues at coordinate 16,384,603 of NW_012114599.1, read as the reverse complement.
CCGAGTAGCTGGGACTACAGGCGCCCGCCATCTCGCCCGGCTAGTTTTTTGTATTTTTTAGTAGAGACGGGGTTTCACCGTGTAGACCAGGATGGTCTCGATCTCCTGACCTCGTGATCCACCCGTCTCGGCCTCCCAAAGTGCTGGGATTACAGGCTTGAGCCACCGCACCCAGCCAAAACACCTTTTAAAATGCTTTATTTAAAAAAATTTTTTAAAGTTGTCATGTATCAAAATTATGTATTATAAATGATATAAAATAGTGCACCTTTACATGTAAGAGAAATGTCTAATTTTCTGATATGTGATTTATTTGGTTTTTAAAATTTTTTAAATTGGTTTTTAGATATCAACGAATGCTTGGAGGACAAGAGTGTTTGCCAGAGAGGAGACTGCATTAATACTGCGGGGTCCTATGACTGTACTTGTCCAGATGGATTCCAGCTAGACGACAATAAAACATGTCAAGGTATTTCTTGCTGTCTTTTTTCCCCAGTCATTATTTATGTAATTCTTCAGTTCTGCCATGTTTCCAGATGATAGTCTGTGGTTTTGCCACGTGATTTGTATGTAAATAATCTATGTCAATTTTTGCTATTAAAATACCTGTCTTGGGTCCACATCAAGTGCAGGAAGGTGTTGCTTTGTCAACATAGTGTCACCTGAAACTCACACGAGTCAGAGCCGTGTCCTCGCTCTGCGTGCTTCCATGCTGAGGTCACCTGTACTTTACTGTTCCTTCCATGCTGTAACCTTGGTATTGGGTTCTAAATTGTCTTTATAGCGTCTTTTATGGACGTATTTTATTTTGTCTCATAGGTGATATTTATCTGTCCTTTTCTGACTCTGTTTTTACCCAGTGCCCACCATTGCTTTTTTTTTTTTTTTTGTGAGACAGAGTCTCCCACTTGTCACCCAGGTTGGAGTGCTGTGGCATTATCTCAGCTCACTGCATCCCCCACCTCCCAGGTTCAAGCGATTCTCCTGCCTCAGCTTCCTGAGTAGCTGGGATTACAGGTGCCTGCCGCCGGTCCCAGCAAATTTTTGTCTTTTCATGGAGACAGGGTTTCACCATCTTGGCCAGGCTGGTCTTGAACTCCTGACCTCATGATCCACCCACTTCAGCCTCCCGAAGTGCTGGGATTACAGGCATGAGCCACTGCACCTGTCTCACCATTGCTTTTCCTCTTCCTAAAAAGCCTCACTAATAATGTAGTCAAAATCATGAAGAAGGGGATCTTATATTTTTTCAATGTCCTGTCACGTTTAATCTTCCAAACTGTACAGTGCACGCAGGGTGCTAATAAAAACACGGCAACACGACACAGGTACTAATAATAACAATCACAGCATCTTTAACTGAGCTGCTTCAGTGTGCTAAGTACTGTAGATATCTTGATATCTCTTTGAATTCTTACAGCAACTTCAGAGGTAGCTTTTCTTGAATTCATTTTGTGCATGAGTAACTGAGGCTCCGAGAAGTTAATGAGTGTGCTGCTCTCTAATGAGTGGTAAAGTTGAGATTTGAACCCAGGATCTTTTCCCACTACTCTTCCCTACATTGCCATACCAATTATTGTTACATTTATAGCCAAAACAAAGAATAAAGTGAAATTAAGTGATTTCTCTCACAAGGTAGCCCATTGAGTCATTTCGACACCATGGCTAAAAAAATTAAATTCTCTAGATTCTGTATCCCAACACTTTTAGCTATACCTGACTTGCCCCACAAGCTTTCCTATATTTACTAGTATTAGTAAACCCATGTTTATATTTTCCACTGAAAATTCACACTTATTTTACCTTTATATCTTTTTATTTCTGATACCTGATAAATATTATTTTTTCTTATTGTTTATCTACCATTATGGACCTGTGTAGTGTATCCCAAAGCACAAATAGATAAAAAAATCATTGGAGTTACTTTTTGCCCACTATTACTGAATATGTATGATTTTTTTAAAATTCTGAATTGCCATAAATTATATCTCATCTCACGTGTCCCAAATAACAGTATTCTCGTAGGAGAAGATGGTGTCTATTCTCTAAGATAGTGGCCCTAGAATTATATATCTATATGACCAGTCACACCCATCTGTGTTTCAGAGATATGAAAAACATGGACCTTTGCCACAAGGTTTTTAAAAATTAATTCCTTTACTGACCCCAATATTTAAATATATACCTTCCTACACTTGATGTGTACCCAAGACAGATATTTTTAAAATCCCAAGGTTTAAATATACCATGTACCTCATTTGAGATCATGCATTTATTTGCCATCCTAATGCAATAAGGTGAAATTCAGTTTTTTCCAATGCAGAAATTAAATGTGCTTGGATTTAAAGCAAAAGAGAAGGAACATTTGAATTATAAATATATGTGAGAATATTTCCACTTTGGGACTATTACCTTTTAACAAAATGAATCTTGATTTATATAAAAATACCAAGAGATGGAAAAAAGAAAAGGGGGGGAAAACAAACCCTGAATCTTGTTTTTATTATAGGCTTTTTGGCTTAAAAGTATATTTTCTTTTCTAATTCTTCTCGTCACAATTTGTTTTAACCAAATACAGGCAAAACCAAATCTTAATAAAAATGGACCAAGATTTCATATTGCATAAATTTAACTTCTAGAGTTCAATCACACGGAACTAATTTAGTTATCTGATTCATTAATTGCACTACTCCGTTCTCTCAATATATTAAATTTGTGTCTGTGGTTTGATACCACCTCTCAAATATGCAACTACTCCAAACATACAGGGTTTTATTGACTGTCAATCATTATTAAGTTGACTTCATTCTCTGTCACGTTTATTCCTATTTTCCAGAATAAGTTAATATGTCTGAAAAATGTAAATCCAAATAAATGAGAAGCATTTCTGAAGTAGGTCTTAGTACTGTTTAAAGAATAGTGTCTGTGAATCTGTTTTATCACCCACCGCCTCCTATTAGAAGCTGTATGTGATGGCATATATACTCACCTTGTTTTGAATTATCTCTTTTCGCTATGTCACTAGAGCAGTTTTGTGATCTTTCACTCTGCCTGAAGTTAGTAGCCTACTTTTCTCTAATCCTTTGGTCATGTCAGCATTCTGTAGAGAGGTGTAGATTTCAGAGTTTGTTTAAATTCTGAAAATGTAATCGATGGCAATGCTAATAACCATGGACATGTTTGAATAACAGTGTGTGATAGGCATAAACTTTAAACCTTACCTAATGTTCTGAAAATACTTCTATATTCAGTAAGGCATTTTCGGTTGGAAGCATGTTTAAGATTTTCTTTCCCACACAAAACTAACGATGATATACAAACAGTATGGAAATTCCATGTTAATAGTCTCTTTAGAAATGTGGCAGGATACATTTGAGATTCAGAATGCAGTTCAGTTTCATGTTTTGATTTACGCATGCCAAATTATGAATTTCTGTGGAATCGCGGACCCATGAAAGAAACCCAACTTAAATATAATCTGGCTTTCAGCTCGAAGTTACTAGCAGCATAGTTTAGAAATGCCTCAATAAGTACAATCCAAATTGAATGCATATGTTTCCCTAGTTCCAAATATTCATGTTGTTCTTTCTTAGCAGTTTCCTGGAAAAAAAAAAAAAAAAAGAGTCTAGGAATTCATCTTCAGTTCCTGTCGTCAAACTTTTTAGACAATTATTTGTGTTAATCAGTGACTTTTTTGATGCAAAAACTTTGTGCACGTTATTCCTTATGCAAAGTTGCAAAGCAGGTATTTTTTTAAAGGATCACACTGAGACATAGTATAAAATAAGAAGGGGGATCAATAAGATGGATATAGGTCCTGGGCTTGATCGCCAGGCCAGTGGAACTTCATGTCACCTTCTTCCTCAGATAGAGGTAATTCTTGGGCAGCAGGTTGGAAGTAAAGAGTGGATCTGAGGACCAAAAGGAGATCAAAATTCAAAAAGGATGGCCAATCTAAGCTATTACCAATAGGTAGAGAACAAACATAGACAATATCAGAGATTTTATAAAAAAAAAGTAAAGAATTTCACAGAGTAAAATCATATTGAGAAATATATAAGTAGAAAATGGTTCATTGACCTTGCTTGAAATACCTAAAAACTAGTGACAGTAACAAGAATAGGAGAATTCTTAAGAAAGTATGGGTAATTCCTGCTTGGTTTTGTTATTTTTATTCAGCAATGGGCAGGCCAAATAATCTGAATTATGAGGCAGATGGAAGGGTCAAGAGTTCAGCATTAATAAAGGAAGATGGTTAAATCAATAATTGCCAGAATTTCTGTTGCACAGGAAGATCAACAAGTCAAAAGAAGAGCTTCAGGAGATTCTGGCTGTAGGGAAAGGGATGACTTTGTTGAAGACCACTGGGTCAGTGGCCAAGCAGCCAGTAGGAAGAACATATAATCTGTACCTTTTCCCTGTTCTTATTAAGCTTTGCAGTAGTCATGTGGGTTCCTGTACTGAAGACTTCTTTTGTAAGAGATAAAGGGAAGGCCTACAAGACTTCGGGAAAATAGGAAAACAACCTTAGTGGAGCTATGCCACCTGAATGCTGCTGCTAAGGACATGTGATCATTTTTATGACCCCAGTTAACTAAAAGAACCTCCACTAGTCACCATTCAGTTAGCAGAGAAGGAAAATAACTGAGAAATTTTGTGGTGGACAAACATTCATAAGACCCTGCAGTGTACCCAGTAGGAGTCAGGAACTCAGAGCTTTTCAACTGAAATGTGGCAGGATACATTTGAGATTCAGAATGCAGTTCAGTTTCGTGTTTTGATTTACGCATGCCAAATTATGAATTTCTGTGAAATCGCTGATCAAGGAGCCATCAGTGTAATGAGGGACACAGATAAGTAAACCAACAGTTAGGCAGTTGCATATATCAGAACCATTGTGAACAGGTGAACCTTTCTCTAGGTGCTTTATGTTTCATCTTGGGCACTGTTAGCCAATATAATTAGAACTGGTTTAAAAGAGCATTTTACTTACAGTAAACAGTCCATGTGTTATCAGTGTTTGGAAGTAGCCCTTGACACTGGCCACGGGGAGCACAATTACACTGAGGACAAGCTGAGCATAAAGTCAACAACACAAGTGTATGGCATGATCTGTTCATGAGTCTTCTTAATAGTAGTTACTGCTTTTTGACCCTTCATTGTGTGGTAGGCGTTGCACTAAGCCCTCATTCACTGATTTCGTCATCGGAAGTCATGCAAATATGAATTTTCACGGTCTAAAAGCCAGGCATGGTGGCTCACCTCTGTAATTGCAGCACTTTGGAAGGCCAAGACAGGAGGATTACTTGAGACCAGGAGTTCCAGACCAGCCTGGGCATCACAGTGAGACCCCATCTCTGCCAAAAATTTAAAAAATTAACCAGACATGGGGCCAGTACCTTAGTGCCAGCTACTCGAGAGGCTGAGGAGAGAGGATTACTTGTGCCCTGGAGTTTGAGACTGCAATGAGCCGTGATCATGCACTGCACTGCAGCCTGGGCAATAGAGTGAGACCCTGTCTCTAAAATAAATAAATAGGCCTTCTTTCACTTGTATTTTATTTCTGTTACCCATTTCCAATGAGTTATAGAGTGCAGTCTATTTCATTTATATATTCAGCAGACATTCGTGAAGTGCCATTTATGAGCCAGATACTATAAATAAGACACGTCCAGCCTTACCCTTAAGAAGCCCACATCCTAGGGATGGATAGGCAGAAATGTAACAAGGTACTACAGACTCTAACAGCTGTGTGCATGGCAATGGGAGAGGACAAAGAAGAACACACCATTCTCACCAATAAAGAACATCTCTCAGAGTTGTGGAGTGTTCCTCAAGCCCCTATATGTCTAAAATAAGGGTAGCTTTGGGTTGAACCTATGAAATTGCTTTTCTTGCAGGTCAAAAATGGTTGTACCTTGTCTATTTCCTGACTCAACCTAAATAGTTTCTCTCTCATAACTCAGCTTGTCCTGTGGTCGATTTATGGACAAATGGTATAGTTGTGCCACTAAATACATGTCCAGCCATGTCAGAATAGATTTCTTTACCATCTGTTTGATAGTATATGAGAACATAACCAAATTTTTTCAAGTTTTTAAGACTCTTTTTTAAATTCCAGATATTAATGAATGTGAACCTCCAGGGCTCTGTGGTCCTCAAGGGGAGTGCCTAAACACAGAGGGCTCTTTCCACTGTGTCTGCCAGCAGGGTTTCTCGATCTCTGCAGATGGCCGTGCGTGTGAAGGTAAGATAAAGCATACAAAATCGTATTGTTGTGTGATGAGAGAGGAGATTGCTTTCACTTACACGAAGACTTGAAGACACTAAGAGGTATTGCATAATTCAGAGCCGCAAAGCGTGTGTGCATCAAAGTAAACCATACCTGAAAGCATAGCTCAGGGGTTGCTGGGATTTACGAACGGGATAACCTAAGGTTATGATGATAAAAGCACCCACAGATGGCTCCGCGACTGGTACTGAATTAATGAGTTGAAGTGTGCAGTGACTGATAGGAGACATGTGAGAGACCCAAAGGAAAACCATGAAAACTTCCCTTTCCCCTGGGACTCTGCCTCTTTTCGTTGTGCTTCATGTAGATTGTCTTGATCATTCTGTTTATAAAAAATGTCTTGCGGCCAGGTACGGTGGCTCGCGTCAGCACTTTTGGAGGCCGAGGCAAGCAGATCACTTGAGGCCAGGAGTTCAAGACCAGCCTGGCCAACGTGGTGAAACCTCGTGTCTACTAAATATACAAAAATTAACCACGCGTGGTGGTGGGCACCTGTGATCCCAGCTACTTGGGAGGCTGAGGCAGGAGAATCGCTATAACCCAGGAGGCAGAGGCTGCAGTGAGCTGAGATTGCACCATTGCACTCCAGCCTGGGCGACAAGAGGAAGACTCCGTCTAAAAAAAAAAAAACAAAACAAAAAAAGAATGTCTTGCTTGATTTTTCTATATCACTGTGAACAGATCTTCTAGAATTCTCCCCCTAATATCCTTATTTCCAAGGCAGTATATTTACTTACCTATCAATATTTATTATCTCCTAAAAGCTAATTAAGTTGTAAGGTGTTAAGATAATGCTGTTGGCTTCCTACTTACAACCTCTTTATGTTTGCAAGAATACAGCACTGATTATTTTCATAAGATTTGTGTTCTTGATGATCTAGTATAGGCTTGCTAAATGGAGGAATAATTTACCTGAACCATTTTAAAAGTAAACTGAAAAGATTCCCATCATTGTAATTTCTAGATCTCTTTTGAGAATCTAGATTATTGAAACTCAGCTATATTTTAAAGAAGTCAATTGCAAAAGTTTTCTTCTGGGTCTAACATAGTACCCAGATTCTTTGCTCTAAAAATTAGTGCAACAGGAAGTATCTGCTCTCCTTGCTAGTACCAGAATGGAACCAAGCCGAGTGCCAGCAACCAGGTTCATCTGAAACTAATTATAATATTGGGAAAAATAAACTGATCTTATAAAGAGCCGAAGATTGTTGAAATTACTCTCCTGCTGAGCAGACAAAACATGGACACCAGATTTGACTTGCATTGGGAGAGAGAGAGTTCAGAGTGGGATTGAGCAAACAGATTGAGGGGTTTGGAAGGGATAGGAAGTTGAGAAATGGAGGAAAGCATCATAATAATGTGGGTGATGAGAGATTTACAAGAAATCCATGCTTCAGTGCTTCAAGTTTTATGTTAATTTTATATTTAGAGCTTTGAGACCAGAGCTTTTAGAAAAGACACTCCATGAATGCATACATTCTTCTGCAGAGATTACACTATTCCTCAACTTGAGGGATAGGGTACAAGCCCATCCGAGTCACTGATGAAACAGATTTGCAGAATTCCTAAACTCCAGAAAGATGCAGGTTTGCTGCTTTGCTTAGCTCTAAATCATGGATGGTAAAGGCTTGCTTCACTAAAAAATGGTCTCTGGTATAACTACTGATGGTTGTGCCATGCAAAATTATATTCAGAAGAAAAGCATAAGTGACCTCAAGTGCTCACTAGTCAAAGCTGTTGTTCCAAAAGAATATACTAAACGTAAATATATTCACATTTATTTTGTCTTTTGCACTTGCTATTTAATTCTGTACTTTTTTAACACAGATTTCTGTAACTTGAGAGTTACATAATCACTATAATTTAGTTGAAGCTCTAATTTTGTTGGTCATTGACTTGGCAAAGACTTGAATTTAAAAATGCGGTTTTAGAAAACTTGTAATGCTTTATAAATTACTGCACTCATTGAGTATACTCTTTGTGACACTTGGTCCATACTGCCTTGACTCCAGAAACTGTACAATTTTATAAGTAATGAAATACAAGTTAGGATATTATGTTGGTATTATACATGGTAGTGTTACTAGAAATCTCCGTAATTATTATGCATGTTATTCTCTTTCTGGAATAAGTTCTGCATGGATTTTATTTTTTATGGGCTTAATCCAATATTCTAAATTGATCCAAATTTTCCTTTGTTAGACTCAGTCTGAAACTTATGGCAGTAGTGCTATGTCCTGATTCTACCTCTGGCTGTGCTGCAGGACAAAGCCAGCTCGTGTGATCAGGATTCAGCAGTGAGGCTGATGTGTGATTGAAATTTAGTAGTGGAGCAGTTGTGCATGGTACTTGAATTAATACTGAGAAGCGGCTGGCATTCTTATGCCCATTTACTTATTTGCTTCTGAGCTTCTCTTCGAGGAGCTGAAGCTGTGTTGACACCAGGGCTGACCTGCCCTACTCTATGCAGGGCTAAATAACCCCCACATAGCTGAAGGAAGGAGGGCCCTTCCCTGATTTCCCATGACTTGGGGAAGTGTCAGCATCTGGTCGTAGTTAGTGAACCACAATGAAGAGGCAAACTCTGTCAACATGAATTGTCTTAAGTGTAGCATGGCAGCTTCTATAGAAATAAAAATGGCACCACTGGCTCCTTCTTTTCCCTTACATGTATAGATTGAGTATTCCTAATCTGAAAATCCAAAATCTAAAGCACTCCAAATTCTACAACTTTGTGAGTGCAGATATGATGCTCCAAGGAAATGCTCATTGAGCATTTCAGGTTTTAGATTTTTGGATTAGGGATGCTCAACAGGTAAGAATAATGTACACATTCCAAAATTACCACCCCCCTCCCCCCCCAAAAAAATCCCAAATCTGAAATACTTCTAGCCCTAAGCATTTTGGATAAGGGATACTCAATCTGTATATGGTACTCTGGGATACATACCTGGGAGAGGAAGGAGAAACACTGTGGTTCTCCCATATCAGATAAAGAATGGTGTAATTCACAGTTCAAGTAAAGTGGGAAGTAGGTGGTGAGTGAGCAGCTATTTATCATTTATTCACTCACATAACCAATATTTACTGAGTTCCTATCTGGTTCCAGGCCCTGTTCTGAGGGTAAAACATACAATTCTTGCCTACCTGAAGCCTACATTCCACTAGGGGAGTTGGGGATAAAGAAGCCAATGGTATGTGTAGGATACATTATGTATTTGTAACATAGCGTAGTTACCCTTTCTGGGTATAAATGAGTGCAGAGTGTAATGTGTCATATATAATATAATACACAGGATATTTTTTTCAAATCCCAGACTTAGACGTCAGGAAATTACAGGGGAGCAGCACTCTTTTGATTGACTTCTGCTACACTTCCCTTTCCTCTCTCAGTTATAGTTTATCTCCTTCTGCCACCTTCCCTTCATGCTATAGCCAGAGCTTTTATCTTGTGTATTAAAATAAAGGAAACTTTTTCTTTCACTCAGCTCATCGTTTTATGGTCCATTTGACCGTATCCATTTGTTTAGCAAAAAATCATAATTCTTTTGCCTTTTTTACTTTTACCTTTTTTTATTGTGGAATTTTAATTCACATGAAAACTACTCATCATCAAGCCTGGGCAACATAGCAAGGCCCTATCTCTACAAAAAAAATTTTTTTCTTTTATTAGCTGGACATGGTGGCTTATGTCTATAGTCCCAGCTACTCAGGAGACTGAGGTGGGAGGATCGCTTGAGCCCAGGAGGTCAAGGCTGCAGTGAGCTATAGTTGCACCACTGTACTCCAGCCTGGGTGACAGAGCCAGACCCTGTCTCTGAAAAAAAAAAAAAAATCTGGCCACGCACGGTGGCTCACACCTGTAATCCCAGCACTTTGGGAGGCTAAGGCAGGTGGATCACCTGAGGTCAGGAGTTCGAGATCAGCCTGGCCAATATGGTGAACCCCCATCTCTACTAAAAATACAAAACTTAGCTGAGTATGGTGGCGGGCACCTGTAATCCCAGCTACTCAGGTGGCTGAGGCAGGAGAATCACTTGAACCCAGGAGGCAGAGGTTGCAGTGAGCTGAGATTGTGCCATTGCACTCCAGCCTGGGCAACAAGAGTGAAACTACATCTCAAAAGAAAAAAAAAAAAATCCTTATCATTGCATTCATAAGCTGAATTGAGATTCAGTTTCTTCATCATCAGTAGAATGTGTGTGGGAGAAGATTAGGGAAACTTGTGATAGTCAGATTCCTAGGGGTCACCATGTCTGTCCCATGGCCCATGGGGAAAAACCTCCTGGTCTCTGACTTTGTGTCACCTCTTTTCCATGCCTCCTTCCTTGCTGTACTCGGCCAGGAACAACTGTGCTCTCTCAGTCGTGTGCCCAGGCTGAGCAAGGGCTTGTGTGACTGCAGTGGAATCCGGCACACCCCACATCTCTAGGCTCCCTGTGCACTCCATCCTGTTCACATGATACAGCGGCCATGTTCATCTAGCAGGGACCCCAAGGAGCCCAGCCACACAGCCAGCAGCTTATAGGACCTGGGCACCTTTCCCTTCAGCGTTGGCCAGGCTTGGTTAGTCATGGCTAATTAGGCCTCCGAACCATGGCCAAAATCACTCCCTGAAGTATTGTCTTTTAGAAAGCATCCTCCTTCATTCCTTCATTTGATGGATATTTATTGTCTACCCGTGTGCCATCCACTGTTCTAGGTACTGGGCCCTTGTCGGTGAAGAACAACAAAAGATCCCTGCTTACTTGGAGGCAATAAACTAATAGATAACTAAGATGTTAGAAAGTGTGATAAAGGCCGGGCACGGTGGCTCACACCTGTCATTCCAGCACTTTGGGAGGCTGAGACAGGTGGATCACTTGAGATTAGGAGTTCCAGACCAGCTTGGTGAACATGGTGAAACCCTGTCTCTACTAAAAATACAAAAATTAGCTGCTTGTGGTGGTGGTGCATGCTTGTTAATTCCAGCTACTCAGGAGGCTGATGCACGTGAATTGTTTGAACATGGGAAGTGGAGGTTTCCATGAGCCAAGATCACACCACTACTCTCCAGCCTGGTGACAGAGCAAGACTGTCTCAAAAATTTAAAAAAAAGTGTGATAAACTCTATGAAAAAAAAGGAAAAGGTAGAGCACAGTATGGGGCAGTATGGGGGACCAGAAGGGTAGAGCAAGAAGTGGCAAGCTGCTTTGATGCTAACTGGGATGGTCAGAATCGGCTGTTCTGCTTCTGTAAGTGAAAGAAATACTAAATTTTTCTGTCTGAGTGAAGAAATGAAGCCATATGAAGTGCCTGTCATGTTCAAACTGGTCTTCTACTGGCTAAGTGATAAAAGCCCATCCATAAATAGGTAAGGGAGGATGAGATGGCAGCCAAGGACTTTCTTCCAACTGTCAACGTGAATTCTATTGTCCAGACAAGAATAAAAAATCAGATACAGTACAACACCAAGAGTTGTAAACACTTGATGTAAACTATGGACTTCGGATGATAATGATGTAAGAGTTCATCAGTCATAACAACCATCCAGTCTGGTGGAGGAGATTGGCAGTGGTAGACGCTGGGGGCTGGTGTGAGGGAGACAGGATGTAAATGAAAACTCTCTGTGTAATCTTGTTGGGAACCTAAAATTGCTCTTAAAAATAAAGTCTTTTTGAAAACTCAGACATATTTCTGGCATTACCTTTTTTTTTATTGGAAAGGAAAAATGAAAAGCTTTCATTTTATTAATAATTCTATATTCCACTCCTGTATTGCATTTTCCTCTCTTGGATGATGATGGTGTATTATTTCTCACTTTTCAAAATAATACCCTGGACTGACTATGGGATCAGCAGCTTCTGCTCCTAGTTTTCAAAAAGAATTCTACTATTTGACTGAAAAATTGAGCACTGCAAGATTGGAAGGGGGCTTCTTGTCACATCTAACCTGAACTCTGACTCCCACAGTATACCCGAAGTATCCCCAGAGCATTCAGGAATCAAGTCCTATTGCTAAACATCTACAGAGACTCTACTCCCATAACCTTCGTGGGTATTTACTGTAAATCACTCCTTGCTTGCACATTCATCTGAAATGGAAACTGGTAAAAATTGCCAGTTTGTTGACATGTCCTGAGAGTAGTGATATCACAACCGAGAGAAGATGGATTAAAACTCTCAGGCTAATTTTGTATTCATTGGGAACCAGAAAACATAATAAAGACAACATTGCCAAATCAAAAAAGTAACAAATTGGGAGCAGACGTGGGGTTTGTTTTCACACTTTTAGGTCCATTTTCTATGAACGAGGGAGAGTGAAAGAGTAAAGTCATGCACAGTGCCCCAAGGCAGTTGGTGGTTTTGTGGCATGGATATAGAACTCTCTATCTATCACCAAAGAGAAAATGTTTTTGAAAATGATTTAGCCAAGTGGGATGCTGAAGAACTCTGATGCAGTAATATGTTACATGTGGTGTGCTTAGCCCAAGATTTTCAGGTTTTTAGGAGTCTTCGGGTCTGAAACTGAAAACTCTACTAAGAGATGATGATTTTAGTATTTCTTAGTAGAGAGAATTTTAACAACAGAATCCACTCTCTTCGATGTGTGAAAAGAAAAAGGATCATACAACATTCTAGGTAAAGAAAGAAAGTGGCTTCCAGCTATAAAAGCTACTGTTCACACTCACTCTTCCTGTGAATGTACTTCTGCAGAAGTGAGTGAAAATGGATGTTTAAATCATTAGGGAGAGAGCTGAGGAAATTTTTCTGGAATGAGTTGCTTTTGGACTTGAAATGCAGATTTTCCATGCATTGCTTGATTGTCTTCCATATATCAACATTTGTGTAAAGAAATTCATAATAGTAGCAAAAAATTTGAGAGCTCTTCCTAAGCCTTTTTTTTTTTTTTTTATCACTGCTGACCTTTTCAAACCCCAGAGCTATGGAAATCAATCTGTTCATAGAAGGAGAAGTAAACACTTTCCTTGCAGCCAAAAAAATAGGCACAAGACTGCCAGAAAGTGAAGTCTGTGACTAGGCTAGCTGACCCTGCATACCTTATACCGACATCCACTCATGCTCTGGGCTCTGGGCTTCCTACATCTATTTTGGTGACTCCTTTGATATCAACAACCCGAGTTCTTTTTAGATCATGGAAGGTTATTGTAAGCAGTGTTTCTGTACTTGAGATGTGAACTGTAATGCTTCATACACGTATTCTGGAAACAGTTACTTTTTAGACATCTGATAGAATATTAAGCGACTATCTTGGTCTCCCATTGTGAGTGGACTGGAGATACATTATATATCTGATTACATGATTTTACTAAAACAGTGTCTAGTAATGTATAATAGCATTCACTGAGTTCTTATTACAAGCCAGGCACTATGCTAAGTGCATTGCACCTGCCTTCTCATTTAATCTTCACAATAAACCTGTAAGTAGGTTAAGTATTAATTGGTTTGATTTTGGCTGCAACAAACAGCTTAGAATGAGGAAATTTATTATATGAATCAGAAGTATAGTACAAGATTGTTACCGCTTGCCTCCTGTCGTCCCTATTTAAATGCTGTTTCCATAGTGAACCGGTTTCTGACCATCCTTTCTCAGATTCACTCACCCTGTAATGAATGAATTCACTTCCTGTTCTTTTTTTTTTTTTTTTGCTTTTTTATTTCTTTACCACCTTATTCTACTTCTTTACCTTGTTTATTGTTGTTTGTCACACTCCATTGCTAGACTTTAAGGCCAGTGAAATAGAGATTGTTTTCTGTATTTTTTACAGCTCTGTATGCCATTGGGAATACAGACGCTACTCAATTTGTGATAGGGTTATGTCCTCATATAACCTCATATAGGTTATGAGGACATAACGCTATCGTAAATGGAAAGTCAAAAATGCATCAAGTACACCTAACCTACCAAACATTATAGCTTAGCCTAGCTTGCTTCTAGCATGTTCTAAACATGCTCAGAACACTTACACTAGCCTATAGTTAGGCAAAACCATCTAGTACAAAAAAAAACCAATTTTATAATAAAGTGTTGAATATCTCATGTAATTTGTTGTACTGAAAGTGAACAACAGAATGGTTGTATGGGAACTCGAAGTACAGTTTCTACTGAATGCATATTGCTCTTGTACCATCATAAAGTAAAAAAATCAACCGGGCACGGTAGCTCATGCCTGTAATCCCAGCACTTTGGGAGGCCGAGGCAGGCAGGTCACCTGAGGTCGGGAGTTTGAGACCAGCCTGGCCAACATGATGAAACCCCATCTCTACTAAAAATGCAGAAAATTACCCAGACGTGGCATGCACCTGTAGTCCAGCTACTTGGGAGGCTGAGGAAGGAGAATCACATGAGCCCGGGAGGCAGAGGTTGCAGTGAGCTGAGATCACACCATTGCATTTCAGCCTGGGTGACAGAGCAAGATGCCATCTCAAAACAAACAAACAAACAAAAAGTCCTAAGTGAGACTATCCTAGGTTGGAGACCATCTATAATCAGTTGAGGCACAATATGTATTTGGCAAATGAATCAAGGGAGAAAGGGACAGTCTGTAGCTCATCCTGGACTACTAGGAAACGTTCTTAATAAGATTACTCCAAACTGAATGTGATGTACACTTCTGTGAAGCCTTCCCTATTTTTTGAAGACTTGATTCTCTAATGCACACCCTGCATAACTAGTGGGTGTAGTAGTGGTTAAGAAGTTATGCTGGTGAGTTTGGGTACATGGGCTGGAGCTCTTATTCCAGCACTTCCAAGCTGTGTGAACTTGGATAAATTACTAAACCTCGAGTGCTTCAGTTCCCCCTCTGTAGAGTAAGGATAATAATAGCTCCCAAATGGAGTCGATGTGTGTTGGCAAGTATCTGCTGAGAATGGAGTAGCCCATGGAACATACTCAATGAATGTGAGCTGTTGTTACTATTTTAGCACTTCTTACACTAGTACCTTAGTTATAGCAGTCCTTCCTTATCTGCAGTTTTACTTCATGTGATTTTAGTTACCATGGTCAACCACAGCCTACAAATATTACAGTATTTTTAGAGAGACTACAATCACATAACTTTTGTTACAGTATATTGTTACAATTGTCCTGTTTTATTATTACTATTCTTACTCTGTCTAATTTATAAATTAAACTTTATCATAGGTATGTATGTATATATGTATGTATGGGGAAAAAAACATAGTATATATATGGTTCAGTAATATTTGCAGTTCCAGGCACCCACTGGGGATTTTGGAACATATCCTCCACCAATAAAAAGGAATGACTGTATTGTCATTGGTTTCCTTACTGTGTGAACATCTAAAAGGAGGGAAACATTTAACAACTATTTTATTTTTGTATTGTCAATGCTTACAACATATATAACATGCAGATTAAATAAGTATTTGTGAATGGAATTGTGTGGTATTTCCAAGTTCATGTCCTGATATTGATGATTACTATATTCTATCTTGTTTTTTTTTTTTTTTGAAACGGAGTCTCCTTCCGTCGCCCAGGCTGGAGTGCAGTACCGAGATCTTGGCTCACTGCAATCTCTGCCTCCCAGGTTCAAGTGATTCTCCTGCCTCAGCCTCCCGAGTAGCTGGGATTACAGGCTTGTGCCACCATACCCGGCTAATTTTTTTTTTTTATTTTTAGTAGGGATGGGGTTTCACTCTGTTAGCCAGGATGGTCTCTATCTTCTGACCTTGTAATCTGCCCACCTCGGCCTCCCAAAGTGCTGAGATTACAGGCGTGAGTCACCGTGCCTGGCCTCTATTTTTAAATCCCGAATTTATTTTAAATCATATAGAACATAGTATTAGTAACTCATTTATGTATAATGTGCTTTAATTCTTCACCCTTTGTTTTCCGTAATAGTTTCATATGACTCTTTTCCATTCACCCACGAAGTAGTTCCAGCTTTAAGTCATTCCCTGTATCAAGGGCTAGTAAGCTGACAGCCAGCACTGATGCTTGTTTGCATTTGAACATTGGAGCTGTTATTTCTAGAGGTACACTGTCTATTTTCTGTGGTTTTATAACTGATCTTTCCTGGCCTTCTATTTGAATATAGAAAGAGAAAAATTAGAATAGTGAAGAAAGTGAGAATTTTTTGGCTGATTTTATGTTGCCTCTGAGGCCTAAGTGTCAAAAAGATGAATCTGGGGTTTGATATGTTTGGCCTGTGTGTAAGGCTTTCTCCCAGTCCTCACTGGCAGCACCTTTTAGTGTAAGAAAAGCTATATGAAAAGAGAAAGTGTACAGCATGGATCTAAATTTAGAAGACATTTATTTTTCTTAATCCCAGATATAAATATGTAAAGCTATTACTTTAATTCCAAGACTATCCAATGGTTATATATAATTATGTAAAGACAAAGTAATAGAGCATTTTGAAAACTTAGAATAGTATAAAAAATGTATATTTCACATTTATCTTTTGTGAGTAATTAGAAGAAATTTGCAAATGAAGTTAAGATTTTCCCTTAATGTATAAAGAACTTTTTCTGAACATCGTGGAATTTATTTATAGTGGAGCTAAAACACTCCACTTTTTTAAGATTGTTCCTTGTATCATAGTAAACTGTAATTCTCTACCTACAGGAGTAGAAAGGTGGATTTTGGGGGCTTTCTTCTTTTTTTCCTTTAAAAATTTTAGAAGTATTTCTTTTCTATAACAAATTCAAATCTTCCTCATACACTTTTTCTGTTTTATACACTGTCAGCCCGTAATAGAAAGAAATAGGAAGAAAATGTCTTTAAATTTAGAAATACACTTTGATTCTCTTTCTGTAAAGAATCACAGATGACTTATAGTGTCTACAGATTTTGCTTTTGTTAAAAAAAAAAGTGTTTTGTGTTTCATTAAATATATACTACTTTTCGATCTAATTCAGAATATTGCTTTAAAATGTCCCAGATACTCAGTTTTGAATTTTCATGTATAATATCAAGGTTTTATTATAATTGAACAAACATCTGGCACACTCAGTGGCTTTCTCACGCAGCACCTCTCAACTCCACCCCGTTTCTCCATTCATGGAGTGGGAAGATATCATGCCCAGCACAAACTGCGTGTTTGCAAAGCTATTAATGACACAAATGCCCTTTCCAGATACAAAACCTGAGATTTGTGAGCTCCCTCCCTCAGTGAGGAAAACTGTTTGGAACAAACCACTTTCCCCATTTTCTTGGTCATTCGCTGAATGAGCTTGTTGATACAGTTCGAAATGTAAACGCTGGCATGCTTTTATGGGATTAAAAAAAACACTTAATCTAAACTGACTTCAATCATGAAGATATTCATTCTTGACCTTATTTGGGATGATAAAGAGAGAATCTTCTATACATTTACCCTGCTTCTTTGTCTTCAAGGCCTATTGGAAATGAGAATGAGGGATGTTATTTATTTATTTATTTATTTATTTATTTATTTATTTATTTATTTGGAGGCAGAATCTCACTCTGTCACTCAGGCTGGAGTGCAGTGGTGCGATCTCAGCTCATTGCAGCCTCCGCCTCCTGGGTTCAAGCGATTCTCCTGCCTCAGCCTCCCCGGTAGCTGGGATTACAGGCAC
>NW_012114599.1:16347576-16366697 GCF_000951035.1 Colobus angolensis palliatus | reverse complement strand
GCCTCCGCCTCCTGGGTTCAAGCGATTCTCCTGCCTCAGCCTCCCCGGTAGCTGGGATTACAGGCACGCACTACCACACCTGGCTAATTTTTGTATTTTCTTAATAGAAAAGGGTTTCATCATGTTGGCCAGGCTGGTCTGAAACTCCTGACCTCAGGTGATCCGCTCACTTCAGTCTCCCAAAGTGCTGGGATTACAGGCATGAGCCATTGCACCTGGCTGATATAATTTAAATACTTTAAAAATTCTTAGGACTCTTGGATGTTCAAAAAAATCAAAATGTTTTAAAATGCATTTTATATTTTACCCTTCTGTAAATAAACATTTACTGTTTATTTTTAAACATTTGAAAGGACATGTGGAGTGGGGAAAGGAACCAGGCCTGGGAGCCCACTCTTAGTGGTTCAGATAGACTCTGGGAAGGGGATGAGTCCAGTGAGGGCCCTGGATGCCTGGACTGATCCAGACCCTGTGTCTCCTTATGAATGCTTTGCAGTAAACTAGGACCTATATTTCGAACATGAAATAGGTCTTACTTCCGTCTTCTATTATTTTTTAAAACATTGATAATTCCAAAGCCTGGTATCTTAGAATTATTATTAGGATTGCATTCTGTTCTAAATACATAACAATGCTGTTATAATTCTAAGAAAATGATTTTGTTTTAATTCCATAATAATTCTCCATCACCTTCTATAAGACTGAAGAATGGTAGAATACTGAAGACAGAGGATTCAGATAACTCCCATGATACAGAGTGGGTCATGTACAAATGGAGTTGAGTTTTTAAGGAAAGATATATTCAATTACATATGTTCCTTATTTTTGCTTATATTCCCATTTTTTAAAAAAGTAGCTTGACTTCATTTTGTGTTTGGAGAAAAATAAGTTATAGGGTATTAGAATGTCTTACAATAAGCAGATAGGAAGTGGTGGTCAAGATGACTACTCAGAGTGGCTTAATATTTCAGTCTAATGCATATGCCACAATACCTCTAACGCATGGGAAATAGAAAAGCAAAGTTAGATTTTGAAATGGTAAGAGAGTCTAACCAGGAAATGCAGCAGTGTGGATTATCTCTTTTTTTTCCAGTAAACATTCAAGTTGGTATTTAAAATGCATGTAGAGGACTGGGCGCAGTGATTCACACCTGTAATCCCAGCACTTTGGGAGGCTGAGTTGGGTGGATCACAAGGTCACCAGTTCGAGACCACCCTGACCAACATGGTGAAATCCCATCTCTACTGAAAATACAAAAATTAGCTGGGCATGGTGGTGGGTGCCTGTAATCTCAGCTACTTGGGAGACTGAGGCAGGAGAATTACTTGAAACTGGAAGGTGGAGGTTGCAGTGAGCCGAGATGGCACCACTGCACTCTAGCCTGGGCAACAAGAGCAAGACTCCATCTCAAAAAAATAAATAAATAAAAATAAATAAAATAAAAATAAATTGCATGTAGAAAAGTGCCTAAATCATAAGGCAACCGCTTAACAAGCATTTATAGTGAGCATACCTGGTAACCAGCCCCCTGAACCTCCCTCAAACTTCCTCGTGATTATTCCCCACCTTCGTATCCAATACTCAAACGTAGCACTTACCGCTATCCTGACTTCATTACTGTAGATTCGTTCTGCCTGGTATATTAGTCTGTTCTTACACTGCTGTGAAGAAATACCCAGGACTGGAAAATGTATAAAGGAAAGAGGTTTTATTAACTCACAGTTCATTGCTGGGGAGGCCTTAGGAAACTTACAGTCATGGCGGAAGGCAAAGGAGGAGGAGCAGGTACCTTCTTTACAGGGCGGCAGGATGGAGTGAGTGCAAGCGGGGAAAATGTCAGACACTTATAAAATCATCAGATCTCATGAGACTCACTCACTATCAGGAGAACAGCTTTGGGGAAAACGCTCCCATGATCCACTTGCCTCCACCTGGTCCTGCCCTTGACACATGGGGATTATGGGGATTACAATTCAAGGTAAGATTTTGGGTGGGGACACAGCCAAACCATATCACCTGGTTTTGAACATTAGCTACATGTAATCACAATATGTACTCCTTTGTGTCTGGCTTCTTTTATGCTACATTGTATTTGTAAATTTCACCTGTCTTGTCATATGTAGTATTCCATTTATTTTCATTGCTATATAGTATTTCATTATATACTACATTATGTATCCATTCTACTGTTAATGGTCATTTGGCTTGCTTCCTATGTGAGGCTGTTGTAATACACTTCCTGTCAATATTCTTGAATATGACTTTTAGTAGGCATAATCACTAATTTCTCTTGGATATCACTAAGAAGTGTAATTTCTGGGTCATAGAATATATGTGTGTTTCACTTGCATATATATGGCCGGTTTTTCAGAGTACCAGTGTACACTGCTACCAGCAAAAGGTAAGAGTCTCAGATCCACATTATCATCAATAATTGGTATTGTCATTCCTCTTAAGGTTTCACCATACTGAGTAAAGGTATCTCGTTATGGTCTCAATTTGTGTTTCCTTTGTGAAGATATACAGCTTTAACAACTTGTCATACCCTTATTGGCTCTTTGGATATTGTTTCTGTTATCTGATTCTGCGTAACAAACTTCTTCAAACTGAAGTGCTCAAAACAACTATTTTAATGGCAACTTCAGGTGAACTCAAGTTGTTAATTTTAATGAAGTCCAGTGTTTTAATTATTTTATTTCAGATCAGTACTTTTTATGTCCAGAATCTTTGCAAACCCTCAAGTCATTGAGGTAGTTATGTTGTCTTCTAAAAGCTTTATTGTTTTACATTTTAAATTTGGATTTGTAAGGCCCCTGAGATTTTTTTGCATATGGTGAGAAATAGGGGTCAAGATTTCTCCATTTCCTAAATGGACATCAAATTAGGTCACCACTATTTATTGAAAAGAGTGCCTTTTTCCCACTAATCTGAAACTTTTTTATTAACCATGGGGTCAGATATGTATGAATATATTTCTGTATTATTCATATTATTTAATAGGTTTATCTGTCTTTGTACCAGTAGTACATTGTCTTAGTTACAGTAGCTTTATAATGAATTTTAATGTTTTGTGCTGTCAATTCTAAATTCTTTACTTCTGTTCTTGAGATTGTCACAGCTATTCTTGGCCCTTTGCATTTCTATATAAATGTTATAATCGGGGCTGGGCACGGTGGCTCAAGCCTGTAATCCCAGCACTTTGGGAGGCCAAGACGGGCGGATCACGAGGTCAGGAGATCGAGACCATCCTGGCTAACATGGTGAAACCTCGTCTCTACTGAAAAATACAAAAAAAAAAAACTAGCTGGGTGAGGTGGCGGACGCCTGTAGTCCCAGCTACTTGGGAGGCTGAGGCAGGAGAATGGCGTAAACCCGGGAGGAGGAGCTTGCAGTGAGCTGAGATCCGACCACTGCACTCCAGCCTGGGCGACAGAGCGAGACTCCGTCCAAAAAAAAAAAAAAAAAAAGTTATAATCGGGTGATCAATTTTTACAAAACTCTGCTGGGATTTTTATTGGAATTGAGTTGAATCAATAGATCAATTTGGGGAGGGTTGGCATTTTACAGTATTGAGTCATCTAATCTGTGAATATGACACACCACACACCCCTCTATTAGGGTTTCTTTCATTTGTCTTAGTGTTTTGTTGGAGATTTTTGTATAAAGTCTTGCACAGCTTATTTAAGACTTATTCCTAGGTCTTCAATATTTGCATGTGGTTGTGAATGGTATTAAAATTCTTTTTACCCTTATAATTGTTTGTTACTAGTATATAGAGCTAAATTTGATTATTGTACATTGAACTTGTATCCATGACCTTGCTAAATCTACTTGTTAATTCTAGCAGTTTATATGCAGATTTCTTTGCATCTCCTACATATACAATTATGTTGTGTAAGCAATGCTAGTTTTATTCCTTCTCTTCTGATAAACATATTTTTATTTCCTTTTCGTGTCTTACTGTACTGTCTAGGACCTCTACTGCAATGTTGACTAGAATTGGTGACAGCTTGCTTGTCTCTTTCCTGATAGCAGCAGTGAAGACATTTAATATGATGCTTGTCATAGGTTTTTTTTTCTTAAAAAACCTTTTAAGAAAGGTTAAAACCTTTTTAACCTTTTTCCCTTATATGTCTGGTTTGCTAATGTTCTTTATCATGTTTGGTTTTGAATTTTAACAGATGGTTTTTCTGCATCTATTTAAATAATTACGTTATTTTCTTCTTTACTCTGTTAATGTGGTGAATTACGCTGACTGGATTTTAAAACAAGATAAAAATTTGTTTTCCTTATAGCAGTCTAAGCTTCAGTAATCTAGGACTGATAATATAGGTCTATAATTCAGGGACCCAGACAATATCTATTTTGTTGCTTTGCTTTTCTGGACTCACGTTTTCTCTATCATGGTCTCAAAAAAAAAAAATCTTTGAAGAATTCACCAGTAAGGCCATTTGTGCCTGGAATGTTTGTTTTTGCTTTGTTTTGTTTTTGTGCCTATGCGTTATAAAGGTTTTTAAATTGCAGTTAAGATTTCATTAGTAGATAAAATAATATTCAGGCTTTTGACTTGTCATGTCAGTTTCAGTGAGTTATGTTTTTCGAGGAATTTATCCATTTAGGTAAAATTTCATGTTTATTTGCACAAAGTTATTTATAATATCCTCTTCTCTGTATATATGTAGTGATGTCTTTTTTAAAATTTCAGAAATTTGTGCTTCTGTTTCACCCTTGATCAGTTTTCCTAGGGTTATTAGTCATTTCAAAGAAACAACTTTTATTGATTTTCTTCTCTTTGTTTTCTATTTTATTAATTTTTGCTTTTATATCTATTATTTTTTCTATATTTTTTATATTTACATTTTGGGGTTTAAATTGTCTTTATTTCTAACTACTTGAAGTAGATATTTAAATCATTAGATTATCAATCTTCTAATGTTTCTATTTATAGGTATATATTTACTTCTAAGAATGGCTTTATCTGAATCCACAAGTTTTGATATGTTGTATTTTGTTATTTACATAAAATATTTCTAAAGTTCATTGTCATTTTTTTTCCTTTGACCAATGAATTATTTAGAAGTGTTTTGCTTAATATCCAGATGTTTGGGTATTTTCTGGTTAACTTTTTGTTACTGATTTCTACCTTAAAACCACTATGGCCAGAGAATATACTCTAAATGACTTCAATCCTTGAAATTTGTTATGGCACAGAATATTATGAATTTTAGTAAAAAATCCTTGTCTGCTTGAAAACAATGTGTGTATGTATATAGACCAGCCAGGATGGTCTCAATCTCCTGACCTTGTGATCCGCCCACCTTGGCCTCCCAAAGTGCTGGGATTACAGGCGTGAGCCACCGTACCTGGCCAGCTTGCATTTATTATCAGTGAGGCTGACCACTTGTATATCTAGCTACTTTCTTCTCACAATGTTTTTTTTTTTGCCTGAGGTAGAATATTAGTGTTTTCTAACTGATTATGTGTATTAAGTATAATAATCATTTATCAATGTTTTACAGATAGTTCCCTCATTCTTTAATTTGCCTTTTAATTTTATAGTGCTTTTATTTTTTTTAACTGCTCTTTGTTATTTTCCTATTCTATTGTAATCACTTTTGTGTATTTATCTGTATTTCTTATAGTATTTTATCTCTTACGGTATTATTTTATATTTAAGTCTTTCATACATCTAAAATATAACATTGAGCTTTTTTTTTTTTTTTTGAGATGGAGTCTTGCTCGGTCGCCCAGGCTAGAGTGCAGTGGCGCGATCTTGGCTCACTGCAAGCTCGGCCTTCCAGGTTCACGCCATTCTCCTGCCTCAGCCTCCCGAGTAGCTGGGACGACAGGCGCCCACCACCACACCTGGCTAATTTTTTTGTATTTTTAGTAACAGGGTTTCACCGTGTTAGCCAGGATGGTCTCGATCTCCTGACCTCGTGATCTGCCCGCCTTGGCCTCCCAAAGTGCTGGGATTACAAGCGTGAGCCACCACGCCCGGCTGCTTTTTTTTTTTTTTTTTTTTTTAAACAGAGTTTCGCTTTTGTCTCCCAGGCTGGAGTGCAATGGTGTGATCTCTGCTCACTGCAACCTCCGCCTCCAGGGTTCAAGTGATTCTCCTACCTCAGCTTCTCGAGTAGCTGGTATCACAGGTACCCACCACCACGCCTGGCTAATTTTTGTATTTTTGTTAAAGGTTCACCATGTTGGCCAGGTTGGTCTCGAACTCCTGACCTCAGGTGATCCGCCCATCTCGACCTCCCGAAGTGCTGGGATTACGGGCATAAGCCATTGTGCCTGGCCTAAACATTTTCTTGCTCATCATTTTGTTATCTTCCTTCTGAAGAGGTTTTCAAGCCTGCCTTTGATAATTTCTAATACAAGTTCCTACATTGTAAATCCCATTTTTAAAACTACCTTCCATGCAGCTTTAATGTAACCATTGCTGTCGAATGAGATGATAATTGGCTGGGTCACCAATTATTTTTCTAGCCCAGCTCCATTGCTGTAGTGGTTCTTTGTTCTGTGCTGTAGTTTTGGTGATGTTTCATGTTTTTAGAGTCTTCATAAATATTTATGGAGGGACAACAAGAGGTTGTATGAGTAGACACATTTTTCAGCATAAGGTTGGGTCAAGAAAGCTTTCAGGAGTCTCCCACTGAGCCCTAAAGGGCTTGGAGGACAGATGAAAGTTATCTGGGTAAAAACTATAACATAGATGCAATAGGAGGGAGTGTGCAGAATAAATGCCACAAGCAAAGATTTGGAAATATGAAATATTGCATAGGATTAGGGACACTGTAAGTAAATTAGTTTTGGTTGAACATGTGAGGGGAAAAGTGATGTACTGTGTAAGGTATCACGGAAGAGGTAGGCAAGGGCTGGATTGCAGATGACTTGCTTGCTTGCACCAAACAAGCATTCATTGCCTGCCTATTATGTGCCAGACCTTATTCTAGACTATGGACATACATCAGTGAGCAAAACAGACATGGGTTCTGCCATCTGGGACCTGCATATGCAGGGAACAAGCAGTAAACAAATAAGCTTTCCAAAAAGTATATGACCACAAATTACACTAGTATGAAGGGAAGAATAGGATTAATGAGAGGGAGGAGGAGGGAAGACTGTTTTGACTAAAGGATCTCTCTAAAGAAAGAGCATTTGAGCTGAGCTCAGGGCAAAGCCTCTGAGACAGAGAACTTGGTGCGCTCTAGGGAGTGGAAAAGGCCATGCCTGGTCCTGAGAGAGGAGGTGTAATCTATAGCCATCCCTAAATACATCTCTCATCTGATCTTGAAAGCTGAGCAGGGTCGGGCCTCATTAGTACTCAGATGGGAGAGAGAGGCTCAGCAAGGGTAGGGCTGGGGAGGCAGGAACAGAATTTGCAACTTCTCACAGGAAATGTAAGGAGTTTGGGTGTTATTCTAAGTGTAAGTGAAATGGACTGATAGATTCGGAGCAGGACAGTGATATACTATGTTTCCTCTTTCTCAAAAGATGCACATTTTTTCACCTTTAATGCTAGGGCACTTCCTACAGTTGAAGTGATTTTTAAAAAGCAGTGCAAAATAGTTTTATTTGTAGAGTTTTTTTTTTCTTTCTTAGTGGTACAGAAAATGATTGTGTTCTTTATAATGAGTGGAGTCTTTTATTTGATTCAGTTCAGTAATTTATATTTTTTTAAGTACAGTGTTTCTGTTTTCCAGGTTACTTTTTGGCAATGGGATTAGAGGAGCAGGAGAAAACTCAGGATATCTTCTAGGATATTGTTATAATAGCTCAGGCCAGACATATTGGTAGCTCAGGCTAGAGCAGTGGCAACGTGATGGAGAGAAATGAATGACTCAAAAAATGCTTTGGAGATGGAGCCTAGTGCCAGTTTAGAACACAGAGTTGAACCGGAGGTAGGACATGGAGGAGAAGAACTGTTGAAGAGAGGTCATAGGTCCTGGCTTTAGAAAGTTGGTATTTGGTGGCATTATTTGCTGACATGGTAAAAAAAAAAAAAAAGAAAAAGAAAAAAAAAAAGAAGCAATTTATTTGTAAAGATCAACAGAGTGATTTGGTTATGCTAAATTAGAGTTGCCTGTGAAAATCCATGTGGGTGTGTCCCATAGGGAATTGGATCAAGTTAATTCTAATGTTCAGAAGGGAAGTCTAGTCTGGAGATAAAAACTGGAAATCATTAGATCTAGACCATATTGGAAACCACCAGAATGGGTGAGGCCACCAAGAGAGATCATAGAATGAGAAAAAAAGGTCTGGAACTAAGCTCTGAGAAACTCCAACATGTAGGGGTCAAGTAAAAGAGACCCTGTAGTAGTCCAGGGAGTAAGAAGAAACACAGGAGGATGTGGTACTATAGAATCCAAGGGAAAAGAGTTCTTCAAGAAGGAGAGAGTGGTCAACTACATTGAATACTACTGAGAGCTCTACTAAGAGGACAAGAAGAATCCTTTGGGTTTTACAAAATAATGACCTTATCAGGTGCAGTTTCAGTGATCTTGTATTCAGGAGCCACTCAAGAATGAATGAAAACTGATGGAGTAAACATAGCATGTGTAGATAGGTCAAGAACCTTGACTGTTAAAAAGGAGTAAGAAATATGGAATGATCCAACAGAGAGGGAAAGAAGGTGATGCAGGGGCAGAGGCCAGATGGAAAAGCAAATAACTTGAGCACCCAAGTGTGGGCAAGATCAGACAGCATGTGGCAAAGGCCTTTATGCCATTACCCATGGAAGAAAACTGAAGAGATTTAAGCAGAGAACTATTTGATTGGACTATTTCAGTAGGTAAATTATTCTATCATTATGGGAGATGAATTTGGGGTCTTCAGTGAGTGTCTGAAAGCACAAAACTCAGTTTGGAAGCCATTGCAGGAATTCAAGTGAAAGATAATGTGTCCTTGAGTAAGGTTGGAGAGGAAAGGAGAGACTGGAGATATAACCAAAAGATAAAATCAGAAGGATGTGGTGACTGGATGTGGAACAGTAATCAAGGATGACTGCCATATTTTTGGGTAACTAGGATGATATATGTGATTTTTAGGTTGGTTTCCATTAGGATGTCTTTATAGGTGTTGAATACCTGTTGTCTACATAGTGGTTGACAAAAATGGAGCAAAGTTTTGGTTTAGTTTCTCTGGACTATAGGATTGAGGCTTGTCTGGGTAATTTTTACAGAATAATTTAAGTAGGCTGGGTGTGGTGGCTCACACCTGTAATCCCAGCACTGGTTGGCCAAGGTGGGAAGATCACTTGAGCCCAGGAGTTTGAGATCAGCCTGGGCAACATAATGAGACCTCATCTCTACTAAAAATTAAAAAAAAAAAATTGCCAGGCATGGTAGCACATACCTGTGGTCCCCGCTATTTGAGAGGCTGAGGTAGGAGGATTGCTTGAGCCTAGGAAGTTGAGGCTGCAGTGAGCTATGATCATGGCACTGCTCTGTAGTGTGGGCAACAGAGGGAGACTCTGTCTCTAAAATAAATAAATAAGTAAGTAAATTTTTTTGAAAGTAGTACATCTCCATGCTAGAAAAAAAAAAAAAAAAAGATATCTCATTGGCCAGCCTTCTTTTCTAGAAGGCAATTATGGGAAAGTTGAATTTCAAACTACTTGTTACCTATGTCATTTCTTATTGCTTATCTTAGGCTGCTAGCTTTCAGAACAGACCGGTGACCATCAAGGTCCCCGTGTTTTCTTCCTGCCCTTCTCTGTCAAGGTATAGCATGGTAGTCAGACTCAGCCCAGGGACGTCGTCTGCTGTTTCTGGCCTATTCCCATCTCCTAGAACAAAGTTATTTTCCATAACACATATGGGCTATATTCCCCAGCCTTGTCGATGTTGCCAGACCTCAGTGGACCTTTTTTAAAAGGATCTTTCCATATCCTATTGTATTGCCTGGACCATCTCCAAATCCAGTTTTTAATTTCCTATTGGCTAAATTTTATTTTCTTTCTTTAGGCCTTGTGCTCATCTTCTGCTTAATGCTGGCTTCCCTCCTGTGCTGTGAGAGAGACCTTAATCCCTTGTGGGCCAGCAGCCATGCCATTTTAAAATTCTTTTGGGCAGCTATTCAGCTGGTTTAACATCTTTCAATCCCACTTCTTGGCTGAGATTTACTCTCTCCTAGCCGGCTTCCGTTCCTTTCAGAAAGGAGTGTGAGGGCTGCATTTCCAGTGTAAGCCCCTTTTCTTTGGATCTGTTTTCCTAAGATTCTGGCACCAAATACTTAACCAATTCCAGTTGGTTAGGAAGTTCTGAGCTAAAATAGTGGGCCATTTTCCTCTTAGGAAGAGATCCAGGAACACCGTTGCTAGGCATGGTCCTGTCTAAGTCCTGGGACCTCCTGAGACTTGCAGCCATGGGTGCCTGATGTGCTTTCTTCCAAGGGTCTCCTACAAAAATATCCTCTTCATGACCCACAGTAGCTCTAGTATCTAGATTTCAAGTATGGTGATATTTCTTGTATTAAAGGACAAAGATACCTAAGTCTTATTTAAGGACAAGAAGACTTGTTAAAACTAGAAGCCAGTAACTGATGAGTTGAAGAGTAACAGATGGTGTGTTCTGACCTCCATCTTCGTAGTGGACAAACTCCAGTGTGCTTGTTGGGCTCACAGTTTGGTTAGTTCTCTTCACCATTTAGGACCAACCTTATAAAACCGTCATCATGGTGACAGGTAAGAGAATGTGATGGCTAGAACCACAAACAGATTCAGAAGATTGTTCTCTGACCAGGCCCTGTTCCTCTGCCAACTCTCCCGCTAACTAACTGTGTAACCTTGAGGCAAGTCACTTCCCCTTTCTAGCCCTCAGTTTTCTGGTTATTAAAATGAAGAGGTTGAACTGGATAATCTTCAGGTTTCCTTTAAGTCAAAATGGACCATATGATTCATCTAAAAATGTTCTAAGACAGGAAGGCCATTTCTTCACAACTCTGCAGTAGCTGTGGAGATTTTCCTATGAATTATCCATTACCAAAAAAATGACACTCCCATTCCCACTATCCACTTCTCTGGAGCATCCTGGTGGCAGAAGGAAAGCTCATTAGTGAGCTGCTTCCCCTAATAGGTGAGTATGTTTTGCTCAGAATAAGGAAGAAGGAAGTCAACAAAATAAGAGAAGGAAATGTTGAGAAACTAAGATGAAGAAGCACTTTCCTAAAAATGCGAAACCAAAAACTGAAGAATATATCTGAAAAAAAGAACACCAAATTATTTTACTGATGAAATAGACACAAATATCCCTTTCTCTCCAATATACATAGTTTTCAGAATATATGCAGATACACATAGACTTTTCTGCATGTAATACAAGATACCTAATGGAACCGTTGAGATTCGTTATGAATTTTAGCGATGAGTTCTTAAAATTAAAACACTTTTAATTTTTTGGTTCTTAGACAAGGTTTACATGACCCCAACCTCTTTTAGAAAACCCTGCCTTCTTTCCATACTTGTTCTTTATTTCATAGTTCACTTTACGTAAATGAGAAGGTGACACAGGTGTCTGGCCTTACACCTTTATTTGAGAATTCGGGAGTGCGTGGGTTTGGGTTCTGTCGTATGTAGACTCCCTGAATACAATCAGTAGGTTTGTAAAAACTTTTGGTTCATTGAGAAAATGTCTTAAGTAAAAAGCATATGGACAAGGAGAATGGATCTGCCAAGTAGATCCATAAAGACCCTCGAAAGTGTGGGTCTGTTAGTCATTGACAACATTGCTACTTTTTAAATGAGCCACTGGTAGTTCCCGTCACCCAGAACTATATTCTATTTTTCTTTCTGACGTTTATGTAATTTTTTATTGGGAAATTCACATCAGGGATCGATTCTCCTTGGTGTGTGTAATTCTTTCTTGACTTTATTTCCATTGAAATATCAATATTTATATCTGCCTTCTTCGGTAAAGTATAAATAGCAAACACTTGCATGATGAATCAGCAATTTTTGTAATACCACACCTGATTTTTCTGGATTGACAATTGACAATTGATCACTAGACAAATCACGCCTATAATCACTAACCCGTTGGATAGTATTACCGATGGTATCATGCATGGCCCTTACAGATACCTAAGCAAAATTGCTTCAGTAGTTTTAACAGAATCACCCTTTATTAAGCGAAAACATATAATATTTGGATGATTCAAAATATAGTTTCATCTTCCAAATTCAACTTTAGCAAAAAAGGATGGCTTTCACTTGTTCGTTTAGTCTTGCTGGGACTTCTACTCTAATGTAATGGATTTTCTTAACATTTAGCTTTATTTCTCTAGAATTACTCTTAATTGTAGCAGTTCTTTTCATGGTATGTATATACAGGACTAACAATGGAAAAATAGAGAGCTCACATCATCAAAGAAAATTCGAATGAAATAATGTTTTTTCTTGTAGCGGTCATTAAAGTGAAACAAATGTCCTCTTATTAAGCTATTACCTCACCTCATTGTTGAAAACATGAAACTGCTGAGAGTTACATTATATCATTTTTATAAAATATTAGTTGCTGAAGAGCTAGTTTCCAGCAGGCATTCAACGTTATTTTTTCCTATTCATTCAAATCCAAAATATTGCTCATCTAAACTTTCTCGGTTAATCACTGTTACAGTAAGTCTGAGACTGCGAGACGCCCAGTAATTCATAACTGGCTTGGGGCTTGTTCACCTTCAGGTCAATTATTTGGTTCCTGTGCACAGTAACAAGAAATCATCTGCTGTAATTGCATAAAATTAATAAAAAGGAAAGCAAGAGATTTTCCTTCAAGAATCTGGATTGAAAAGCCACCAGGTTTCTGGTACTACCTTCTCTTTCTCATCCTTTGCTATCCTTCCACTCGTTTTAGTAGGGAAGTAAGTTGCTGGTGAGGTCAAGTTAAAGGTTCCCCACCTTGAGAAATAGCCCTCGATAAGCACAGCAGTGGCACAGAATGCTCTGAGAGCAGAGAGGAGAGGCCCTGAGATCTGCTCGTGGAGTAGTTAAAGAAGGTGCTGCAGAGGAGATGTCCCTTGGGCTGACTCCTGAAAGGCCAAAAGGCATTTCTGAGTAAGTCCAGGGGAAAGGGGTGAAATGGAGATTCCAGAGACGGAAGGAGTATGCACCAAGTCCATGAAAAATTAAATGTATTTTAAAAATTAAAACATTTTTCAGATATATTCTTCAGTTTTTGGTTTTGCATTTTTAGGAAAGTGCTTCTTTGTCTTAGTTTCTTAACATTTCCTTCTCTTGTTGACTTCCTTCTTCCTTATTGTGAACAAAACATACTCACCTATTTGGGGAAGCAGTTCACTAATGAAGCCACTAATTAAAATTAGAGGCTTTCAGAGACCTCTAGTATGCTAATTGAGCCAGAGTGCAAATTGGGAACGAGGTTGTCTGGAAACTGTGGCCAGACATACAGGCAGGAGGCAGAGAAGGAAGGGTGGTCCATGCCCTACTAAGGAGTATGGTTACCCTTTAGCCAGGAAGAGATTCTGAACACTCTGAGCAAGGGAATGGTACTGGTGAGTTTGCATTTTGCAGAGAGCACATTGGCAGTCTTACGTGGAGAATGGATAGAGGGAGGGAGGCAAGACTGGAGGGGAAGATGACCCACCAAGAGTGTGAATATCAGGAATGGTAGTAAAGACGGCATAACAGGGAAGGACAGAGAATAGGAGAAAGTGAAGGGTGATATGAAGAGTTCTGGCTTGGGTGACAGATTGGATTTGCTGATGAAGGAAATAGAAATGGAGTTGAGATGAGGAGGGGAGTGATAATAAATTCATTTGTTATGAATATATCCAATAGGTATTAGATAAGTGGTTCTAAAGGACAGAGGTAAATTTATGAGAGAGACTGGGAAATCATCAGTATGTAAGTGGTAATTGAAGCATTTCCAAGTTTCTTTCCAGCCCTTAAATCCTGTGGTTCAATGAATAATATAAATAATCTCTTTGACGTATGCCCATCTCAGAAAGTCTACAATCAGCAGTGGCCTGTGTTAAATGATTTGGTGACCTGATGCAGTTCCTCCTCACAGTTGTGATCAGCAAATAAATTGTGATCTCAGCCTCATGCTGACATTGAAAATCAATCAGAACAGATTTATTGAGTGTCTTTTTTGTGTTTAGTGTTGTAACAGAGATTCATTTTTTAGATTGGAAATTGGAAATAATTTCATTGATTTGTCCTTTTTTTTTTTTTGGAGACTGAGTTTCGCTCTTGTGGCCCAGTCTAGAGTGCAATGGCGCGATCTTGGCTCACTGTAACCTCTGCCTCCCAGGTTCAAGCAATTCTCCTGCCTCAGCCTCCCAAGTAGCTGGGATTACGGTCATGTGCCACCATGCGCTGCCATTTTGTATTTTTAGTAGATACGGGGTTTTTCCAAGTTGTTCAGGCTGGTCTCGAACTCCCCACCTCAGGTGATCCGCCCACCTAGGCCTCCCAAAGTGCTGGGATTACAGGCATGAACCACCGCACTGGGCTTCACTGATATTTTAATTCAAGTCACCAAAGTCAGGAAATGGAGTTTAGTAGGAAGACAGTGAATACAGCTTTAGGCTTGATAAGTTTAAGTTCATGGCAGAAGATCCAATGGAGATGATTAAGAAATGTGCTTGCACCCCGTCTCTACTAAAAATACCAAAAATTAGCCAGGCATGGTGGCGAGCGCCTGTAGTCCCAGCTACTTGGGAGGCTGAGGCAGGAGAACGGTGTGAACCCGATAGGTGGAGTTTGCAGTGAGCCGAGATCGTGCCTCTGCACTCCAGCCTGGGCGACAGAGCGATACTCCGTCTCAAAAAAAAAAAAGCAAGAAATGTGCTCCAGGGAAGAATCTTGGCTGGAGAGGAGGATGGAGGATTTATCCCAAAGAGCATGATCATTGAAACTGGGAGAGTGTGGGAAGGGTGAAGGAGGGGAATGCCAAGCACACAGCAGATTTCAGAGAGGGCCGGAGCCTTGACAGACACCCACCTTGCCAGAGGTGGCTGCCAGAGGGCAAGGACAAGCTCAAGGTAGAACAAGAAGAACATTCTGTCACTGAACGTGGGAGGAGAGTGTTCAAGGAGTGGGCATTCACCCTGACTTGGAGGTCTGGGATGACTGACCGGAAGATGTTCATGAGATTTAATGATGAGCTGATCATTGGTGCTTTTTCTCATAGGAGTCTCAGTGGGATAAAGAGTTAGGAATTAAGATTGTAGGCCATTGAGGAAGAGGAGGAGAAGGAAGAGGAATAGTAGTAGTAATAATAATAATAAGGTTGATGTGTACTATCTTTGATGCCTCCCTGCGTTACATGCCAGGCAGTCTTCAAAGCACTTTGTATGTGTTATTTTGTTTAATGTTCCCAGTAATTGTAGGAACTTACCGATATTATTAATATTATTCATATTGATACTATTATTTCCACTTACAGATAGACTGTAATAGGAAATAAAGACAATGAGTATAGACAATCCTTTGAGATATTTTGCAGTGATACAAAAAGTTTAATTCCCCCCAAACTAAATTCTGTCAAGTGAAATTGAACTTGTCATTTTCTTTAGCATTTGTTACCTGCTTTCATTATTTGAACATAGAAGTACAATCTTCTCCACATACATTTGGATGCTGTCATTACATTTTCTTAATTGTTTCTCCAAAAACTTACATTTTGGCATGACTGTTAAGCCCAGGGGCAGAGTGAACAGAGTACCAGGCGATGGGTGGTATGAGATGTGGCAGTGCCCAAGGAGAAGAAAAGCACAATGGGCGATGATATGATCAGGTGAAAGCGACTTTCAAGCAATTGTGACATTTTTGAAGGCAGTGAGGGTAGGATCCAGGGGAGGAATAACTGGAGATGTCGGAGAAGGATAAGCAGGTGGGACTGTGAGGCAGAGACCGGTCTGGGTGGGAGAAGGAGCCCCGCCCAGAAAGGAGAGGGACGTAGGTTTTTTGTTTGTTTTGAGTTGGGAAAATAAAGTTTAAAAGAGAAAATGTGGCCGGGCGCGGTGGCTCACGCCTGTAATCCCAGCACTTTGGGAGGCCAAGGCAGGCAGATCACGAGGTCAGAAGATCGAGACCATCCTGGCTAACGTGGCGAAACCCCGTATCCACTAAAAATACAAAAAATGAGCCAGGCGTGGTGGTTAGCGCCTGTAGTCCCAGCTACGTGGGAGGCTGAGGCAGGAGAATGGCCTGAACCCAGGGGAGGTGGAGCTTGCAGTGAGCCGAGATTGCACCCCTGCATTCCAGCCTGGGTGACAGAGTGAGACTCTGTCTCAAAAAATAAATAAATAAATAAATAAATAAATAAATAAATAAGAAAATGCTCAATTTTATTAATACTATCCCCAAACTAAACTCTGTCAAGTGAACTTGGACTTGTCATTTTCTTTAACATTTGTTATCTGATTTCATTATTTGAACATAAAAGTGCAATCTTCTTCACATATATTTGGATGCTGTCATTAACATTTTCTTAATTGTTTCTCCAAAAACTTGCATGTGGCATGACTGTTAAGTCCGGTGCAGAGAGAGCAGAGTACCAGGCGATGGGTGGTGTAAGATGTGGCAGTGCCCAAGGAGAACAGGAAGGAAAGAAGGGAGAAGGAAATTAGTAACTGTAAGGATAAAGAAGAATTCTATCTAAAAGTCTGTTGTAACTTTACAATTGAGGCATCACTTTTATAAGAACATTTTTATTAATGAGAAAAAAAGGCACAAGGTCACTCTCATCAGGTTTGTGGAGAGCAAAATGAATTGGCGAGTCAGCCAATCAGCTGGAGCAGCCTGCAGGGTTAGGACCTTGAGTGGTTGTAAATTGGTGGCATAAAATGTTTTCTTATGGCACTGGGACTGACTGGCTACCCTGCTGACTTCATCAGACTCTCTTGACTTCCTGAGGATGTTGTGTAGTCTGGATCAATGTTATCCACAAGGTTAAGTAAACCATTGCTCATTTCCACCTGTAACTATCAGATGCAAATACTATTAGCATTTACTGCAACTCAAACAAGTGACAATATTTTCACATATTTTCTCTGTAGGAATATAAGGCTCCTTGGCAATCAAGAGTTGAAAACATTTAGGTAATACTGGGCGTGGCATTTGCAGCAGTCATTTCAATCTAAAAACATTTCCTAAGGAAAAGTAGTAAATGTTTTTTTCATAGAACCCAATATTTTGACTGTTAAATCATTTTCATCAAAACATTTTATTTATATGTAAAATGTTTTAAAAGCTGTTTTCTGTGTAAACATGTTCATGTCATCATCACACACTAATCGGGATGTGTTGAGTGCCTCTGTTTATCCATTAATATCTGGTGTTTGTCAGCCTGTGTTTGTTTTGTGTCTGATGTTCCATGTCTTTTTTGCAGATATTGATGAATGTGTAAACAACACTGTTTGTGACAGTCACGGGTTTTGTGACAATACAGCTGGCTCCTTCCGCTGCCTCTGTTATCAGGGCTTTCAAGCCCCACAGGATGGGCAAGGGTGTGTGGGTGAGTTTTTAGATTTTTTCCCAACGTGTTTCACATGTCCCTAGGGAAAAGAAATCACAGTGAACAACAGGAGCTTTTAAGCAGGTAATTTGGGTAGAGCTTTATCACAATTTGATTTTGTCATACAATTTGAGGGTGTGCAAAAATACCCTATGTTGGCTGGGTACATGGCTCACACTTGTAACCCCAGCACTTGGGAGGCCAAGGTTGGAGAATTGCTTGAGGCCAGGAGTTTGAGACCAGCCTGGGTAATATGGTGAGATCTTTTCTCTATGAATAAAAATTTCAAAAACATTAGCCAAGCTTGATGGTGGATGCCTGTAGTCCCAGCTACTTGGGAGGCTGAGGTGGGAGGATCTCATGTGCCCAGGAGTTTGAGGCTGCAGTAAGCCATGATCTTGCCACTGCACGCCAGCTTGGCCAACAGAGCAAGACCCTGTCTCAAAAAAAAAAAAAAAAAAATCCTATGGCTTCTGAAATTCTTAGGGACAGTAAGAAATATAAAAGTATGACTTTACATTTAAATGAATTTTAACAAGAACATCTGTTTAAACTCTTAAATGAGTATGCAGAACTCTAGACTCCCTTCGGCACGGGAAGTAGTCTGGTGTGTGGTATAGATTGTCTGTCTTTTAAATGCACCCCCTTAGTGCATTTAAGGCAAAGTATTGCCAGGAGCTTCAGTGTCCAGGAATGATACCTGTAAAAGGATGCTTTGAATTGTGCAGCTGTATTTCCTCAGTCTATTCCAGGATTGACAAGGCTGGAAGGAATCTTGAATATCATCAGATGTCCTGGAATATGGTCCAACAAATGCTCACACAGAAAATAATTTGTATTCATTGTCTGACAAGATGTGATTTCTTCACGTCAAACTCATTATGAAACATATTTGTAATTAGAGCAGTTAAATGGGAAGGAGAAGAAAAATTATCAAATTCAAGACTTTATAGATAGCAAGACTTTTCTTTTTCTTTATTCTTAGAGAAAAATAGCCATGTTCACTACATGGCAGATGGAACTTGAGGAGTCAATACCTATTTGGTTCGAAAATTTGCAATTAAAACATTAATTCATTTGCCATCCATATTAAACTTGGAAAATAAAATTTTCAAGGTTTAATGATAATGTCACTTGAATAATAACTGCTTTTGTGGAATTATGAAATTCAGTTAATTCCCAACCAAAAATTATGTACAAATCTATGATGTGGTTTCAAGTATAAGCAGTAGCTAGTCAAAAACATAGATAATTATTCAAGAATTATTCACAAGACATAGTTATTTAATAATATAGCTAAGACTATCCTAATCTTAGTTCAAACTCCTGCTTTAGCCACCTTTCCACCAAAATACAGTTGTTTGACATTTGCATAGTATTTTCACCAGATGAGTCTTGTGATGCGGCCCCTACTTTTCATCTTGGCTTCACCACTTCCTTCTTCACCTGTTGGTTCCAGCAACGTCAGACTGGTTGTGGTTGCCCATGTCACTGTGCAATTATTTGACTGTCGTCCACTCCTTCTGCTGGGAATATCCTCCTAACCTCTCCTTCCCTGAGCCCTGGATTTTTCTCACTCATTCTGGAAGACTGAGGTTCAGTGTCATCTTCCAGACACCATCCCTGCTCCATCCCTC
>NW_012114599.1:16321277-16346671 GCF_000951035.1 Colobus angolensis palliatus | reverse complement strand
CAAGTGTGAGCCACTACGCCTGGCTGCTTAATGTTCATTTCTAACCAGCTAGATGAGCACACTAAACCCATGCTGACATTTCAGCTTGGCACACGAAACACCACCCTTAGAGAAGGAATATTTGTTATCATTTTGGTGAACTCAACAAATGTCATTTTATTTGTATTTGTATTTATCCTTTCAAAAATATTGACTGAGCACCTATGCTATGCACTTTACCCTGTGTGTTCTGTAGAGCTACGGGGATGAGTCAGCACCTCTCCCATTATCACCTACTCATCCTTCAGCTATTTGCTCCAGTATCATTTCTCTAACCCACCCCTGCATTTAAGGTCTGCTGTTCCGTGCTTTCACTGAGTCTGAACTTTTCACTCCTCACGCTCACCAAAGCGTTTTCGATTATTTTGTTAATTTCCCTAACTCAACTATAAGCTCCATGAAGGCAGGAGTTGGGACTGCTGGCTCATCATTGCTTCCTCACATACAGGCCGTACAGGCCTGCCCCACAGAAGTAAGCTTGGAAATATTTCTTGATTGAATTATTGCAGTCTGATGAGATAGAGTTTATTAGCCACATCAATAATACATGTTGGAAAGTACAATGTTCCACTGAACATTTACCTAAAATTGATAAATGTGAACTGGCAATTTCTTAAGTTTTTCTGGTCTCAATATGACTGTCTAGGTTGATTAAATATTTCAACTCTGCTTTACTTTACGTTATGGTATTTTTCACAAGTGAAACCAGTTCATTGGATTTATATCTCTTTATATACAAATGAAATGGAAAACTGAGGTAATTATCCAAATAAGTCAAGATATATAAGCTTTTTGTCCAATTAACTGGGTATACCAGGTGAAAGGATGATTTTTTTTTTCTGGAATGATTTAGATAATTGCTCAAATTTTTAACTTTGTATAAACCATCTCAAAGTATGCTCATGAAAGCTAATGTTTGTACATGTTTAATGCATAAGACATGTGAGCATTTCAGACTAATTCAGGTGCTTTGCTGAACTGGATACTCATAAATAAAATGTTGTAGGAGGAAAGAGGATAAAAAGCACTACTGGACAAGGTCAAACATAAAATTAGCCTTTCTTTAGGGCTGTGTACTTGCAAAATGTTGAATAAAGTGTGCTTGTCACTGAGATTCCTTGACTGTATTTTAATTATGTATATTTAAGTACAGAAGAAAAACATTTAGCAAAATAGAAATTACACAGTGGGACATCAACAGAATTTGAAAAGGCATCCTGAGATCAGTGATTAGTTATTGGACCAATTCATTTCACATGAATGATTAATGTAGCCTGATGAGTATCTATAGGGGTCTCTCCTTCATTTCTCAAAGGAATATGTAATCTGAATTCTATTGATAATTATGGATGCTTTGGCTACCAGAGAAATACCTGTATTTTCAGATATTTAAGTATATTTTAAAAGCTTTTTAAATGAACTTAATTCTGTGGTTACTGAAGTATCGGTGATTCTAACTTTGCTTGAATTAAGAACTGAGCGTAGGCCAGGCATGGTGGTTCACACCTGTAATCCCAGCACTTTGGGAGGCTGAGGCAGGTGGATCACTTGAAGTCAGGACTTCATGACCATCCTGGCCAACATGGTGAAATCCTGTCTCTACTAAAAATACAAAAATTAGCTGGGCATGGTGGTGCATGCCTATAATCCCAACTTCTCAGGAGGCTGAGGCAGAAGAATCACTTGAACCCAGGAGACAGAGGTTGCAAGTGAGCCAAGATCATGCCACTGCCCTCCAGCCTGTGCGACAGAATGAGACTCCATCTCAAAAAAAAAAAAAAAACTGAGAGTAGAGTGTTGGGTCATTTAAGACTTCATTATGTTGAAAAGTCAAGAATGATAAAACTAGATGGTCAGTGGGCACATATTAGGTTTGCAGTACAATTCCAGGGTGTCCTTTAAAACTAAATTGGGAATTGGCCAGGCACAGTGGCTGACTCCTGTAATCCCAGCACTTTTGGAGGCCGAGGCAGGTGGATCATGAGGTCAGGAGATCAAGACCATCCTGGCTAACACGGTGAAACCCCATCTCTACTTAAAATACAAAATAAATTAGCCAGGCATGGTGGCAGGTGCCTGTAGTCCCAGCTGCTCGAGAGGCTGAGGCAGGAGAATGGCATGAACCCGGGAGGCGGAGCTCGTAGTGAGCCGATATCTTTCCACTGCACTCCAGCCTGAGCGACAGAGCAAGCCTCCATCTCAAAAAAACAAAAAACAAAACAAAACAAAAAAAACTAAATTGAGAATTGTCTTAAATTTTCATAGTCCTTTTGTCCAGACCAAATCTGACAGCTCTACCTTAAAGAGCCCCTTCCCTAAAAGAGCAGAAGGGGTTTGACTGCTCTCTGGGGATCGCCTTCTTTTCAGCAAGACACTATTAGCCCTGGCACACCTGGTAAAATAGAGAGCTGTCATGAATGAGGCACACATCTCACTTGGCCTGTGCTCCCTTTTCCAGATGTGAATGAATGTGAACTGCTCAGTGGGGTGTGTGGTGAAGCCTTCTGTGAAAACGTGGAAGGGTCCTTCCTGTGCGTGTGTGCTGATGAAAATCAAGAGTACAGCCCCATGACCGGGCAGTGCCGCTCCCGGACCTCCACAGGTAAGTCCCAGTGACACTGTGCAAGGGAATGGCAGGCTCCTCTCAAAGACCTGCACCCACCCATCTTTGGGATAAATGCTGGGAGTGAGATAATTAGCCAGATGTCCTGACACAGTGCTGTCTCTGGAAGCTTCCATGTTCTTCTGTGCCTGCCTTGTCAATGGAATTAAGATGTGGGTGATGACTCTTTGGGCTAGATGGCCTCTAATGTTCTATCCAAACCAGAGATGCCTCCAGTAAGGTAAAGGATCCAAAATGATGAGGACATTTGCTGGGGATTGCTTAAAATTTAGAGAGCTATCAGCTCAGGATTTAATATGGCACCATCTCATTAAGTTGCATAATCTTCCATACGTTCTTGGCCCTTAGAGAAATGTGTTTTGACACTTCTCTAAATTAAAAGCAACATATAGGCCTCTTAGGATCTACAAAGACTTCCACTTGGAATTCTTAAGGTGTTTTTCCAGAATTTGGCCTAGAGAGTGGCTATGTTTGCATTCACTTAAAATTTGATTTAGGCTGTGTCATCACTGTGCAAACTGAAATAGAGAGTTGGACTGTTTTCCAGATAAATTAATCAACTTCCCAATCACCCTTTTAGTTTGTGCCATGTAGCTATAGCTTGGTTGTATTTTAGGGAAAGCAAAGGCCCAAATGGTCCTTTGAGAGCCAAGTAAAATGAAACATAGACCATTTTTTTTTTCTTTCTCAGTCAGTGTTATCCATGCTTCAATAATAGCTTTCACTACTCCTCTGGAGGGTACACTTGTTCTGCGTAAAATAGCTGTCTTTGCAAGTAATAGGAAATGAAATATAAAAATATTTTCACCCACACATATTTCCTCAGTTATTAAATATAGAAAGGTTAAGGGTACAGAATTAAATGAACAGACTGTAATTCAAAAACTTTGTGAAAGAGAAGAGACAGGTTATTACTGGTGACAGGATTTCTCTTCATTCTAATGACCACCACAACAATACATATTCCATAAAGAAGAGACTTTTCATTTTAATTGGATCTACAATAGCAAAAAAACAAACCAAAAAACAAAAAAATCTGGTTGACCACTAACAGAATTGGTTAAGTAACTGTCTTTTTCTTATTTTTGCTTGGTTCCATAGGGTAGCACCTCACCTATAGTGTTATTTTGAATGAGATAATTCATATGTCATAATATATAGCCATTAAATGGCGTACGTGATGCTTAGATAGTCATGATAAAGATAAACATATGTGATACAATGTTAAGTGAAAAAATGCAGGATATTCCAACGATCACACTCTGTAGAGGAAGATAAAAAGATAATTGTTGGATCCCAACCAGTAACTAGTGGAGCTTATTCATTTGTATAGCTCCTGGCAGCTTTTACTTTTATCATGCCTCAATTTGTATAGTTGTTGGTGAACTTTGATTGTATGGAGTCTTAACACTGTCTTATGACAGTCTTCATTAAAAAAAAAATTTCTAGCAGTATCCTGAGAGACTGAGTTTAGCCATAAACTTCAGCAGAAGCCTTCTGTCTGATTTCATCAGAGCCAATAATTGATCAATTATTTGAAAAAGGTGATTAAAAACTGGAAATCATAAAAAGGTAACATCTTCTAAATTTAATTTTTAACTCAAAGGATATAAGTACATTTGGCCCTGTGCAGTGGCTCACGCCTGTAATCCCAGCACTTTGGGAGGCCGAGGCAGGCAGATCACTTGAGGCCAGGAGTTCTAAACCAGCCTGGCCAACAAGGTGAAACCCTGTCTCTACTAAAAATACAAAAATTAGCCGGGTGTGGTGGCATATGCTTGTAATCAGTAAGGCAGAGGCACGTGAATCGCTTGAACACGTGAGGCGAGGTTGCAGTGAGTTGAGATCACACCACTGCACTCCAGCCTGAGCGACACAGCCAGACTGTCTCAAAAGAAAAAAGAAAAAAAAAGTACATTCATGCACCAATCTTTGAAGAGAAAGGCTGTGGTCTTTTTCTGTGTAGAGGTTCATTTGTGGACTTTGTGTGGCTATCCCGCATAAACCCCATCTGTTATGTGTTACTTACACTTTCTTTGTAGAAGGGAGAATCTAAAGCCTTTTCCAAAGCAAACGAATGTAAAATCCCTCTAGATTTTTACAGTTTTTCTCAATTTTTTACATTTGTCTTGTCCACACCTAAGTTGATAGCATTTCTTTTACTGAATCAACTTTATCGATTCTTTCTAAAGCTTTAACTTGCCCTAGAAACAGCTCTTCTAGTCACATTCATATTGTACTGGTTGATGTAATATTTAATTAAATTATGTAAGTACAATAATCAATACACTGACACAGAATGTTTGAGTATATACCTAGGTGAGTCTCGGTTTGCATACTGCGCAGCCTATAGGAGCAGAAGTGTGTGGACCTCTGCAAGAACAGCCGTCCGGCTCTGAGCATTCTCCCTTCCGTGAGCATCAGCAATGGTGTTTTACACAGGGCAAGAAAACATCAGTTAACACAGCAAGTTGGTTAAATGTTGGCCAGTTAAGAGAGTTTGTACCCTGTCCAGTAAAAAGAATCTGCTATTCCATAGAACAAAACATTTTAGGCCAAATATAAATAAACGTTTTTAGACTAGGATTCAAATTAATTTCATTATATATATAATATACTGAAGCTGAGATCTCATCCTTCCTGAAAAGTGCTTAGGAAGGGGAAGATAGATTTCTAGCATAGGCTATCACGTTTTTATTCAGCTGTAAAACACCCCCAGGACAATCTACATTCCAACAATGAGCAGTAGCATGATAATCTGATGTGGTATCATACTGAAGACAGAACTAGGGCTAAAGCGTAGGATATTAGGAAGGCAGATTTCAGGTCAGTATCCAGAAGAGCTTTCCAAAAACTAACAAGAGCTAGTCAGCAAAAAGTAGCCTCACAAAATACTGGAGTGCTTCCCGCAGAGGCATCCAAGAACAGGTGGGATACCCACTGGCAGAAGAGCACCCACTTCCAGCAGGGTATTGTCCCAGATGAACCTTTAAGGTACTTTGGAACGCTCATGCCCTAGGGTTTTTATTTCTAAACTTTCTTGCTTCCCACATATGTATTTTTTAGGTCTGCCTTAATGTTTTTTACTGCCTGGGCCTTTGGCCACTAATTTACATTGCTGTGCATTGCCTAAAAGCATCTGAAAAAGAA
This sequence comes from Colobus angolensis palliatus, assembly GCF_000951035.1. Classification (NCBI taxonomy): domain Eukaryota; kingdom Metazoa; phylum Chordata; class Mammalia; order Primates; family Cercopithecidae; genus Colobus; species Colobus angolensis. The sequence continues at coordinate 16,340,859 of NW_012114599.1, read as the reverse complement.
GTAACTAAAAAAAATGTCCATACCAGGCCACTCATCACATTTAAGGAGGTATGGATGTAAAATATAGTCTGATGCTATTATTTCCTTAGTGCCTGTGATAATTGCTCAATAAAAACTTTATGTCTTTGGGCACTCTAAGGGAAGCAGTAAATATTTAATCTTGGCAACTGCAGCCTTCAGACCTTACCCACAAAATGCTGTTCTCTTCCTTGATTGGTGTACAGAGGAAATTCTGTGGTAGGAACAGAATCTTATTCTTAAAGCAGAAGGTATAATGAAAAGAGCACAATGAAAAAAATACATATTGTAATCCATACAGGTATTCTTCACTTTAAGAAAAGCAAACAAAATCAGAAAGTATAAAGCATATAGGTTGGGGTGATTAGTTGTATTATAAAGTAATTCTTCACTTTACTCAACAATTTATCATAGGGTTTCTTTAAATATCAGTTTTCACTAATACATTTGAGATCTTATTCCCACGTCATGAACTATATCCTAGACTTCTGCATTTAGAAACCACCTTAGTGATTTTTCCAGCTCAATTTTTTTTTATTTATAGATAAAGACACCGAAGCCCAGAGAAACAGCTGAAATGTTATTCTTAAGGTTATATAGCTAATGAAGGGCAGAATTGGTTCAGGAACCCAACTCAGGGATCTTCCCACTTCACCATTTCTACTTTTAGGGCTGAGGACACCAAGACATGAAATTCTTCTCAAAATTGGCTTTTTTCATTTTGTTTTTCATTATTAAGATAATACACATTAATCATAGAAAATTGGCAAATACAAAAATAAATCAAAAAGAAAGGCCCCTGCAGTATCACCATCCGATATCTGTCACCATCTTGACCTCTGGACTCTGAAAGGACATCCATATTCCCCTGCCTCAGCAGAACCATCTTCCATTTGACCTTCAGTGCACTGAAATCAGGCCCTCTGACTTTTCATCTAAGTGAGCCGTCAGTGAGCTTCTATATACTAAACTCTTTAGTCTCATCCCAGAGTCGTCTTCTGAAACATTTGACACTGGTTTTTCATCTTTTCCCCCATCTTTGCCCTGTGATTGATTTCACGACATTACTGTTCCCTGCATTCTCCTGCCTCTTGGACGAGTCTGTTCCTGTCTCATTCTCAGATTCCTCTTCTCCTGCCCATTCCTGAAATAATAACATCCCAGGCAGTTGCATGCCTAGCTCTCTTCTTATTTATGTTTTTCTCCTGGGATGTTTTATCTGCTTTGGAGTCAACTGTTACTTATATGATATTGCCTGCTAAGTAAATATCTTCTGCCTCGACCTGTGTTCTGAGTGTCATGCTCCTATTTCCAGCTGCCTGTTGGACTTTGTCTTCCAGGGTGTCTTGTAAGCCTCTCTGGCTGACAGTTATTCAAACCTAAATTAATCACCATTTCCTCTACTTGTGTCTGTTTGTTTGTTTGTTTATTTATTTATTTATTTTTATTTTTGAGATGGAGTCTTGCTCTATCGCCCAGGCTGGAGTACAGTGGCACGATCTTGGCTCACTGCAACCTCTGCCTCCCGGGTTCAAGGGATTCTCCTGCCTCAGCCTCCTGAGTAGCTGGGATTATAGGTGCATACCACCACACCCGGCTAATTTTTATATTTTTAGTAGAGACAGGATTTCACCACGTTGGTCAGGCTGGTCGCGAACTCCTGACCTTGTGATTCACCCGCCTCGGCCTCCCAAAGTGCTGGATAACAGGCATGAGCCACCGCGCCCAGCCGTGTCTATTTATTAATTGCCAGACATCAATACTAGAAATTCTGAAGTCATACATTTTTTGTCTCCCCATTCGTCATCCAAGCAGTCTGTCATAACATCCTGCCAGTTCTACCTTCAGCGTGTTCTTCAAATCTCTCCCTGCTCTGGATGCTGCTTCCCTGGGTCAGTCTTTCAGCATCGCTTACTTGGATCATTCCAGTAGCCTCCTGCCTTCTCTCCCTGCCTCTCTCATCAATTCCTGCTCCACACTGCTGCCAGAGTTAATGTTTTCAAAACACAGATCTGAGTTTAAATCATTCAGTCTTTCAACTGCTTGCCACTGCTTTATAGCATGAAGTCCAAATGCATTAGCAAGGCAGCAATACCCTTTATCCTGTGTAATGTAACCTGCTTGTTTAGCTTTCTCTCCTACACTCCCCATACCTACATCCAAGCCCATGCCCTGCTCATGGTTACCCCGAATAATTATGCTTTCCCAAGATGATGACTTTGCTCTTGCTCCATTGCCCAGGCTGGAGTGCAATGGCGTGATCTTGGCTCACCACAACCTCCACCTTCTGAGTTCAAGTGATTCTTGTGCCTCCACCTCCCTAGTGGCAAGGATTACGGGCCTGTGCCACTATGCCCACCTAATTTTGTATTTTTAGTAGAGACAGGGTTTTGCCATGTTGACCAGCCTGGTCTTGAACTCCTGACCTCAAGTGATCTGCCTGCCTTGTCCTTCCAAAGTGCTGGGATTACAGGCATGAGCCACTGTGCCTGTCTTCTCGTTAGCCTTTCCTGAAATATCTCTCAAGCCTTTTTAAAAGTCTGCTCGACTCTTACCAAGTTGTCACACATTCCCCAAATCCCCAAGGTGGAATTACGGGATTCTGCCTCTCTGCTCTCCACGTGCCTTGTTTTTGTGACTAACAGTCTCTGCATCTTATTCTCTCTGCATCCACTGCAAAACAGCTCACTGCTTAGCACAGTTGCCTGATGGATGGTAGACACTCACTAACTGTTGAATAAATTGCCTCTCCACATTAGAAGCACATGTCCCTTTCATAACCCATCCCTCCCATTCCTAGCTACTTCTACAGAATAAAAATAATTTTTCATTTTTTCAAAGATTTAATAGGGGCACACTTAAGTAAGGAAATGTCTATTCACACTTCCGTGTAAGAAGTGCTGCTTCAGATTGCTTGAGTTAAACTGGAAGAGGTTAAATTAAAAGAAAAAAAGAATGTCTCCCCACTGGACTCATCTTGGTAGTTCTGACAATTGAACTCAAACAGCATCCCTGTTCCCTTCCTAGAAAGGTATACTACAGGTTTTGTGTATGTACACTTTTTTTTTTTTTTTTTGAGACAGAGTCTCGCTCTGTTGCCCAGGCTGGAGTGCAGTGGCGTGATCTCAGCTCACTGCGAGCTCTGCCTCCCAGGTTCACGCCAGTCTCCTGCCTCAGACTCCTGAGTAGCTGGGACTACAGGCACCCGCCACCATGCCCGGCTAATTTCGTTTTTGTATTTTTAGTAGAGACGGGGTTTCACCATGTTAGCCAGGATGGTCTTGATCTCCTGACCTCATGATCCACCCACCTCAGCCTCCCAAAGTGCTGGGATTACAGGCGTGAGCCACCGCGCCCGGCTGTGCATGTACACATTTTTTAAAGGCAGGAAACCACATGTAACAATCAGTCAACTGTTATATGTGGCAGAGTCTGTTTTTTAAAATATGTTTAGTTAACCTGTTAAAGAAATTTAACATTGAAGGAGTTTTATAAAAATTATTTCTGATTGGAAAAAAAGACTTTTGGTAGGAAAAAATATTAAAGAAAGACCACAGTATTTATAATGCAAATATTGTAAAAGGCCATAAAACTCCTGAGGTCATATTGTGTATTTGTAATGGATCTATACCGTAAATGTAGGTAAGGCTGAGGAAAATACATTCATTTGTTTTTAAAAAAATTACTGAGTCAAGTTTCTTCCCACATCCAGTGATGATAATGAGAAGGTATCATCTTTTTGGTATAAAAGCCAAACTGCTTTTATAAGATTTTCTGCTTGCTATAGATAGTATCTAAAGTCATATCTGAGTTTCTGATAAAGAGGTGTCAGTGTTTTAATGACCTGACATATCAATCAAAGTGACAGACTAAAACTATACACACACACCACACACACACACCATTGTACCTTCATTTATTTTTATTTTTTGAGACAGGATCTCACTCTGTTGCCCAGGCAGGAGTGGTGTAGTGGTATGGTCATGGTTTGCTGCAGCCTTGACCTGCTGGGCTTAAGTGATCCTCCCACCTCAGCCTCCTGAGTAGCTGGGATTACAGGCCCACACCACCATGCACAGCTTGTTTTTAAAACTTTTTTGTAGGACGAGGTCTCACTATGTTGCCCAGGCTGGTCTTAATACTACAAGATATACCCATAATGTTGCATTAGAAATGCATTTTGGATCCTAGAACTTGCCATAAACTAAACCTGAAGAGGAATGGTTTGTGCATTTCCTTTTAAACATTTTCATACACTTTGTGTGTCACTTCGGATTTGCTTTACTCATGCATTTATCCTTGCAGGCCCTCATGACGCCCGAGTGTCAGGAATGTTACAGGCTTGTGTTGTGTGGCATCTGCTCATTCCCCCATCTCCATATGTGCTTCCTATTCTGACTCTGTGCTCTTCTCTCGTTTTTCTTTCTCTGCAGTACAGCTGTCCCTTGGTATTTAAGAGAGCTTGGTTCCAGGGCCCCCACTGATACCAAAATCCATGGATGCTCAAGTCACTGATAGAACACAGCGTAGTATTTACATATAACATATGCACATCCTCCTGTATACATTGAATCATCCCTAGATGACTCATAATACGTAATACTATATAAATGACATGTAAATGGTTACTCTATACTGTTGTTTTATTTGTATTATTTGTTTTTGTATGCTTTTTATTTTTTCAAATATTTTTGATCTGCAGTTGATTGAATTCACAGATGTGAAACCCATGGATACAGAGGGCTGGGCCCACGGTACTTTATTTGGCTTTCAGGAGCCCCTTCATTCATCCATTTCTGCTCAGGAGCCCCTTCATTCATCCATTTCTGCTCATTTTTCTTCTCCCTGCTTTTCCACTCTATAGTAATATCCCTGACTTTCTCCACTCCTCACCTTCTCACTGTCCCTGGCTCATTTTCTCCATTCTCTTATAATGCCTTCACTAGATGTCAGCTCCACCAGGCATCCTTCCCTGATAGCCTTGTCTGCCCATCCCTGTGCAGTGAGGCCTAGGGGTTGTGTGTGTGTGTCCTGGGAGTGAAGCCTCCAGTTCACTCCTTAAGACCTCTTTAAGAGCAAGAACTATGTGGAGGGATCCTCTTTTAAAGTGTTTTTACTCTTGTGCTTTTTTTTCTAAACTTCACTTTGACTGCTTTAACATGTTTTACCATCTTAGGTTATCCACTTTCTGTTACTGAACACCACGGGTTTGGTCTAGGTTCTAGCTCACTGCACAGAAAGCCAATCACTGAGACTACAAGTATTGCCAAGGAAGAAGGCTTTAATTGGGTGCTATGGCCAAGGAGATGGGAGCTCAGTCTCAAATCCACTTCCCTGATGGACTAAAACTAGGGGTTTATGTAAGGGGGAAGAAATGTAACAATGTGTAAGAAAACAAGAGCAAGGGAGGGACAGGGAAAGCATCATGATGAATCAGGGATCAGCATCTCATGTCAGGATGTGGTGATCTGGTGAGTTTCAGTTCTTTGATACTTTTTTTTAAGAGGCCTGAAGGTCATTTCCTGAGAAAGGAACTCAGATAAGACAAATGTTAAGTTTCAAGCTTTAAGATCAGAAATGTCTGCCGGGCGAGGTCACTCATGCCTGTAATCCCAGCACTTTGGGAGGCCAAGGCGGGCGGATCACGAGGTCAGGAGATTGAGCGGTGAAACCTCGTCTCTATAGAAAATACAAAAAATTAGTTAGACATGGTGGTGGGCGCCTGTAGTCCCAGCTACTTGGGAGGCTGAGGTAGGAGAATGGCGTGAACCCAGGAGGCGGAGCTTGCAGTGAGCCAAGATTGAAACACTGCACTCCAGCCTGGGCAACAGAGTGAGACTCTGTCTCAAAAAAAAAAAAAAAAAAAGAAAAAGAAAAAGAAAAAAAGAAAAACACATTTCTCATTTTCCAAGTTCTTTCCAAGTTTGTTCAAAACAAAGCATATGAATTTCTAAGTTTTCCTTTATGTCTCCTTGAAATATTAAAGAATTCTTTCTCACTAAAAACATTAATGCCTGTAGCATTTTTAAAATAAGAAGGGAAATAAAGTGCCCTGGGTAATTCTGCTGAAAGTAATTTATTGAACATCATCACACGCACAGTTTTATCCATTGATCTCTTTTCAGGACTACAGGCAGCTGTTTCTTTGGGGGTAACTATTTATTCATGTGTATTAGCAGTGTTACTCTTGGGTCATTGTAGTAATTCTGACTGTTCCAAAAAGGTTCAGAGAGGATTAGCTCATAAAAACCTTCAGAACACATTGTAAATGGAAAGGGAGAGCCCATTTAAAAAGCTCATATCCACTTTGACCAACTACATGTTGTAGATTTTCTCATCCCAACAGTAATTCCTAAGATTAGACATTTATGGGGAAAGACTAAAGAAGGAAATGGCCCTACAAGCAAATGGCCCACACCCTCTTTAGGCTGATGAACCAAGACAGGAGGAGCTCCCAGAAAGGGCTCTTTATACTGGTGTCTTCAGCTCAAACCTACTCCTTCCTATTCAGAGCCAGGGGACATGATTGCACTATTTGTGGCCTTGTTGCTGAACCCCCAGCAGCAGAGATTATCTGTGTCCTTCTTCCCATTTATCTCAAAGATGAAAACAAAAAAAAAACGCAAAGAATAAAGGGCAAAGCAGAACAAACCCATGCTATGTGAGGTAAGAACCTGAGCTCCAAAGAAGGGTTTTGGGGAAAGCAGTAGACATAGGCCACTTGAAACCGACATTAGTTTTCTCTTCTGGGAATTGAGGACACTGTATTTACCAGCACCTTCTATCTCATATAGTCACCCTATGGGTCACATGAAAAGTCCTCTGTAAACGTTCCCTCAGAAAAAAACATAGAAAATGCCCAAAACCAAACTTTCTTGTTGTTACTGGCCACACCTCTAGAATAAAATATGAAAAACTTGATCTTTTTATGCAAATGTGAAGCCAACCTCTTAATGCAAATTGAAAACTCAAATCTGAAAATACTGAAGGAGGATTAATATATTTTTTAGAAGTCTGAAGGAGGATTCATATATTTTTTAGAAGTCTGTGGCATGAGATATGTAGTACAGCTAATCTTATTCATAATATCTTTAAGAAAAAGAAGATTCATTTTTTTTAATACTTGGCACTTTCTATGACTATTGATTTGATCTTTTAAAATTAGTTTCCAATATAGAAACCCTCTACCCCTGGCAGCAATGAACTAAACTCTTATAAGAATTTCTTTAAGAAATTACATTATCACATATTTACTGACCAGAGTTTTATCCCAATGGAAAAATGCTCTAGGAAGTTAATTACTTAAAGACTAGGAAGATAGGGAAATTGTAGCTTTTCCCAGAATGACCTTTGTGGACTAGTTTTTTAAAAAGAATTTGAATTTCTTTCCAAACACAGATGAGGGCCTGACTAACCCTCAGTTTCAGCTGTATAAACATTGAACTTTCAAACGTCTTAGAAAATAAGACCAAAACTTTTAACAACCAGTGTAAAACCTGAATAATTACAATTATATTGTTGATTATTTCCCTTATGGGAAGTAATCTGCTTCTTTCCCCAAAAAGGCAAAGATTGTTTTATTTCTTAGTTTTTATGACATGAGTGTAACAAACGTTTTAGTAAACAAAACAGTGTTTACCATATATGTATTTGTCTATATATGTGTGTGTGTTTAAAATACATAAAATTATATATAAATATATTTCAGATTTTAAATTCATATATATTTATAAATTTTGACATGCTTTGACTCAAGAGAAGCCTGTAGTTTCTAATTACCTGTGAGTATAATCTTCACTGAGGCCTTATTACAAGTATTCCATTTTGTAATAAACACCATGACATACTTACAACTTTGTACATGAGGGGAAAAAAATTGAGCCTTCTTTTAGCACAAACCATAGAATAAACCTGATTACCAAAACCCTGTTGCTTTTTTGATTTGTATTTCTCACTATTATTTATTAATAGCTAGCTACATTTTTGGACCAGCTGAAGAAAATAATTGAGCAGAATTGGTAGTAGTAACAGGCTGACAATTTATTCACTGTGTTGAGGGAGAGATTATAAAATTTTCTGTAGGGTTCATAATTGATTTAGTAACAATTTAAAATACGTACTCTTAGTTTTCCCAAGTAATTCCATGTCTAAGAGCTCGAAGGCCCTTCTAACGAAGATCCTTTCCGTTAAGAGTGCACAAAGTGAATTTCAGTCCTCTCCACACTTGAAGCAAGCTGGACCAGATGAGGAAAGTGGCAGGTTTTACCCAATTTCACACACGAGGAAATGATTTAAAACCACTTCATAAACTGCTGCATAGAAATCAGCATTTGAGTTTTTTCCTGGACACTTGTTCTAGGTTTACATTTGTCATCAGCTGTTAATGCTAACTTACTGTCCAAGCTGAAATCTGTCAAAGACAAAATAATCAGAGAATTGGCCAGAATCAACTAGATGAGGGATCTTTATAGTCTCACTGATACTCTGTGTTCTGAGAGGAGTGTATATTTCCAAGGTTTGTTTGCTGCTTTGCTTGCTTTTAATGCCAGAAGAGGAAAGAAAGGGCAGTAGCTTTTCTGATAGAATTTTATGAGTTTATATTTTAGAAACACATTTACTATTTAATATATTAGTAAAATTCCCACTGTCAACTAGGCCCTGCCAAAAGAAACATATAGGAAGATATTGCAAAAATAATTTATTTAATTTCCCTGCTCATATAATTATCTACTAACTTCAAAACAAAGGTAAGTGTAAGTATGTGCGGACATTAAACTCTTACCCTCACCAGTAAATGTCTTCCTTTTGACCTTACAGTTTGAGTCCAAGAATCTGGAAGTAGTAGAGTTCTAGTGACAATATTTCATTAGAATTAATCTAAGTAATTATTATGACAGTAGTCAGCTTCTTATTTGATGTTGCATTAAATAAAAACAGTTAATAAATTCAAACTGGATCATAGGCAGTAATTTGAACTCTATAGCATACAGGAGAGAAGGGGTGTGACTACTTTCCAAGTCTAGTCACAAAATAGTGATCATTTTTTAAAAGCACAGACTTGTTCAAAGACTTCATATCTGATCGAATTCTATCTGTTTCCTTATCTGAAAGTGGGTGGATTTTGTTCTTATCATTTGTATTCTTTCATATCATCTCGTTCGTGTTTTATCACACAGAGAGTTAAGCTGAATCTGTTAGAATATGTTTTCCTCTAGGACGCACTTGAGCTGGGACTAGAACCCAGATTTGAAATTCTACCCTGAGGCTTAGCTGGCACTCATTATTTCATTCAAAGTCATATATTTGCAACAATTTAAGTAGTTACATTTTCAGTGATGAAAGGTTATTTAATAGGCTCCAGGTTACAGCAGTATTTTCCTAGTTATCTTCTTCTGTGCAGTCTTCAGAAGAGATTGGGAGCATGGTTGATTCAAATAACTACCTAAGGGTTAAATATTATGTGTGGGCTCAGACCCCTGGTCAAGTGTTGGAGAAAATTTTTATTGATTTAAGTAGGTGTTATAGCTCAGTAACAAATGGCCCTATGTTTGGCAAGAAAAGCAGATATGGAAACTGTACTCACAGCCAAATCTACAATAATAAAGTAATTGGTTCACGTAAAAGGAAATGGTTTTGACAGATTTACACTCCTGGGGTATGTTAGAATTCCACCAAAACTCAGGATTCCAAGTGCATTTTTATCTCAAAGTGGAAGAATCTGACACTGAAAGTGGAAAGCATTTTCTATAAAGCAAATGCTATTGACACGGTCACTCTTTCACCCACTGCATTCTCTGCGAGTTGTGCTAGGTAGTTCTGATGTGTCCTGTTGTCGCTCTTTACCTTCTCTACTCCATTTAGATTTAGATGTAGATCAACCCAAAGAAGAAAAGAAAGAATGCTACTATAATCTCAATGACGCCAGTCTCTGTGATAATGTGTTGGCTCCCAATGTCACGAAACAAGAATGCTGCTGTACATCGGGTGCGGGATGGGGAGATAACTGTGAAATCTTCCCCTGCCCGGTCTTGGGAACTGGTAAGAATCTGCTGAGTGGTCGAGTCACTTGTGTTTGGTCATATGGTGTCCCTGGGCCTTGAAATGATGACACTCACTCCCACAGCCAACTCAAGGCGACTTACCATATAGTGAGTTTCATTCAGGGCTAGATCCAGCACCCGCATCCCATCTTAATATGAATCCTTGAACTTCTCTTCATCAGAGTGTACTGTGACACTGAGGTTCTGTGTGATATTTTGGCAGAAAGTTAATTCAGTTTTATTCCACTTTAAAATTAAAATCAGTCTTTGCTGCTAATAATGATACAGCATTATTCGTAACTAAAGTTTGTGTATTGAAGCTAAGATTTTGTATAATTGATTCTTATTAAACCTTAAAGAAAGTAGACATCACAGTCATGGAAAAATAATAGTTATAATATCAAGTAAAGCATGAGTAAGAAAATATGAGTGAACTTGGAGGTTTTTTTAATTAAAAAGTGTAAGAAAATCTATGAAGTCATTAGATTTCTTTGCACTTAATCCGTAATTTTTTGAGATTGTACTAAATTTATTTGCTGGAATTGCCTTAAAGTTACCGAGTCTGAGAAAGCAAAACTGAACTTGAAACATGCATTCATGGAAGATGTTGATTCTTTTTTTTTTTCTTTCCGACTTATTTCTTTTCTTGGTTTTGTCTCTTCTAAAATCAGCTGAGTTCACTGATATGTGTCCCAAAGGGAAAGGTTTTGTGCCTGCTGGAGAATCCTCTTCCGAAGCTGGTGGTGAGAACTATAAAGGTCAGAATCAAGTGGAAAGAAATTTTCAACACATTGTGTATATGTGAGATACTCAAGTGAACGCATGGCTTGGGTTTCACAGAATTAGAGTTCTTTTCAGTCATGAAAACTGATTACAAAGTCCTTAATTCTACCATTAAAAGAAAGTCCCCATGGACTTGGAGTCAGAACACAAACTGTATGATGCTGGGAAGTAGACATTGGGAGGTGAACTTCTGAGTTTCTATCTCTTCATCCCTGAGATAGGAATAATTTCTCAAAGGTTATGATAAGGATTAAATAAGATAATGTATCTGAAAGTACTTAACAAATTCTGTACCTAGTACATACTTACTAAATATATTATTTTATTCTAGATGCTTAATAGAAATCATATAAATTATGATCATATAAATTTGACCACTATTTGTCTTTATGGTCATCAACAAAGCTAAGGTTCTTGTATTTTTAGACTTTATCCTACTGTTGTGGGGCCTTTTACCAGTGGCCACAAGTTCATAATGAGAAATGGAAGGGAAGACAACCAGAGTAGACATGTTTTGTATATTTAATGCTACTATTATATAATTCTAAAATAAATGTGCAGCCTTTTAATTTTGGTGAATATCCACATGTATGAATATTTCCTCATTAACCACTCACTTTTGACATTTTCACGATAGAGATATTACCTTTTACATACAAAGTTATTTTTTTCCCTTATAGTTTAATACTGAAGACTGCTAAGTAGCTGGGAAACAGACTATAAAATCATTTTTATTGTCAATTTTTGGAAAACTAGTGTTTGAATAATATGGTATAATTCAGTAGCTGGATAAGAAATTCCATTTGTGTTTTTTTAAATACATCTGTGATTTGGTCCAATTAAATAATGAGAAGACTTGGTTTATAATAAGTGTTGAATGGTTTCCAAATTCACAAATATACATTACTATGTTTTTGCAGGGATGTAGTTAAATCTCCCTTCATATTAAGGTATAGAGCTCTGATTTCACCATAAATTCATCTTCTCTTTTATATGAAAATAAATTCCTCCTCTTCCTATTTTAGCAGTGCTGTTAATGGTTGGAAGAAGATTGGATTCAGATCCAACCAGCCATATGTTCTAGGCTTGGCTTTGCCATTTTCTATCTGTGTAACTTTAAGCAAATCATCTATGGAGTCTTCAGGTTGTAAAATAAGGAATAGATGACATTAGCTCTAAAATGCTAGAACTAATGCTAATAATAGCAGTAAAAGCAACAGATAACACTTTTGAGTATCTGCTTATGCTAGAGTATATACTGAGTCCTAGCCATGGATTATCTCATTTCATCCTTCCACTCTTATTAGGTAGATGTTCCTATTGTCTCTAATTTATCACTGAGTAAACTGAGATAGCAAACTGTTAATTCTATGGGGGAATGGGTCTGCTAACCCCCTTAGCAAATTGTGCTTTCTTTTATCAAGAAAGACTTGCATTCAAGTTCCACCAAACCTTCTTGGAAACTTTCTACATCTCAACTAGTGAATGGGCCAGAATATACATTATAGAACACGTTTCTTAAAAGGTATATATCCTTCTGTTGATGCCACTATGGAACCATAGACCATTTCATCAAATATGAGGTAGCGTCTCAGAAACCATATTTACAAATACACTTCTCCAATAATGGTTTGGCCATTGCTTCTCAAATATCACAGACAAACTACATCTGTTTATGTTTGTATGCCTGCCAATTAGGCCTTATTTTAAGAATATTATATTGCTGTTTCTGTAGGATTCTTTGGAATATAAATATTATAATATCTAACTTAAAGCCCCAAATCTGGTTATACTCTTTTTAATTGAAAGATCAAACCTAACTCCTTTTTGTATTTCTCAATTTTTTCCCAATAGATGCAGATGAATGCCTACTTTTTGGACAAGAAATCTGCAAAAATGGTTTCTGTTTGAACACTCGGCCTGGGTATGAATGCTACTGTAAGCAAGGGACATACTACGATCCTGTGAAACTGCAGTGCTTTGGTAAGCTTTAAGGGGATATAGTATGGTGTACTGTGAAAATATACAGATGGAAAAAATAACTATGCTATGTAGTAAAAACAATTTCCTTGAATCTAAATCATATGCTGAAAAGATGTGTAAATGTTTTAGGGATCTTTTCCTTAACCGCAATTTAAGAAAATAAAAAAAAAAAAACCCACCTCCATTCTACTGTTTGAATGTATTTCAAACAAAGAGTTAATATTCACTGTGGAATTATAATTCAGGCCACTGGCATAACTGAAGTGTTCTTTCGGTCTGTGGCACCTCCTGTTTCATCACTCATACTGTGCAAGTGAGAGCCATTTTAAATACTGACCCAGACTTTAATGCTTAAGCAGAAAACCATATATACTAGGCAGAAAAACATAGCAAAAGGCAATAATTTTAAAAGTTATCATAAGGAGCCATTTTATCTTAAATTTCTAAGCATATCCTGTTCATCAATGTTTTCTTTCCTTATTTAATGTCAGCAGCAGCAGCAATGTTGTTTTTCAGTCTGAGCAGCTTGCATGTTTATAGTCAGAGCCACTCTCTTTTGGATGATAACGTGTGGTTAATTAAAAGTGGCAGCCCCTGGAATCTGGACTAAATAGAGCAATGTGTAAAGTTTGGTAAGTGTATGAGGTACGACTGATGGCTGATTTTCTTTAGTAATATTTTTTTTCTCTTAAGATATGGATGAATGTCAAGACCCCAGTAGTTGTATTGATGGCCAGTGTGTTAATACAGAGGGCTCTTACAACTGCTTCTGTACTCACCCCATGGTCCTGGATGCATCAGAAAAAAGATGTATAAGACCGGCTGAGTCAAACGGTATGTTTCCAGGAGATGCAAACCTGTGTCCAAGTAAATATCATAAGGTTTTCCTTTTAACTAAAATTGTGAACCATTGGAAAATAGAAAAAATGAATTCCTTGGGTATTTTGAAATAACTAAAATGAGATACTTACAGAAATAATAATAAGATGCATATCATCAGTATGCAAGAGATTTAATAGCCTGGACATACTCATTAAGTATGGACCATGGAGTGGCTGAGCAGATGGCGGGGTGGTTCCATGGCTGAGGGTTCATCATCCCTAACCTGCAAAGGCAGCTGAGGGAAATGTAATTCAGGGAAAGATAATTAGGTGTGCTCAGCAGAGTGGTGGGAGTGGATAAGGCTCAGGAGAGCAGAGGGTGGAGTTCAACAAGGTGGTGGAGAGCCCAGAAGTCCACTGACAGAAACTCCTGTCATCCCTGATGCTACGGATAATTGGCAAAAAGCTGCTGATAATTGGCATCATCTATCATTCGCCTCAGGAGACTGCTTTGGATGAAGTCAGTTGAAAGGTAGGAATTAAAGACTCTAGGATGAAATGTCACTGGTCCAGGGCTTTGTCAGATTAAATGGATGAGAAGGCGTGAATTCAATAACCGTTACGTGGAAAGAAATGGTAGGGTTTGACAGGAGTAAATGAAAAAGTGAAGATTAGAAGAGTGAGAAGCCCGTCAGGCTTATGACGGATAGGCAAAATAGTGGGCATTGTATATAACAGTAGGAAACTGTAGAGAGAAGTATTGTGTTGGGACCGGATGGGCAGGTGGAATTTCAGCTGATGGAATGACACCCAGTTGGAGATGACAGAGAATTGATCCATTCAAAGAACAGACTGAATTCAGACTTTTACTTGGAAGTCACTCTTAGATGGAAGCTTGGAGACTTTCTGGCTTCCAACACAGTGTTTATAAATAGGAATAACTGTGCAATTTTCATGGAACTATGTTTTCCCTTTCAGAACAAATAGAAGAAACTGATGTCTACCAAGATTTGTGCTGGGAACATCTGAGTGATGAGTACGTGTGTAGCCGGCCTCTTGTGGGCAAGCAGACGACGTACACTGAGTGCTGCTGTCTGTATGGAGAGGCCTGGGGCATGCAGTGTGCCCTCTGCCCCATGAAGGATTCAGGTGAGCCCATATCCAGTTCCTTCTGCAGGAGGCCTTTGGAGACAAGTTCATTTCACCTCCTTTGCATCCTGACGTTTCTCTTCCATATCTTCGCCTTCACTCCTGATATCTTACTTTCATTGTGTGTGTGTGTGTGTGTGTGTGTGTGTGTGTAGGGCAGGACTGCGTAAACATTTCGCTCCTGGTTTACCTCCACTCCCGACCCTGTCATTAATTTTTGAAGCCCTCATTCCATTTCCCCAGTGAATGATAAATGACCCAAAGAAACATAACTTAGCAATCAGTGGCATAGGCTTAGAATTTATATTTCCTGGCAGTTCATTTTTTACTACAATTCTTCTCATTCCTAACAGTTTCTACTTAGACCAAAACGTATATTAGAGACGGTAGAAAATCACTGTGGGTCAAAGTCCAAATTTTCATGTCAACCTCTGTATGTGGAGATATAAGAAATGGGTTAGAACAAAAAGGGAAGGATTTAGAAAGTAATCGAAGAAATATTTCAACAAATCTCCTTTCCTTTCAAGTTCTAGCTCTATCTGGGTTTAAACCTTTGGCCAACTGGAAAGGATGAGACAGGCTAAGCTCCCAGTTTCATCCCCTCTCCCAGTTTGGAGGAGGCCTGGAAGGTGCTGGCTTCGTGCTTCCTGGCTGGGCTGTCTGGTGACCGTTGAGTTGTGCACTGTCTGCCAATTTCCCTTTTTACCGTCATAGCACCTTCTCATTAAAGGAAAGCACTCGAAAGTGTTCAGTGTATCGTTTTGTAAAGTTGACTTGTTAAAGGTAGAAGGATCATGTGCAAGTAGAAAGCAAAGGAGTTTATTATGAATATATTCTCAGAACAGTCGAGAGGGGAAAATTGCTTGAAAAGAGGAAATGCATTAATTTTTAGTGAATTCAATTAGAATATTTCTTTCAAGCTATATAATAAATTAGCTTTCCAGCTTAGAAATAGCTGAAAACCAATGTAGCATGAAAGAGAAAATAATTTGGAATTCCCGTAAGAAGAAAATGAATAGCCAAGGATAAAGAGCAAATACACAAAGCACTAGATGGCAATGATAGCAGCCCAGAATTGGAGAGAGGGCAGGTCTGGGGCCAGATGGCGCTGAGTCTGGAATCCAGCACTGCCATAGCAGCTGCATGACCAGGGGGAAAAAACTTCACCCTGTACAGCTCATTTGTGAAACGGAGGCGTCTACATCTGTCTTGGGTTGTTGCAAGGGCTGGGAGGATGTAGGTAGAGCAAGGGGCTAATTACTAGCTTTACTGGTTGTTTCGGGCCCTGGAAGCAGATGCCACAGGGAGACAAAAGTGAAATCACTAAGTTAATGCGAGTTCAGTGAGACTTTTGAGTCATTTTCTCACAATGCTATACTACCTCAAATCTTTTTTACTTATGCAGTGGTTTTTTATTGTCTAGTTTTTTCCACAAATCACATGTATTCCTCCTAAAGTATTAAAATAGTCAAAGAGGTTATATTCCCCTCCACCTATGCCATCACAATTGAACTCTGCTCCTTAAAGACACTCACTTTTGACAGTTGGGTTTTATCATCCTAGCATTTTCCTACACTTTAATTATCATTATATATTTATATTAGTCATTGCTGTGTATTAATATATTTATATCCAACAGTGTTTATAACTGAAGTCTGTATCATTGATCTAAGCTACACTTTGCTTATATTTTGCACTTCAGCATCCCTGAGATCGGGGTCATCTGATAATTATGATATATAACCATGTCCACAGATATTTTTCCCAATTTTTAACATCTATTATATCAAGATACATTTTACAATCTAGGATCTCTTAAAACTGATGAAAGTAACTTAAAATTTTTTTATATTGATATATTTAGGGGTGCAAGTGTAGATTTCTTACCTGCATGTATTACGTGGTGGTAAGTAAAGTCTGTGTTTTTAGTGTACCCATAACACGAATAGCGGACTGTGCCCAATAGGTCATTTTTCAACCCTTACCCACTTCCAGACCCCCACATTTTGGAGTCTCCAGTTTCTATTATTCCATTCCATATGTCCATGTGCACCCATTGTTTAGCTACCATTTATAAGTGAGAACACTCAGTATTTGACTTTCTGTTTCTGAGTAATTTCAATTAGGATAGTGACTTCCAGTTTCACCCATGTTGCTGCAAAATGCACGATTTTATTCTTGGTTATGACTTAGTGGTATTCCATGTATAAAGAAATTTTCTTACTGAAGCATTCCTACAGGTGCATACGTGGAGGTTCATTGCAGCATTGTTTATAAAAGGAAAATCAGGATTGGGGCAAGATGGGCCAGGGAAAGGTTAGGGGAGGAAAGAAAACAAATGCCCTGCACAAGAAGTGGCTGAATAAATCATGTACATCCATAAAACAGATTCCATGCAGTTGTTTAAAAATTACATTGTTTTGGCCGGGCATAGTGGCTCATGCCTATAATCACAGCACTTTGGGGAGCCGAGACAGGTGGATCACAAGGTCAGGAGATCAAGACCATAGTGGCTAACACAGTGAAACCCCATCTCTACTAAAAGATACAAAAAATTAGCCAGACCTGGTGGTGCACACCTGTAATCCCAGCTACTCGGGAGGCTGAGGCAGGAGAATAGCTTGAACCCAGGAGGTGGAGGTTGCAGTGAACCGAGATCGTGCCACTGTACTCCATTGAGTCTGGGCAACAGAGTGAGACTCCATCTCAAAAAAAAAAGTAGTACAGCCTTTATGGAAAACAGTATGGAGATTTCTCAAAGAACTAAAAATAGAACTACCTGGCAATCCCACTAACTAGGTACCTACCAAAAGGAAATGTCTTTATCCATTCCTCCATTGAAGGACACTTAGGTTGATTCTATCTCTTTGCTGTTGTGAGTAGTGCTGCCGTAAACACACAAATGCAGGTATCTTTTTGATATAATGATTTCATTGCCTTTGGGTAGGTACCCGTAAACAATGCTGCAGTGAACCTCCATGTATGCACCTGCAGGAATGGGTCAGTAAGAAAATTTCGACAAATGAAAATACCAGGCTAAGTGTGTACATTTTAAATTTA
Organism: Colobus angolensis palliatus; assembly: GCF_000951035.1. Lineage (NCBI taxonomy): Eukaryota > Metazoa > Chordata > Mammalia > Primates > Cercopithecidae > Colobus > Colobus angolensis. Next base: position 16,323,005 of record NW_012114599.1, on the reverse strand, counting down.
TGATATTATCCTGGCTGGCACCATGGCTTATGCCTGAAGTCCCAGCATGTTGGGAGGTCGAGGTGGTGGATTGCCTGAGGTCAGGAGTTTGAGACCAGCCTGGGCAACACAGTGAAACCCATCTCTACAAAACATACAAAAATTAACCAAGTGTGGTGGTACACACCTCTAGTCCTAGCTACTTGGGAGGCTGAAGTGGGAGGATGGCTTCAGCCCAGGAGGCAGAGGTTGCAGTGGGCCAAGATCGCACCACTGCACTCCATCCTGGGCAGCAGAGCCAGACCCTGTCTCAAATAGATAAATAAAATTATTCCCCCAAAACACTGTAAAAATTTACACTCTAATTGACTAGGTTTTAAAATGTTCCAGTATTTTGTTATGAGAAATGAATATTTGAATAATGTAGCAATATTCTAAATATTAAATCTATTCTGAAAATATAGATTTCAGAATATTGCATAAATAGTTTTCAACCAAAGTTTTCAAAAACATTTTAAAAAGTGGATTAGAACAAATACATATGAAGAAGTATATATTATATAATATTTTTGGAAGAATACAGAGTATCGGGGAAAAAAGATACCACATGCCAAAGTGAAAAAAAAAAGATTAGCTTCATTGCTATACAATTTCTAGTTTGTATATCCACAGTTATTATGATGAAATGTCCAAAAAGAATCTCTAGTGTACATGGTCAGCCAAACCAAAATCAGTGCTTTCCAATCTGTTACTTTTTAAAACAATGGTAGGTTGTTTGTTAACTGTATTATAATTTTAACCTCCAGCATACAAGTTCATTGACATTAAAATGCTGGGTGGGCTGGTTGGCGAGAACAACTACTTAGGCTCTGGAGGCACCTGTGAAGGACCCCAGGGTTCTAGGAAATGCATGTTGAAACCTGCTTTCGAAATGTATCTGTTGAAGTATAGGAATTAAGGAGGCAGCCCCAAAGGAACTTCTTTTTTTTTTTTGGACAGAGTCTCGCTGTGTCACCCAGGCTGAAGTGCAGTGATGCGATCTCAGCTCAGTGCTACCTCCGCCTCCCAGGTTCAAGCAATTCTCCTGCCTCAGCCTCCCAAGTAGCTGGGATTACAGGCACGCACCACCACTCCCAGCTAATTTTTTGTATTTGGTAGACACAGGGGAACTTTTCTTTTATACTACCAAAATTATAGACCTAGAACTAGGCTTATGGATCATCTATTCTGAATGCAGAGAGAAGTACACAGTGAAATTAAACTTTTCCACAGGTCCTGTGATTAGTTGGCATTCCCTTAGTTGGCACCTGATCGTGTAGTCACATTTACACAAAACCATCTCTTGTTGCGAAGCACATGTTTGCTGGAGTGGAGTGAACTAAGAGGAGCCTCAGGGCATCAGGGTTAGCCCAGGTGCTCTAGAACCAGGTTGCCTGGCTTTGCATCCTGGTTTGGCAACTTCTTATCCCCATGACCTTGTTAATTTTCTGTCTCTGTACCTCAGTTTCTCATATGAAAATAATATCTGCCTTTCAGGGTGGTTGTAAGAATTAAATAATACATGAACACTTCAAATAATGTTTGACACATGGTACATTTTCAGAAGATACTAACAACTATGGCTGCTACTACTAGGTATCTCAGATCAAATGCATTTTCTTTTTTTTTTTTTTTTTTTTTTTTTGAGACGGAGTCTTGCTCTGTCGCCCGGGCTGGAGTGCAGTGGCCGGATCTCAGCTCACTGCAAGC
>NW_012114599.1:16308677-16321112 GCF_000951035.1 Colobus angolensis palliatus | reverse complement strand
TTCGCCAGGATGGTCTCCATCTCCTGACCTCGTGATCCGCCCGTCTCGGCCTCCCAAAGTGCTGGGATTACAGGCTTGAGCCACCGCGCCCGGCCATGCATTTTCAAATGTAATGAAAATCCAAAGGATCTTATAAAATGCACAGTTACCTAAATAGCATGTGAACACAAATTAAGCGTAGACAAATGCAGAAATAATTGTTCTTAATGTAAGACTTTCTGTTCTAGACCACTGCTTTGTAAACATTAATGGGCATGTCAGTTACCTGGGAGAGCTTATCAAAAAACATGCTGGTTTCTCACTTGCAAAAGATAGGGTGGGGTGGGAGGCACAGGATTCTGCATTTCTGATAAGTCCCAAGCTGCTGCTGCTGCTGCTGCTGCTGCTTCCTCTGAGCAGGAAGCAAAGCTCTAGACATCTAACTTTATTTTGTTAAAACCTACGTTAATGCTGGTAGTCATTTATCATAAAGAAAGCAAAGAATATGTGAATTTTAAAACTAGTTAGTTCATAGTTTCTGCCATTGAACCTTTTAAATATACTGTTCCCGGATAATCTTGATCGTTGAGAAGGACCACATTGTCTATCTCTTCATCTGAGCACAGGACTAATCCCAGCCTGTCAGACATCAAGCATCCCATTTGCCTTAAGAGTGCAGTACTGCTTTGGGGAACAATTCGTTACTGATGGAATCAGTGCTGGAGGAATTTAAGGAATAAATCGCACCACTTGTCATCAGCTTTAAGCATTAAAGTGCAGTGTAAAGTAAAGCTTTGGCTCCAGAACGAGCTTTCACACTTCTGGTCCAGTAGGTCATGGGCACTAATTCTTGCTAAAGCAGCAACTACATCTGAGAATACTGGTAGGTGGAGGAGGTAGGAGTGACTGCTTAAATAGTGTTCTCTGAAGTTACATGGCATCTTGCATATTGGTACCACATGCAGGGGAAATGAGGGTGATGGATTGTGTCAGGAGAGCTTTACATAAGGAGAATTGCTTAATTGTAGAATTCATACATTGCTGGGGCTGCTTAGGATCCCATTTCAATGCTCCACTAAAGTCTTAGAGGCCAGACCGCAGACTGCACTAAGAGGAAGTTCCTGATTTCTCCTCCACCATGGATGTATCATGGACTGACCATCTCCCCATTCAGACTGCTGGAGGCCTTCCTTGCCCCATTCCAGCCCCTGACTTCTCTTCTCCTTCCCCTTTCACAATACCCGCTGATCCTGCCTCTCTTAAAATGACTTAGGTGGCTAAACTGTTTTGGGAGGATCCTCACATTTGTGGTCTTTATTGTGATGTCATGTCAGCGTCTGAGAGACAAAGCTGTTTGGGAAACCAAGTCAGGAAAAACGAGCCACTGTATCTATTTCACAAATGAAGACAGGGTGGTCATTGTTTGATCTTGCTGAGAATTTCTAGTGCTATGTGAGAAGAAAGTCATAGAGTTATCAGAACTTTGAGGCCTTTGGTTGGATGTGGAGTTTATTGGAATATGGATTTTCTGTTGCTTGGTTTTTCTGAATCTAAGTGATAATAAAAATGATAACTAACATATACATAGCACGGTGCCAGGCACTTTCAACACGTTTTCCATCTATTGAGATATTTAACTTGCCAAGCCATCTTAGGTATACAGTTACAGTAGTCCTCCGCCTTATCTGGTTTCAGTTACCCACAGTCAACCACGGTCCAGAATATTAAGGGGAAAATTCCAAAAATAAACAACTCATAAGTTTTAAATTGCATGCAATTCTGAGTAGTGTGGTGTCCCGCCCGGCACACGGACCATCCCTTTGTCCATGGTGTCCATACTGTGTATGCTACTTGCCCGTTAGTCAGTTAGTAGCAGCTCCATTATCTGATAGAAATCGATCGTATATATAAGGTTGAGTACTACCTGCAGTTTAAGGCATCCACTGGGGGTCTTGGAATATATCCCCAGTGGATAAGGGAGAATACTGTCCCTCCTTTTTCTGGCAGAGGATCTGAGGCACAGCAAGGTTAAGCTACCTGTTAGTGGTCATATACCAGTAAGTGGAAGATTCAGATCCAGGCACCCTGGCTCCAGAATCTGCGTCCTAACCTCTTCAGTGTTATTCGAGTCTCCTTCTCTCCATGATCTCAAAGCACATCTTAAATAGTCTCCCTTAGAAAAGAAGAGTAACAAAGTGAAGAATTAAAGCTGAGATTTTAAAATTGTCTCACACGTTGTGTGCTAAAAGAAAAACTGATTTTAGAGCTAACAATGAGCATAATAAATTAGAGGCAATGTGTCATCAAATCTGTAGCCCCAGACACATTGGCAGGAATAACCAAAAACTATATATTCAATGGACTAATGAACTAAAGCAAGTCAATAATTCTCAGTAAATAAAACTTTTAGTGATGCCTATCACTTAATCTAAAATGGATTTTTAATGTTTTTATTTTTTGCTTTTTTTTTTTTTTTTTTTTTTTGAGACGGAGTCTCACTCTGTCGCCCAGGCTGGAGTGCAGTCACCGGATCTCAGCTCACTGCAAGCTCCTCCTCCCCGGTTTAAGCCATTCTCCTGTCTCAGCCTCCCGAGTAGCTGGGACTACAGGTGCCCGCCACCTCGCCCAACTAGTTTTTTTTTGTATTTTTTAGTAGAGACGGGGTTTCACTGTATTAGCCAGGATGGTCTCAATCTCCTGACCTCGTGATCCGCCCATCTCGGCCTCCCAAAGTGCTGGGATTACAGGCTTGAGCCACCGCGCCCGGCCTATTTTTTGCTACTCTTAAAAGTATAAGCTTAATGGCCGGGCGTGGTGGCTCACACCTGTAATCCCAGCACTTTGGGAGGCAGAGGTGGGCAGATCATGTAAGGTCAGGAGTTTGAGACCAGCCTGGCCAACATGGTGAAACCCCGTCTCTACTAAATTAGCCGGGCATGGTGGTGCATGCCTGCAATCCCAGCTGCTCTGGAGACTGAGGCACGAGAATTGCTTGAACCCGGGAGGCGGAGGTTGCAGTAAGCAAAGATTGTGCCACTGCACTCCAGTTTGGACAACACAGCGAGACTTCCTCTGAAAAAAAATAACATAAGCTGAAATGTTCTGGAAAATGTACATAAGAATCACAAGATAGAGGGTACCATTATCTCATGGAAATCAAAATCTGTTGATCTGCAAATGAAAGAAAATTATACATATTTGAATATTTGAATCTGAAGTACCCAGGGATCCCAGTGTCTTTTTATATTGTTAAAATAATTAGATTTCTGATAAGTAAATTGTTAAAGTAATTAGACATTGTAAGTAAACTGAACAAAGACTTGATAAATGGGACAACTAGTGTGTTGGGAGAGTGCCATCTATTGGCGATGTAATGTACTACAGCACAGGTAAGCTTAGGTACTCAGGTGTAGAAAGATGAGAGCGGTTTTAAAAAATCAGGTCCCAAAGGAAACAGAAGGTGCCATAAAAGAAATCGAAAAATGTTAACAAAGTTTAATAAAACATGAATATTGATCAACATACGGAGGCATGGTCCTCTCAGTGTTGCTGAGAGCAGTTTGAAGAGACAGATTTATACATCTCAATCAAAAATTCTAGTTCTGGGACTGATAAAAGAACAAATGGATTTTGTTTAATGCCTATTGAATAAAAGAATAAAGCACAAAGGCATGATGTGAATAGGTACTTAGTGAGGATCTGCTGAGTCAAAGCAATGTCAGTATTTATCCAACTTCCTTTGAGAAATGTAGACTGCTATAAGGGAATAGAAGATATTTGTCAGAGTTATTCATACTCCTTTAAATAATGCTAGGAAGAATGATTATTACTGTATATAAATTAGATACAGCTTGTAGTTTATACGAAGAGATAAGTAAATGACCGGAAATGAACTCTAAATTATTTGTAATTTACCTCTTTTCAGTTTTAGTTAAATTACTTACATGTTCTTTATTATTTATTGAATGCCTACTATGTACTAGGCAAACAATTCTGGAACAGGTGTAAAGTTGTATTTAATGAAATGCATAAGTAGTATAATTTATTCCTAAATATTATGTCTTTTAAATCTGCAAATGATACTTTATTTAATAAATTCACCATTTGCTGTGACAGAAAATTTTTCACTCCTTCCTAATATCTAACCTACCCAATTATTCATATCATTTTGCAAAAGTAAAGAATTTGGAATGTCTTCAGACAATTCCGCTAGTGATTTCTTCCATATCCGTGCATGGCTCTTACATGTTCCCAAAGATCTCAGGGCGAGAAGTTTCATAATGCCCTTGGAGGTGTGAAGGAAGACAGGGATTTGACTCATGGACTAAACTTGAAAAAATGTTGTAACTGGGCCATACTTGCAAAAGGCTTGTCAGCAGTCACGGTTTAAAGGCTTTTCCAAGAAATATGTTTCCAAAGAATGTTAATAATCACTTTGGAACACGCTGCTTGTGAAATAGTGAGTGGTCACTGCCTTTGGTTTAGGCAATCCAGGGATCTCTTTCTGCTTTTGGTCCTGGCTCTGTGACATTGCACTGGACACATTACTTCAACCTCCTTTATCCAAAGTTGAGACCTCTTTGTGAGGTTATGATAATTAATACAATGAGTATGAAAGCATTTATCCTTTCAGTCATAGATCCTGAGCATTATAATTAAAGAAACAGTAACCGTTAGTCACTTACAATGGAAAATTAAAATCAAACTACAAAGATATAAAAGGCCTACAAAATCGAGTGGCTATCATGCGTGCATAGAGAGTATCTTTCTAAAAGGCAAGTGTTCCAGTTCTGTGGGACTGAACTCTTGGTATCCATGGAACTAGATTGAATGGATGTTATATGAAATGGCCAGTAAGCCAGTTACATTGTTCCTCATTGAAAGGACTCTTGGCCAGGCACAGTGGCTCACACCTGTAACCTCAGCACTTTGGGAGGCCGAGGCGGGAGGATCATGAGGTCAGGAGTTTGAGACCAGCCTGACCAATATGGCCAAACCCTGTCTCTACTAAAAATACAAAAGTTACCTGGGCGTGGTGGCACATGCGTGTAGTCCCAGCTACTCTGGAGGCTGAGGCAGAAGAATCACTTGAACCTGGGAGGCGGCGGTTGCAGTGAGCTGAGATTGTGCCACTGCACTCCAGCCTGGGCAACAGAGCCAGACTCTGTCCCAAAAAAAGAAAAAAGGGCCGGGCGCGGTGGCTCAAGCCTGTAATCCCAGCACTTTGGGAGGCTGAGACGGGCGGATCACGAGGTCAGGAGATCGAGACCATCCTGGCTAACATGGTGAAACCCCGTCTCTACTAAAAATACAAAAAACTAGCCGGACGAGGTGGCGGGCGCCTGTAGTCCCAGCTACTTGGGAGGCTGAGGCAGGAGAATGGCGTGAACCCGGGAGGCGGAGCTTGCAGTGAGCTGAGATCCGGCCACTGCACTCCAGCCTGGGCGGCAGAGCGAGACTCCGTCTCAAAAAAAAAAAAAAAAAAAAAAAAAGAAAAAAGAAAGGACTCTTTTATTTATTTAGAAAGCTTTCTCTCACCCCTCCCAAAGAAAGGTTGAAAATACTTCTACTACTATCAGAAGATTATTGCAAAATAAAATTTATTATTGAATTCAAATTCAAAGTAGCTCTTTGATGTAATGTGATCCTTATGTTAATTTCCTCACTTGAAATCCTAGTGATTTCTTCGATATCCATGCATGGCTCTGACATGCTCATGAGGGTTAAATGTGATCATGCATGGGAGAGGATTGGCCTACAGTAAATGTGCTATAGCCAAAGGCGTTAGCAATTATTATGAATCAAATCCAGTTCTAGGAAATGAGTCAACGTTTATCATGCACCGCTCCCTGGTTATCCAGTGCTAGAAATCTCTTTGAAAGGGGCCAAGAATCAAAGACAATGAGGGATAGGAGGGTGTTCAGGGAATTGCACAAACCTGAATACGCCTGTGTACTTGCAGAGAAGCTCCACCTGTGCCTGGCCAGGCTCCTACAGTGTAAGTTAGGAAGTCAAAGAGAGGCTTTATGCACAGAAAGGACCATTTATGTTGGGTTTTAATGAACATTCAATGTACTCAATTTTTAAATGTTAAAACCTAGATATTCCTAAGAATTTGATTTCATCTTTCACATTTTATCATCCTATTTGTAAGTCCAATAACCTTCTATAAAATACGATCAATTTTATTTGTTGACTGTTTACATGTCTCAAAGAACAGATTAAACTTAAAAGTTATTTCTACATATAAATTCTATTAACTAAAATTTTGAACACTTCGGTCTCCATCTCACAATCCTAGTAAGCATTTTCCTCATAAATAATTAATTAGCTCTTACAAATCTTGTAAACCAAACTTGAAACACAGCAAATTGAATTCCCTAATAAATTTAAATAATGTTTACCAACCTAATAAGATTCTCCTAATCCTCATTTAACTTAAAATCCAAAATCTAAATTCAGTTTTGAGTTGAAATTGCAAGGCCTATCAGGTTCTCTGATTATATGATTCTCTTAGGCGCTAACACATATACAATAACAAGAAAAAAAAAAGCCCTTACCCTAAGACATGTCACAGAAAGTGTTAACATTCTGAGCTTAATTAACTTCATAATTTCTGTAGCAGAATTACTGTGTTAGGCCAGCTGAGGTTAGTGGGTGAAGAAATTCAGGACCCTGATTGCCAGTTGGCAATGAGAGAATGAAAACCAGGATGTGGTACCTGCATCCTCGCAGCAATGAGTCTGCCCTGCCCACCATAGGATGCCGAGCACCTTCTTCTTGCTTCCGTGCTAACAGGGGACCCCAAGTTTTCTCATGTGTACTGTTTTTATAATCAGTATCTTACATTGCAGTGATTTTCATTAAGACAGAAAAAACAAATAGAACCTTTTATCCAACTATACATGCCCTCCCGTAGGAATCAGATACATTCTCCTAAAGGGATATGCTCACCCCACTGAGATTCCCTACCAGATCAATGGCTGCCAGCAGGACAGAGCTTTTATGGATGGTCAGGGCCTCTTCTACCAAACTGGGGAAAAGATACTGGATTTGTGAAGGAGGCTAAATAAGCAGGAATGAATGGCAGAGAAGCCAGGTACAAAAAGCACGGACAGTACATAAGAGGAAAAATACTAGACGCTAACATGTGGGGTTTTTTTAAAATAACCATGTTTGGGCAGGTGCACTGGAAGGAAAGAAAGCAATGGGCAAGGAAGCCACATTCCGGTTATGATCCTATTGTAGTCATTGAAAGCAGAAGAAAAGTAAACATGGTTTGCCTCAAAGTGAGAATAGTTATAAAATTTAAAAATACCCTGATAGAGGGGAAAACTTACTCCTTCATTTCTTGCTAAACTGCTGAAGACAGAACTCTGGAGGAGTGTCCTGGAACAAGCTGCCATTCCCAAACCCCAATTCCCTGGATTACGGGTGAGTCAGCAAGCATTTGGAACGCCGGCCAGGGAGGACCAGTGGACCGTGCTAGACTGCACTGTAGCATGAACTCTCTGGTTTGAAAACTGATTGAAGCTATTGCCTCAGTGTCCTCACCAGCCATTAGAGAACAGTTCAAGGCGAGGGAAGTTTGATTAATGGGTTACTCGTTGGTGACATGCGCACTTCTGAAATTTTACTTCTTACACAGCTTTGAGCCTTGGAGTCTCAGTTGTATTCATGGTACTTTTCCTCAGAGTTATACTGCATGGAAGTGCTAGGAAAGTATTTGGCCACTCTCTGTTATAAAAAATACTCTGAATAGAAAATAAATTTCATTATGATAATAGTCTTACTGGTGTCCTATTAAAATCTTTCTAGTGTGAGCGAAAGGAGAGAGATTCAGGTATGCATGTAAACAATCTGATCCTAAAAAGCAACACTTACTGTGAGTTAACAAGTGTACGTGTCTGTTTTTACACTGCTCTAAAGACACTACCTGAGACTGGGTAATTTATACAGAACAGTTCTTCATGGCTGCGGAGGCCTCAGGAGACTTATAATCATGGCAGAAGGTAAAGCCAGACACTTCCTACCTGGCGACAGGACAGAAAGAGAGAAAGAGCGAGGAAGTGCCGCACTTGAAACCATCAGCTCTCCTGAGAACTCCCTCACTGTGGTGAGAACAGCATGGAGGAAACTGCCCTGTGATCCAATCACCTCCCACCAGATCGGGATTACAATTCAAGATGAGATTTGGGTGGGGACCCAAAGTCAAACTAGATCAACAAGCAATCAAATGTATCTCAAAGTAAAAGTCTTAGCAAGTTAAACTTTCTCCTTTGAAATCAGAGATAATGAATAGGCATTCAGTTTTCTAGAATTGCCCATTCAGTATGATACTACATGATTTGTTCTAGTGAACATTTTACTTTCATATATCTAGATATAGATATAGATAGATAGATAGATTTTTTTTTTTTTTTTTTTTTTGGAAACAGAGTCTCGCTCTGTCCCATAGGCTGGAGTGTAGTGGCGCAATCTTGGCTCACTGAAACTTCCACCTCCTGGGTTCAAGCGATTCTCCTGCCACAGCCTCCCAGGTAGCTGGAACTATAGACGCATGCCACCACACCCGGCTATTTTTATTATTACTATTATTGTTATTATTTTAGTAGAGATGGGGTTTCACCGTGTTGCCCAGGCTGGTCTCAAACTCCAGAGCTCAGGCAGTCCACCCACCTTGGCCTCCCAAAGTGCTAGGATTACAGGCGTGAGCCACCGCACCCAGCCTACTTTCACATATTTTAAATAAAATTTGCTCTTTTTTTCTCTTTGAAAATAGTGCTAGTTGAAGTATACTCTAAGAAGAATGAACTGTGATGAGTCTGACTTTTGAGAAAATCACTTAATTTTTAATTGCTTAAGCACTGTTCTAAGTTTGAGGTTTTGAATTCAACTTAACATTTGAATTTCTTTTGAGCTCTTCTTTATGAACCTAATAATATAACTATGGCTAGAACAAAGCTGCTGGCTACCCATATCTGTTAAACAGTGACCTCATGGCCAGAGCAGGCAAGCCGGGCAGAGGAGGGATGAAGGAAATTTTATTCTCCTTTTATGCCACAGATAGATTGTGCCCCTTATGATTGGGAGAAAAACATCAAGAAAGTTCTTAGAATGACCAGGTTCTTGTATTTACAAATCTGCAGGGAGCAGAAGCTAGGAAGTAATTGTTTTGCTCAGCATCAGTAGCCACTACCTTAAGAAAGAAGCAAATTACAAATCATTAGCTCGTTGGGAGGGCTTCTGACACAACAAAGCCTTCTTTATGCTTCCTTCTGGGCTTCAAGTCTCAGTGGCAGGCTGAGCTGTTGTGAAAGTTGTGCTGGTTGTGCACTGCTCAATTCTAGAAAATACTAGGTTGGTGCAAAAGTAATTGCGGTTTTTGCTATTGCCTTGTTTTTTTTCCCCCCCTCAAGACAGAGTCTCGCTCTGTTGCCCAGGCTGGAGTGCAGTGGTGCGATCTCAGCTCACTGTAAGTTTTGCCTCCTGGGTTCAAGTGATTCTCCTGCCTCAGCCTCCCGAGGAGCTGGGACTACAGGTGCCTGCCACCATGCCCAGCTAATTTTTTGTATTTTTATTAGAGACAGAGTTTCACCTTGTTAGCCAGGATGGTCTCAATCTCCTGACCTCGTGATCTGCCCACCTCAGTCTCCCAAAGTGTTGGGATTATAGGCATGAGCCACCGTGCCTGGCCCTGCCATTACTTTTAATGGCATTCATGTGGTAATCTGTGAGCCCCTTCCAAATAAATCACTGCCAGAAGCAGAAGTTACTAGGACTGTATGTGATAGTGAATAGATCCAGAAGGGAAAGAAAGAGGAGAGTCATCTCAGATTGAAGTAAATGGCAGACTACAAAGAAATCATAAAACAGAATCAGGATTTCAAAATAGTCCATCTTTTACTTTGCAGTGATGTCTTACTTCCTGTTATTGAATGGAATACATTTTCATGACTAGTCATTGACTATGTTTAGTGTTATTTTCGTATTACATTAATTATCTAGAACTTGCTCTTCCAATAATGATAATGGATAGTGGTGTATCTTTGTTATTCAGAACCTTGAGATCTGAACTTCTGAATATTAAGAGAGTTTTAAGTATTAGAACAGCTTTCTCTGCTATGAAGCTTTTAAAAAAAAGCAAGATGAAAATACATTAAAACAATTTTCTTTATCATTTAATAACTTATTACTTTTAGTAGAAGAAAACAAAATTTATCCTGGCTTGACCTTTAGAATATCACAAAATTTCTGTAAACTTCAGTTTCCTCAGCAAAATAATACATGGGAAGATTAGACTGTCCATGCTTACAGTTTGTTAAATTACGTGTTTGTCATCATTCTGAAAGTATCTAGATGGGCACCACCTGAAGGTAACAGCATCATCTAGTGGTGATTACCTTATGTTACAGCCACGGGTTTCAAAGACAAACTGTCTTTCCAAGAGTTTTACAGTCCATGATAAGAATGTTTTCTGCTCAGGCCAGATGTGGTGGCTCACACCTTTAATCCTAGCACTTTGGGAGGTCAAAGCGGGTGGATCACCTGAGGTCAGGAGTTTGAGACCAACCTGGCCAACATGGTGAAACCCTGTCTCTACTAAAAAAATACAAAAAAAAAAAAAAAAATTTAGCTGGCCATGGTGGCACACACCTGTAATCCCAGCTACTCAGGGGGCTGAGGTAGGAGAATCACTTGAACCCAGGAGGCAGAGGCTGCCGTGAGCTGAGATCATGCCGTTGCACTCTAGCTTGGGGGCCAAGAACGAAACTGTGTCTTTAAAAAAAAAAAGAATGTTTTCTGTTCAAAATCATAGAATCTGCAAGCTAGAAAGGACCTTCGAGATCATCTAGTCTTATTGCCTCATTTTGCCAGTTAAAGTTAGATGAATTCCAGAGTTAACATATTAAATATTTTCCCCTCCTGTATTTTTTGTTTCTCTTGACTCTTTAAAAATTGTAGTGAACTTCACAGAACATGAAATTAAGAACTCTAAAGAGAACAATTTAGTGGCATTTACTACATTGGCGACGTAATGCAGCCTCCCGTTTATTCTTATCTTAAGCACATGCTTAGTTCCTGTTTTTAAATCATTCTTACTTGGTTAATGAAAAAAAAAGTACTTTGTCTGTATAATTAAAAACAAAATCAGCTTGTCAGATTGTTGCTTCAGAGTGGTATTTAAAGAGCAGGAAAGGGGAAATGAAGTGGTTTACCTGTCCTTGCAGCTGGAAAAATATGAAGTAGATCGGTTTGGAAATTTAACACATAGAACCCTCTTTTTCATTTGCCTCTTTGTTTATTGTGTTGTTCAGTCTTGTCTCTTATCAATTTTGGAAGTCTCATTCCTGATTTCCTCTGAAATTGCCTGGATATAAGACTTAATATATTTCCTATGCCCCAGATACATTGGCAATCATTATTTTAAGGCTATTGTGTGTGGCACAGTTTAATACTATTACAATAGTATAAATGTTTGAATCCAGGTTTTAAAATGCAAAGGGAACCACTGTTTTTATATTTCTACCCAGCAAATCTCTTTCTTCATTTTGTCTTGCTACATAAACAGCAGTCTGTTGGGAAACTCTGGGAGTCACTAAAATGAGAAGGGTAACGTTAGGTGAAGGTTGGGAGTGGGAACGTGGTTGGTCTATGGCCCGTGAGTCTCCTTAGAGTATTAACATTTACAGGAGTCCCACAGAATATAAACCTTGCCAAGACTTTAGACTTCATTACTTCCCTGTCCTCGACAAGTACAATTTAATTGAACATTAAGCAATTTGATCTCTTTCACCTAATAAATCGAGCAAATTCAATAAACATAAATCCTGCTAATGATGGAGCTGCCCCTGGTGGAGCTGAGCTCATCAGCATTCATGGTTATTACTCTCCCTGGAATTTTAGTCACAAATGCTTATTGCTGAACTCAGTGCTTACCTGATGCTTAAGGTCTAGGGAGTGTATTTAATAATTTTTTTCCCAGGGTTTCAGAAGGGCAGCTGGGGAGTAGAAAGAACATGGTTTGGCAAATAGACCACTTTAGGTTCAAATCCCTCACCTCACCTTGGGCAAGGCAAGTTATGCTATTAAAAAGTGTAATTTTCTTATTGGAAACAAAAGGAGCTAATTACGATTATTTCATAGAGTTCTGAGTTTTAAATGAAACAGTGTATGCAAAAGTAGTGTCTGGTGCATAGGAACTTAATAGTGCATGTTAGCTAACTCTTCTGTTTTCAATTGTTCGGTAGCCTGCATCTACAGTAGTTAGCTCCCTAATGCTTTCTTTTCTTTTCTTTTTTTTTTTTTTTGAGACAGAGTCTCGCTCTGTCACCCAGGCTGGAGTGCAGTGGCCCAGCTGGATCTCAGCTCACTGTAAGTTTTGCCTCCTGGGTTCAAGTGATTCTCCTGCCTCAGCCTCCCGAGGAGCTGGGACTACAGGTGCCTGCCACCATG
>NW_012114599.1:16306059-16308627 GCF_000951035.1 Colobus angolensis palliatus | reverse complement strand
TTTTTTTGAGACAGAGTCTCGCTCTGTCACCCAGGCTGGAGTGCAGTGGCGCGATCTCGGTTCACTGCAACCTCCGCCTCCTGAGTTCAAGCATTTCTCCTTTCTCAGCCTCCCAGGTAGCTGGGACTACAGACGCCTGCCACCACGCCTGGCTAATTTTTGTATTTTTAGTAGAGACGGGGTTTCACCATATTGTTCAGGTTGGTCTGGAACTCCTGACTGCAGGTGATCCACCCGCCTCGGCCTCCCAAAGTGCTGGGATTATAGGCGTGAGCCACGGTGCCCGGCCTAGCTTCCCTAATGCTTTCTTATCTATTATATATGCGTATGACTCTCTCTGAGTTACCTTCCTTCCTCTTCTACCTGGTTAACCTCCTGGCTGCAGATGCTGTTTTCAAGCTGAAGCCTTTCCCAGCTCTTCCAAGACGACTTTAGTCATTGCCTCTGTGATCCTGATAAGTTATTGCGTGTGCCCTGATTGACTATTGTCACATCTTTCTGTACTCTCAAGCCCCACCCTATTTGTCATATTCTCAGCTTTTTGTTATAGGAATGCATCAGCCAGTCGGTTACCGAATGAAGCAATGAATGAATCACTTGTAATAGAGCTAAGACAAAGAGTACCATAATTCTGTGCAATAAATGGAGAAACTAAGGCTCAAAGAAACGTGTCCAGACCAAGGAACTAGGAAGTGGAGAAACAAGGACTAGAACCCAAGTCTTTTGATTCCAAGCGTTTGCAGTGTATCCAATTCTGCGTCACGATGCCACATATTTTGGTTTCAGGGAAGGAGTGTTGCTGCCTATTCACCGGAGACTGTAAGCAGGAATGTATTCCGGGATAAAAAGCAGGACAGACACCCAAGCAGACATCCAGTCTCACAGTGTTGTGGCAATACCAATGGAGGTCTCTCTTCCACTGTTCTTTACTGGTACAGAGTAGAATGTTCTGTAAATGGCCAACATTTTCTAATTTCGTATCTTTTGCTAATTTCGTTTAAAGAAAAGTGCCCATTGGCTGAGTGCAGTGGCTCATGCCTGTAATCCCAGCACTTTGGGAGGCCGAGGCGGGTGGATCACGAGGTCAAGAGCTCAAGACCAACCTGGCCAACATAGTGAAACCCCATCTCTACTAAAAATACAAAAATTAGCCGGGCATAGTGGCGCACATCTGTAGTCTCAGCTACTCAGGAGGCTGAAGCAGAAGAATCACTCGAACCTGGAAGGCAGAGGTTACAGTGAGCCGAGATTGCGCCACTGCACTCCAGCCTGGGCGACAGAGTCTCGTCTTGGGGGAAAAACAGAGTAGTGCCTATTATAATGCTGGCTTCTCAGTCACTGGAGGAGACAGTCATTTCATTCTCTTTATCTCCTCCCTCTGTTTCCTAGTTGTGTGTTTTAAACACCATTGTCATTAATCCATGTTTAAACCTGTAAGAAAAATACCTAGTCTAGAAATTGTAGTAGTAGAATGTGACCCACTTTTCTGTTTCTTTCTCTCTCTCTCTTTTTTTTTTTTTTTTTTTTTTTGGAAACAGAGTCTCGCTCTGTCCCATAGGCTGGAGTGTAGTGGCGCAATCTTGGCTCACTGAAACTTCCACCTCCTGGGTTCAAGCGATTCTCCTGCCACAGCCTCCCAGGTAGCTGGAACTATAGACGCATGCCACCACACCCGGCTATTTTTATTATTACTATTATTGTTATTATTTTAGTAGAGATGGGGTTTCACCGTGTTGCCCAGGCTGGTCTCAAACTCCAGAGCTCAGGCAGTCCACCCACCTTGGCCTCCCAAAGTGCTAGGATTACAGGCGTGAGCCACCGCACCCAGCCTACTTTCACATATTTTAAATAAAATTTGCTCTTTTTTTCTCTTTGAAAATAGTGCTAGTTGAAGTATACTCTAAGAAGAATGAACTGTGATGAGTCTGACTTTTGAGAAAATCACTTAATTTTTAATTGCTTAAGCACTGTTCTAAGTTTGAGGTTTTGAATTCAACTTAACATTTGAATTTCTTTTGAGCTCTTCTTTATGAACCTAATAATATAACTATGGCTAGAACAAAGCTGCTGGCTACCCATATCTGTTAAACAGTGACCTCATGGCCAGAGCAGGCAAGCCGGGCAGAGGAGGGATGAAGGAAATTTTATTCTCCTTTTATGCCACAGATAGATTGTGCCCCTTATGATTGGGAGAAAAACATCAAGAAAGTTCTTAGAATGACCAGGTTCTTGTATTTACAAATCTGCAGGGAGCAGAAGCTAGGAAGTAATTGTTTTGCTCAGCATCAGTAGCCACTACCTTAAGAAAGAAGCAAATTACAAATCATTAGCTCGTTGGGAGGGCTTCTGACACAACAAAGCCTTCTTTATGCTTCCTTCTGGGCTTCAAGTCTCAGTGGCAGGCTGAGCTGTTGTGAAAGTTGTGCTGGTTGTGCACTGCTCAATTCTAGAAAATACTAGGTTGGTGCAAAAGTAATTGCGGTTTTTGCTATTGCCTTGTTTTTTTTCCCCCCCTCAAGACAGAGTCTCGCTCTGTTGCCCAGGCTGGAGTGCAGTGGTGCGATCTCA
>NW_012114599.1:16290331-16300468 GCF_000951035.1 Colobus angolensis palliatus | reverse complement strand
TTTTTTTTTTTTTTTTTTTTTTTTTTTAGGTAGGGTCTCACTCTGCTCAGGCTGGAGTGCAGTGGCACGATCACAACTCACTGCAGCCTGGACTTAACTGGGCTCAGATGATCCTGTAGCCTCAGTGTGCCACTATGCCTGGCTAATTTGTGAATATTTTTTTGTAGAGATGGGGTTTCACCATGTTGGCCAGGCTGGTCTCAAGCTCCTGGGCTCAAGTGATCTGCCCACCTCAGCCTCCCAAAGTGCTGGGATTACAGGCGTCAGCCACTGCGCCTAGCACTGATCTGTTTTTCTTAATGCATGAGAATTGGTCCTTGTTTCTCTTATATTTGAAAATAACACAGTTCAAACTTCAGAGCATTGCGTTTTTAGCCCTGATGCGTGCAAAATGAAATTGCAGCCTCTCTACCATTTCTAAAAACAGCTGAATTTAATTTGCCTCAGTCAGAATTAAAACTTTACCTCCTGGTCTCCTCACATGCCAGGGTAGCATTGTGACATGTGACTGTCCAGACTGCCCTGCATATGTGTCTGTCATCAAGAATGGAGATTTCTTATAGTAAGGATATAGTAATGTTCCTCCCATTGCTGCCAACAGCAGGGGCCCCACACCCACAGGCTCCAGGGGATAATTTGTAAACCTTTTCTTTTTTCAATTTAAGATGAAAAGCAACAGTATTTGTCATATGAATCAGCCATGCCAGGGGAATTAGTGTGATCAGTGGCCTGGATATTGTTTAGACCACTTAGCGATGGTGTCCCATAGCATCCCTTGTGTATCTTTCATAGCTTTGATCAAGAGCTAAGCATTTGCCCTTGGGGCATGGGGAATGCAGTGGATGGGGGAGGATCTTTGAGGTGTGACTGGTTCCATTTCCTGTTCTTTTCCCATTGGTATTTGGCTAGATTCCAGATGGACACATTGTATGGGGTCTCAGATGGGACTGTCTCCAAAGTGCACCTCCCAGGGCAAGCCCTGCTAAGCAAAAACTTTTCCTCTGCACCAAGCCCCAGACAAGGAGGTGACTAATTGTTCTTGATGTCCATAAGTAAAGGGTGTTTTGGAGAAAGACAACGATTCTAAGGATAGAAAATGTGTTCATCTCCGCATGTTGAGCTGGATGAAGTAGCGGCCAAGAGTTTCTTGTGGGTTCTTGTAGGAAGTCATGGAAATAATTCAGGGATTTGCTATTCTTGGGCTCTGTACTCTCAGCCAACCACAGTTCATGCAGTCCCCCAAGCTGGACTTTAGCAGTGACCTAGTCATAGAGATAACCAAGGCCAAGCCGCTACCTAGCTAGAATGGATTCTGCTTGTGGCTTGGGGTGCTCAGAGGTCCAGCACATGCTAGAAATTTGCCTGTACCAAGATCCTAAAGAGGATGACTTGCCCAAGACATTAAAATATTTCCTGATATTCCCATTGCTTTCCTGAAAGATGGGGAAATCCACTTCTATAAACCTACTCTCTTCTATTAACATATTCTTTATGTAAGACACATCTGATTTAGGCCTATACTAAAAATTCTTGGACATCAGTTTTTCCCCTGTACTTTGAGTTCTGATGATCTAATGTTAAAATGTGCTATTGTTCATACTTTATCACTGTCCAACCAAGTAATTAAACTTACCAAGGCAGTCAAGTTTTGTGCCTTGTTTGAGAGGAAGTCTAGGAAGACTTCTCTATTTACTGAGCTAGTTTCCCTCTACCTATTTAAAAACTCCAAATAGTCTTGAAACGAGATTTAAAAACACCTGTGGACCGTTCTTCCATTGCTCTTAATTCACTGCACAATTATTTGCCTGTTGATCACTGCTTTTATGTTTTGTTAACATTAAAATGTAAATCACTCACTCATTATAATACTGTCTTAAAAAAATTTTTTTTTCATTTATTTCCAAATGTTCACTAGGGACTTAGCGATGTCACCCACAAGAAAAAATTGGATTCTCCATTTTCTTGGTGCTTCAAATTGTAAAAATCGTTTCACAATATTACCTCATTTTTTTACATGTCAGTAACACAGATGTAGACAAACAAGAATTCTTGTTCCTGTGTTACAGATGTGGAAACTGAGGCTTGCCCAGAACTGCTAAGCTGGGGAGTAAGTGGTGCAATCAGGACTTGAGCCCCAGCTTCTACCTTCTGAAGCCCGTGTTCTTCCCATTACCCCATGATCCTGGTCGAGAATCAGGGCACATGTGCACAATGGCAAGGGCAGCGTGGATGGATTAGGACAGACCTGTGCAGGCTCCCAGAAAAATAACTCAAAATATATTTCCTGCTGATGATGGGACTCTAGCACATCTTCAGACACAAAAGGGAAGACGTGGTGCAGAAAGGATGTTTTGATCACTGACCAAAACTGTCTTGGAGCTTGGAATGTGAATGTGTTAGAGAAAAGTGAAGCAGCAAAGCGCAACACGCTCTAGCATTTTAAGAGGAAAAAAATGCATGGCAGGGGAAGAAAGGAAAGGAAGGAGGATGTGGAGTATCCCAAAAATACCTCCCGCAACCCATTACCCTCCACTGCCCGCTTCCCTAGCCTTAGTCTAGTCAGAAGACTTCTTTAGGAACCATTTGGTAATTCCAAAAAACAACTTAGTTTTCTTTCTTGATGCCTTTGGGTATGTGCTTTTAAAAATTAATCCAAAATATCTTTTTCTGCAACATAATTCCTACATACCTACTTAGTTTCAGTTCAGGTCCACCTTTTGCAGGGAGCTGTTCCTAAACGTTGCATAGGAACAGGAGCCTGCCCTTCCTCTTCAACGTCATGTTTGGTCTTTCCCTCTGGCATTGCTGTAGAGTGACAGCTTAGAGACTCAAGCCCATCTCATTTCTTTGGTGGAGGAAGCATGTCTAGGGGAGTACACTGGATTGAAGGTGGCTGCCCTGGCCAGGCCCTGATCATGGCATTCGACATCCCTGGACCTCAAGTCTCAGCAAAGCTTCTCTGACAGCTAACAGGCATCCAGCAGGATGCTCAGCCACCTCTGGATATTGCTTTATAAAATAAGTACCTTGGCCAAGCACAGCAGCCCACACCTGTAATCCCAGCACTTAGGGAGGCCAAGGTGGTAGGATCGCTTGAGCCTGGAAGTTGAGACCGGCTTGGGCAACATAGCGAGACCCTGTCTCTACAAAAAATACAAAACTTAGCCAGGTTTGGTGGCTCGTGCCTATAGTTCCAGCTACTCAGGAGGCTGACGTAAAAGGATCGCTTGAGCCCAGAAGTTTGAGGCTGCAGTGAACCACGATACCACGATGGTGCCACTGCATTCCAGCATGGGTGGCAGAGCGAGACCCTTTTGTTGTTGTTTTTTTTGTTTTGTTTTGTTTTGTTTTTTTGAGATGGAGTCTCGCTCTGTCACCCAGGCTGGAGTGCAGTGGTGCGATCTCAGCTCACTGCAACCTCTGCCTCCTGGGTTCAAGCGATTCTCCTGCCTCGGCCTCCCGAGTAGCTGGGACTATAAGTACGTGCCACCACACCCAGCTAACTTTGTGTTTTTAGTAGAGATTGGGTTTCACCATGTTGGCCAGGATGGTCTCCATCTCTTGACCTTGTGATCCACCCACCTCGGCCTGAGGTGGGAGCCACCGTGCCCAGCCAACCCTTTCTGTAAAAAATAATAAATAAAATTTTATTAAAAATGAGTACCAGGATTAATTCATTTTTAATATCTCCTCTAGATCACAACTGTGGCTTGAATATAAAATATGGAACAAGTCTCTCTTTCAGATGTACAACAAATGTATATAAAAAATCATGGGAGAAGATGACCTCAGTTCTTGAAACTTATAAAGATTTCAGCAATTTTGCTCTTGCAAAGAAATCCTTAATTCTGTGTTTTCAAACTTTAAGCAGAACTGACAGCCATTTGTGCTCTCTCTGTTTGAAGTAGTTCTTTTCTTTCGAGTCAAGAATCTTTTTCCAGGTTCGGCTGTTTCCCTAATGAAATTAATATTTCACACAGAATGGTTTCATGCAAAAGTGCTGGGACGTCTGGAGTCTGAATGTTATTCCTGGAATGCTTCCACATAAGGAGAATTTTAGACAGGGAAGCCAGAATCCTGCCCTATCCAGTGGTCCAAGGTCTTTTCTGGCCTTACACTTGCTTTGGGCAATCCTCAGAGTGTGTGTGTGCACGTGTGCACATGCATACACACACACCTTTGATTCTTCACCCTCCTTCCTCCAGTCATTTAAGTAGGAGCTGATAAAAGAAAGCCTTCAGAGTTCACAGTATTGCCTTAGTGGTGTTTTTTGTTGTTGTTTTGTTTTGTTTTTTGAATGTTACAAGAATAAACACAATAGAGGAAAATTCCAGGCAAATGTGGCCATTGCCTTGTGTGACTGCCAGGACACTCATGTCCATCTGGTCCTGGGGGCTGTAGCCTTGCCTGCACCTCACAGTCCTAACAGAGCTGTTGACATCCGTGGAGCCCCAGAATTTCGCCAGCTGCTACATGTATCTTTGGAGAGTGTATTTTCTGGAACATACTCAGAACGTGAAGTTGTCCTTTCTACAGTTTCCCTCCCTAGGCCTTCTCAGTAACTCTGTTCTTAAACGTAGGCAAGAGCCTGGGATCGTGAAAAGCATTGAAACCTCAGTAACCCCAGGATAAATGGAGAACCAAAATCCCATGCACTGGTGGGTCCTAGGGGGAGGAGTAAAGGGGAGTCTAGGAGTCAGGGGGCCATGGGGCTGACCGGTGTGGAACAGCGATACGGCGTCACGACGTGGAAACCACAGATGAGTCTAGCTGCGGTGCAGAGATGCTAAGGACAGGAATTTCAAAGGAGCTGAGATCGTTGCAGGAGAGACAAATGTGAAAACTGCACTCTGGAGCTTCATTTCTGACTTCAAACCACGTGCTGCCACACAGCAGCTGTCATGTAACCTCTCTGTGCTTTTGTTTCCTCACTGGTAACATGGAGATGGTACAACCTCTTCATACGGTGGTGTGAGTGTTTTAGTGCTTTGGTGCATATTAAGTGCTTAGAACAATATGTAGCACACTCCCACCTCCCGCATGAAAGCTGTGCTCACTAATCCAGGAGCACACTACTGTTATTATCTTAATACCACTGCTGTTCTTGTTACCGTGATTATTATGACTCTCAGCATTGCTATAATGCTATCCATAGGGACTGTAGAGTTATAATAGTGGCTACTAAATTTAAGCAGCATCCTTGCCTGGTGCTGTATCATTTTCGGACACCAGAGATACATTTTTTCCTGTCTGTAGAGAGTGAAAAGGCACCACTCTGTCAGAATGACTACTTTCTACTTTAAAAATGTTTTTGATGATAACTCTTGATGGGTTTAGATAAAGCCATCCTTCCAAAAGGCCTGAAGCACTCTCAGATGGCTCCGTTTTTTCAGCCCTTTACTGCTCTGGGATGTGGTGTACCCACTGTTGAGCTAATATTTTTGATCTTCAATTTGGAACCTGAATTATGCTCTACAGCAGTCACTGTAGGTGGATGTATAAAATTCCCATCAAAAGATATTCAGACACTTTCCAGGCTCCGTGGCACGCAGGAGATGGAGGCACACGTGGAAGGGTGCGCCTGCAGATTCCTGTCACTGAGCTGCGAGGGGTTGGGGCAGGTGCGAGCCAACAGTGATGGGGCCTCACGCTGCTTGTCCACTCCTTAGATGACTATGCTCAGCTGTGTAACATCCCCGTGACGGGACGCCGGCAGCCATATGGACGGGACGCCTTGGTTGACTTCAGTGAACAGTATGCTCCAGAAGCCGATCCCTACTTCATCCAAGACCGTAAGCAAAATAACCTTGTTCCTTTGATGCTAAGTTGTGGTTGAAGATTAATCAGTGGTCCTCAAAATGTAATGACAACTTGTTAGCAATGCAGCATTTGTGTTCCCACCTCAGACCCGCTGGTCAGGAAGTCTAGGGTGGGACCTAGCCATCTTTGTTTCACAAGGGCAGTCTTTCTGCACGGGTGAGTCTAAGAACCACTGCATCATTCGTGAGCTGAGATCACACCACTGCACTCCAGCCTGGGCCACAGAGCAAGACCCTATCTCAAAACAAAACAAACAAAAAGAACCATTGCATCTGATGAATAGTCTTGCTGGTGGAGGTACTGTTATATTTATTTTTCTTAAGGTTTTGAGATGGAGTCTCACTCTGTCACCCAGGCTGGAGTGCAGTGGCACAATCTCAGCTCACTGCAACCTCCACCTCCCAGGTTCAAGCGATTCTCCTGCCTCAGCCTCCCAAGTAGCTGGGATTACAGGTGTGCACCACCACGCCCAGCTCATTTTTGTATTGTGAGTAGAGACTGGGTTTCACCATGTTGGTCAGGCTGGTCTTGTACTCCTGACCTTGTGATCCACCCGTTTCGGCCTCCCAAAGTGCTGGGATTATAGGCATGAGTCACTGTGCCCAGTCTATCGTTATATTTTCTATAACAAAATCATTTCTTTGCTCTTTAAGTGGTGGACTACAAGGTTTCCACGAGAGCCCAGTTGTATTACAGCCTTTTTTTCCTACAGGGAAATGGCAAATGTTAACTGTACAAGTTGATCATTATTATACATGTTTTAGAGGAAGAGGTAGGAAAAGAATTGCCCTTTTGGTCAGAAATGACTTTTTAAAATACATTGGTGAGGGGATTTATAGAGTAAGAAATAATGTGTTGCAACTTTTCCTGGATTAGTGAGCACAGCTTTCCTGGGGGAGGTGGGAGTGTGTATCTGCAAATTGTGATCCCCTTTAGAACGTCAGTGCTGTGTGAGGAAGCCTGCAAACACACAAGCTCAAATCGGACTTTTCAAATGCAGACAATTTGAAGTCTGAAACAGCAGGAGGTCCACAATGAAATATTAGTATGTAGTAGATAGTCTCACTTCAAGAACAAGAACAGGGAAACGCCCATTTCGGGAGCCTCATCCACAGCTCACAGAGGGACCATCCTCACATGTGTAGCTTCACCACAAATTTTTTTTTTTGAGATAGGGTCTCACTCTGTTGCCCAGGCTGGAGTGCAGTACCATGATCACAGCTCACTGCAGCTCTGCCTCCTGGGCTCAAGCGATCCTCCCACCTCAATCTCCCGAGTAGCTGGGACTACAGGCATGTGCCACTATGCATGGCTAATTTTTGTATTTTTTACGTAGAGATGAGGTTTTCACCGTGTTGTCCATGCTGGTCTCAAACTCCTGGACTCAAGTGATTCACCCGCCTCGGCCTTCCAAAGTGCTTACCGGTGTGAGCCACCATGCCTGGCCTGCACCACGTTTTTAAGATAGGTAATTGCTGCTGACCAAAGAGTTTGACTTAGGACTTTAGAGAAAAGTGCAATGGAGCTTTTTTCTGTCCTGGGCCCTGTCACCTGTGCACAAAGCATCCCAGCCAGGACCCAGTTCTGGGGCAGCAGCATGAGATTTCTAGTTGAATTTAAGAGCTAGTTCAGTTCTACATCAAGAGCTTTTATTTTTTTTTTTCCTTCCCTTCTCTTTCTCTTTTCCCTTTCTCCCCCTTCTTCATTCCCTGCTTGTCCTCCCTTCCCTTTTTTTTTTTTTTTTTGAAGGATGTAGTGTGTTGATCATCTAGTAGAATTAAGAATGTTTTAAAATGTTCATGATAAGAACATGCTGTTAATCCAGCTAGGCTGATTAACACACACCTGTGTAACTCCCACCCAGGTCAGGAGCAGTGCCAGCCTCCAGAAGGCCCCTGGTGCCCTTTTCCACCCCCCTCCCTAGTGTAACCACTGTCCTGACTCCTAACACCATACATGAACAACACTCTTTTCATCCACAACACATAACGACGCAGCACTTTATGAAATGGACCAGAATGCACTCACAGCAAGACTGTGCACTTAGGGTTTGATGCTTCTCTGTATATGTTATGGGTCGGTAAACGTTTACTTAAGGAAAAAGGAAGGGAGAATTATTAAGGTTGAAAGAAAGCCCAGCTTGCCCCATAAATCAGGAATACCAGGTTAAGTCTATATGCAACTCTGACAAATCTGTGGCTTACAGCTTTCCTCCCTAGACCTCCTCAATAACTCTGTTCTTAAATGTAAGCAAGAGCCTGGGATCATGAAAAGCATTGAAACCTCAGTAAGCGCAGGACAAATGGAGAACCAAAATCCCATGCACTGGTGGGTCCTGGGGGGAGGACTCAGTCTATAAGTCAGAAGCCTCTATGGCATTATAGTTTGGATTCCAGGAATTTTCATGTTGAAATGTCTGGCTTATGTACCTTCTTTTTAATGCTGGCACTGCTTTAAAGCTCTTTTTTTTAATTTACTACAAATGTTAAGAAATAAACATATTGATGTCACATCAATTTCCTATTTAGCAACATAGGAAATTGAGATGCAGTTCCAAGACCTCCAGCTTGGACGATGTAATAGCCTTTACATTTCTTACAAGTTGCAGAGAAATATTTCCCCCTTCCCAGCCAGTTTTCTGACCTCCAGCAAGGGCTTTTGGGCCCTGCTGCAAAAATGATCGTGTTGGGTAGATAGTAATATAGATTGAGGCTTAGTGAGATTTCTTTTTTTTTTTTTTTTTTTTTTTTTTTGACGGAGGGTTTTTTTTTTTTTTTTTTTTTTTTTTTTTTTTTTGAGACGGAGTCTTGCTCTGTCGCCCGGGCTGGAGTGCAGTGGCCGGATCTCAGCTCACTGCAAGCTCCGCCTCCCGGGTTTACGCCATTCTCCTGCCTCAGCCTCCCGGGTAGCTGGGACTACAGGCGCCCGCCACCTCGCCCGGCTAGTTTTTTGTATTTTTAGTAGAGATGGGGTTTCACCGTGTTAGCCAGGATGGTCTCGATCTCCTGACCTCGTGATCCGCCCGTCTCGGCCTCCCAAAGTGCTGGGATTACAGGCTTGAGCCACCGCGCCCGGCCTGAGTGAGATTTCTTATCACCTTTATGGTTCACTGTCTCTGTTACCTTTAGGGAAAGCAGTACTTCTAAAAGTGGAATTTACTAGAGCAGAGAATAGGCAAACATTTTTTCTATAAAGGGCCAGGCAGTAATTTTTTTTTTTTTTTTTTGAGACCTAGTCTTCCTCTGTTGCATAGGCTGGAGAGCAATGGCACAATCTTGCCTCACTGCAACTTCCACCTCCTGGGTTCAACTGATTGTCCTACCTCAGCCTCCTGAGTAACCCTGGGATTATAGGCATGCACCACCATGCCCAACTAATTTTTGTATTTTCAGTAGAGATGGAGTTTCACCATGTTGGCCGGGGTGGTCTTGAACTCCTAACCTTGTGATCCACCTGCTTCAGCCTCCCAAAGTGCTGGGATTACAGGTGTGAGCCACCACACCCAGCCCAGATGGTAAAATCTGTAGGCTTTGCAGGCCATGTGGTTTCTGCTGTAGGTATTCAACTCTGCTGTCGTTTCACAAAAGCAGCCCTTAGACAGCACAGCAGCAAATGGGCATGACTGTGTTTATTTACAAAAATAGGTAGCAGGCCAGATTTGGACCAGAGACTGTAGTGTCCTGACCTGTTTTAGAGTCCTAAAGAAGTATTTTGGGGAGCCTGCCTGATGTGTGGGAAGTTTCAAGTTTTACTTTTTATAATTTCTGTAATAATAAAAAATGTATTAGCTGTGAAGTAAAAATGATTTTGCTGTGATACATGGGTTCTGAAGACATTGTCATAGATTAGACTTTATTTTTTGTCAGTGTTTCTTAACTGGCTTTGAGTATATGGTGTCACTTTTTTTTTTTTTTTTTTGAGAATAGGAGTCTCACTATATTGCCCAGGCTGGTCTTCACTTCATGGGCTCAGGAGATTCTCCTGCTTCAGCCTCCTGAGTAGCTGGGACTCTTTTTCTCCTTTAAAGTTTTAAAATGGACCTGCCATGGATGTATTACTCGATTTTTTTAACGGTACAAATTTTTTTAACTTTTAGGTTCAGGGGTACATGTAAAGGTTTGTTATATAGGTAACATGTCATGGGGGTTTGTTGTACAGATTATTACATCACCCAGGTGTGAAGCCCAGTACCCAATAGTTACCTTTTCTGCTCCTCTCCCTCCTCCCACCCTCCACTAGTGTCTGTTGTTTCCTTCTTTTTTTTTTTTTTTGTGGTATTTGGTTACATGAGTAAGTTCTTTTTTTATTATTATTATA
>NW_012114599.1:16284848-16289163 GCF_000951035.1 Colobus angolensis palliatus | reverse complement strand
AACTGGTGTGAGATGGTATCTCATTGTGGTTTTGATTTGCATTTCTCTGATGGCAAGTGATGATGAGCATTTTTTCATGTATCTGTTGGCTGCATAAATGTCTTCTTTTGAGAAGTGTCTGTTCATATCCTTCGCCAACTTTTTGATAGGGTTGTTTGATTTTTTTCTTGTAAATCTGTCTAAGTTATTTGTAGATTCTGGATATTAGCCCTTTTGTCAGATTGTAAAATTGTAAATTTGGTAGATTGTAAAAATGTTCTCCCATTCTGTAGGTTGCCCGTTCACGCTAATGGTAGTTTCTTTTGCTGTGCAGAAGCTTTTTAGTTTAATTCGATCCCATTTGTCAATTTTGGCTTTTGTTGCCATTGCTTTTGGTGTTTTAGTCATGAGGTCCTTGCCCATGCCTGTGTCCTGAATGGTATTGCCTAGTTTTTCTTCTAGCATTTTTATGGTTCTAGGTCTAACATTTAAGTCTTTAATCCATCTTGAATTAATTTTCATACAAGGTGTAAGGAAGGGATCCAGTTCCAGCTTTCTACATATGGCTAGCCAGTTTTCCCAGCATCATTTATTAAAGAGGGAATCCTTTCCCCATTTCTTGTTTTTGTCAGGTTTGTCAAAGATCAGATGGTTGTAGATGTGTGGTATTATTTCTGAGGGCTCTGTTCTGTTCCATTAGTCTGTATCTCTGTTTTGGTACGAGTACCATGCTGTTTTGGTTACTGTAGCCTTGTAGTATAGTTTGAAGTCAGGTAGCATGATGCCTCCAGCTTTGTTCTTTTTGCTTAGGATTGTCTTGGCAATGCGGGCTCTTTTTTGGTTCCATATGAACTTTAAAGTAGTTTTTTCCAATTCTGTGAGGAAAGTCATTGTTGTTTCCCTTTTTGTATTTATAAGTTCTTATCATTTAGCTGCCACTTACAAGTGAGAACGTGTGGTATTTGATTTTCTGTTCCTGCTTTAATTTGCTAAGGATAATAACCTCCAACTCCATCCATGTTCCTGCAGAACACATTATCTCATTCCTTTTTATGGCTGCATAGTATTCTATGGTGTATATGTACCATATTTTCTTTTTTATCCCCCAAACTTATGCCAAATCTCATTTAGTCTTTACAAGGTAGAAAAGTGTTCATTCATTACAAAATACTTCCTACTGAGTGCAGACATTGTGTTCAACATTGGGTCTGCCATTCTACATAGCATCATTTCTCTATTTTTAAATGAGGAACCTGGTTTCAGCAAAATCAAGTGACTTGGCCAGGGTCACAGGCATGAGCAGAAGACCCAGTTCCTCTGATTCAAATCCCATGGTTCATTTCCACAAAATAAACCTATAATTGAGTGGGGCTTTAAAGATCATAAAATTCAGTGCTTTTATTTCATAAGTGAGAAAAATAAGCTTTCTGCCCAAGTTTATAATGTACACATAGTGAAATGGGAATGGGAACTCACGTCCCCCAGTACCAGTGTATTGTTCTTACCCAAAGAGATAATTTAACATTCACTTATTGTATATTTTTAGATCATATCTAAAACCCACTTTCTTCTCTGAAGGGCATGCTCTAAAGTTTCTTCTTCACCTATCTCCCCTCAGGGCACCTAATCTTAGAATATAAGAGAAACTCTGACCAAATTTGTCTCCATGTTGACCCCAGGCACTTTAGTCATTGTTGAAACTTCTTTTTTGTTGCTGTTAAGAGAAGTAAGTCTTTATTTCCGTGTTTAGGGAAAAAAAGAAAAAAAAAAAAAGCTGGCTAAGTTGGTTGCTTTTTGGTGACCAACGAGACCAAACTCCATATCCTTGTCCAGTTCCTCCAAGTTAGACCTTATTGCCCTCCATAAGCAATGATATTTTGCTGCCCCCTGTGGTTCCACTGGAGAATTACTTCAAAGGCCAGATAGAAAGTTCTAGCCATATTTTTTTATTTTTTGAAGCTACTTTGTGGTACTATTGGGAAGAGAGAGGAGATGAGAGGCCACATGACAGTGTGTTGGGTCACTGTGGATTTATGTTTAGAACTTTCCTCTGCAAAATGAGAGCTAAACACTCTTGATGCCTGGCTAAATTGTTTTTATATCACAAAAACTCTAAAATCTAGCTCTGACTTGGTTTTAAGAGATCTAAACTATAAAAAGAGCCAAAGAAGAGTTTCTTTGTTTCCTTAAAAAAAGACTTTTTGTTTTTTGTTTTTGTTTTTATTTGTTTGTTTGACAGAGTCTCGCTCTGTCGCTCAGGCTGGACAGTGACTGTGATCTCAGCACACTGCAACCTCCACCTCTCAGGCTCAAGCAATTCTTCTGCCTCAGCCTCCCGAGTAGCTGGGATTACAGGCGTCCACCACCATGCCCAGCTAATTTTTTGTATTTTTAGTAGAGACAGGGTTTTACCATGTTGGCCACACAGGTCTTAAACTCCTGGCCTCAGGTGATCCGTCCGCCTTAGCCTCCCAAAGTGCTGGGATTATAGGCATGAGCCCAGACTTTTGGTTTTCTAAACACAAGTATGATGTTCTTTCTCATTTATCAGGATGTTTTGAGGCCCTTTTACTGAATTTGTCCTTTGATCCCCTGGCAGCCCTTTTGTAAGGCTCATTCCGTAGCCAGAGCAAACAAACACATGACAAGGCCAGCCTGCTTCTCCCTGGTCTTACAGACTCCAGCTGAAAATGTATTGCCTTACACTCTTACGGACCTTCTTAGCAAATGCTTACTAGACTGCAATAGTGAATTCTGTCAGTTTTGTCCTGAGAATCTGACATTTGCCCTACCGGGAACTCAGGAAGTTTGTGACTTTGGATGAACACTTTTAATAATTAAGATCAAAAACAAAAGCTGTACTTGCTTTCTCATTTTATGTGATTTTAACATAGAACATCAGAATTCAAAATATGAGGCTACTCTGCACAAAATATATAACTTGTTTTATTTTTATGCTACTTTACACAGCTAAGTTCAGCATTTCTAATGCTAAGTTTAAGATGTCTGAAATATATGTGGACATATATATGTCTATTTAGAAAATGAACCATCATCTAAATATCGTTTTAAAAATGGTGTAGGACGTTGAAAAGGTCTAACTTAGCTTCTGCCCTTTCCTTTTCAGGTTTTCTAAATAGCTTTGAGGAGTTACAGGCTGAGGAATGCGGCATCCTCAATGGATGTGAAAATGGTCGCTGTGTGAGGGTCCAGGAAGGTTACACCTGTGATTGCTTTGATGGGTATCACTTGGATACAGCCAAGATGACCTGTGTTGGTAAGAATGACATGTGTTTTATGGGACATTAATTTTTTCCTGACACCCCCATGTCCATACCTCAGTCAGTAGAGAACATTTAAGATAGATTTGTTGAGTTTCAGTTTGGGAAAACGAGAAAAATTCTGGGGATGTACATTAAGTACAGTATGAATATACTTAATGCCACTGTATATTTAAAAATGGTTAAAATGGTAAATATGTTCTGTATATTTTACCACAATTCTTTTTTTTTTGAGATGGAGTTTTCAGGCTGGAGTGCAGTGGGGTGATCTTGACTCACTGCCACTTCTGCCTCCCAGGTTCAAGCAATTCTCCTGCCTCAGCGTCCTGAGTAGCTGGATTACAGGCTTGCGCCACCACACGTGACTAATTTTGTATTTTTAGTAGAGACAAGGTTTCACCATGTTGGTCAAGATGGTCTTGAACTTCTGACCTCAGGTGATCCGCCCGCCTTGGCCTCCCAAAGTGCTGGGATCACAGGTGTGAGCCACCTTACCCAGCCTACCACAATTCTTTTTAAAAAGAAAGAGTTGGTGTTTCATTTAGGACAATGAGGATTGAAAAAAAAAAAAAAAAGAATCCAAATGGTGGTAAATATTGGAGGAAAGGCCAGAATATCCCAGATAATCACTTTGACTCTTAAATTTAGCTTTTGATTGCAGCAAGTAATGATTTCCTTGAATACTTGACACTAGCATAAGGGGCTGTAGACATCTGCAAAAAGTACAGCTTCCTAGTAACCATTTGAATGAAACTCCTCCCAAAGCTGTCATGTTGCCCCGCCTCTTACATTGAAAAGAACAGGAAATATACTTTTAACCTTCCCTGTGTGACCTAATGTTGTCTTTCAGAGCCTGTTTGCCACAAGTTTTTCTTTTATTTTTCTTCTCCCTCTTTTTTTTTTTTTTTTTGAGACCAAGTCTCGCTCTGTCACCCAGGCTTGACTGCATTGACTGCAGTGGCCGGATCTCAGCTCACTGCAAGCCCCGCCTGCAGGGTTTACGCCATTCTCCTGCCTCAGCCTCCCGAGTAGGTGGGACTACAGGCGCCCGCCAC
>NW_012114599.1:16282673-16284510 GCF_000951035.1 Colobus angolensis palliatus | reverse complement strand
GCAACCTCTGCCTCCCGGGTTCACGCCATTCTCCTGCCTCAGCCTCCCAAGTAGCTGGGACTACAGGCACCCGCCACCAGGCCCGGCTAATATTTTTTGTATTTTTAGTAGAGACGAGTTTTTACCGTGTTAGCCAGGATGGTCTCGATCTCCTGACCTCGTGATCCGCCCACCTCAGCCTCCCGGCTGCCTCGATGCCTCAGGTAAGCCTCAAGTAGGTTATGTGTCCTCACAGAGCAATATCAAAGATTGTTTACCTGCATGGTTTGGCTTATTGCAGATGTAAATGAATGCGATGAGTTGAACAACCGGATGTCTCTCTGCAAGAATGCCAAGTGCATTAACACCGAAGGTTCCTACAAGTGTTTGTGTCTGCCAGGCTATGTACCTTCTGACAAGCCGAACTACTGCACTCCGTTGAATACCGCCTTGAATTTAGAGAAAGACAGTGACCTGGAGTGAAACGGAATCTACATAACCGAAGCCCATATACTCTGCACTGTGTAAAGGAAAAGGGAGAAATGTATTATACTTGAGACATTGCACCTAACCCGGAAGGCTGGAAATACAGAAACAGCATGGAGTTGCAAGTCCTCTGAAGACAATGAGAGGACTTAGGATGAGCCCAACAGGTGTGGCAGACCAAATGGACATTTCTCTGAAAAACCAGTATATATAGTCTGTTCATATGTAAAATTCAATGGAAGAGAGGTGGAACAGTGCTGTTATTTTAAACAGAAGGTTGTATTATTATGTTGTTTTGTTTTTTTACTATTGCTTGATTAAATTTGGCATTTAAATAGTGGTGGAAATATTTTATATAATTTTCATTTTTTTGGTTGTGCAGTTCCTTGGCTACTGTTTTTCTTTTCCTTCAGTTTTTTTTAAACTCTCAAATGAAAAAGTCTTCGATAAAATATTGTTAAGCTGTATTATAAGTATTGTTACACAGGGTTATGCAATTCCTGGCCTGGAGCATTTTTGAAATTCAAATTGTCTGTCCTGTGGAGCGGGCAGTGATTTTGTTTCAAAACTTTTATACACATTTGGGGAAAAGTACTTTATATTTTCAATGTTTTGTCCAATGTTAATGTCCATTCTTAGCCAAGCTGCTAGCAGGTGTCAATTGGATCCCTTTCCTTCACTGAAATGGAAGAGTTTATAAGCTTACGTTAGTATTGTAATATGTAAAGTAAGCCCAACAAAAATTTTTTAAAATTTGATGATCCCCAATATATCTACCATTGTATGTTAAAGTGAAATAAATCACCATTTTTGTAGAAAAAATTCTACCTGAGAGTAATTGTCAATGAGTACACGTGTATCAGTTGTATCCCACTCTCCCCACTTTTATTTTTACCAATGGTCTTCTGTTAATGTAGAGTCTTTTACAAGTGAATCATTAAATGTGTTAGATCTTGTTAGGGGCTAAGTTGTTTCCCCTAACATTCATATGTTGGAATTTTAACCTCTAATACTTCAGAAAGTGACTAGATTTGCAGATCGGATCTCTAATGAGGTAATTAAGGATAATGAGGTCACTGGTGTGGGCCTCATCCAATATGACTGCTGTCCTTGTGTCACCCATAGAAGGTATCTGAGTTACCGGTGGCGAATCCATATACGTCTGCAGCAACCTCAATGCTTGCCTCCTCAGAAGAAAGAATTTGACTGAGGGGCATAAGGCAGAAAAAGAGAT
Organism: Colobus angolensis palliatus; assembly: GCF_000951035.1. NCBI lineage: Eukaryota > Metazoa > Chordata > Mammalia > Primates > Cercopithecidae > Colobus > Colobus angolensis. The sequence continues at coordinate 16,282,811 of NW_012114599.1, read as the reverse complement.
CAGGCAAGTTTCAGAGCAGAAATGGAAGTTTATTTAAAAAGGTTTTAGGCCGGGCGCGGTGGCTCAAGCCTGTAATCCCAGCACTTTGGGAGGCCGAGACGGGTGGATCACGAGGTCAGGAGATCGAGACCATCCTGG
>NW_012114599.1:16280600-16282623 GCF_000951035.1 Colobus angolensis palliatus | reverse complement strand
TGGCTAACACGGTGAAACCCCATCTCTACTAAAAAATATACAAAAACACTAGCCGGGCGAGGTGGCGGGCGCCTGTAGTCCCAGCTACTAGGGAGGCTGAGGCAGGAGAATGGCGGGAACCCGGGGGCAGAGCTTGCAGTGAGCTGAGATCCGGCCACTGCACTCCAGCCTGGGTGACAGAGCGAGACTCCGTCTCAAAAAAAAAAAAGGTTTTAGAGCAGGAAAGAAAGGAAAGTTCACTTGGAAAAGTGGGCACCTGAAGGCCAAGTGCAGTGTTTCACTTTGAACCTAGCGAGGATTTCACAGGCTGGCCCCTTTCCCATGATTCTTCCCTTAGGGTGGGCTGCCTGCACACACAGCGCCCTCCTTACACTTGGGAAGTGAGCACACATAGTGTTGAGGCAGCTGTACACATGCCCGTCTGAGGCTTTCTTCCCTTTTCTGGTGGTGTGCCCCTGGAAGGTCATACTCCACCATTTTGTCCTTAATGTTCATACCCAGGAAGTTGCATCTCTTTGGCACCTGCATTCAATTAACACTTTGGTGCAGCAGGCGTGGGCCATCAGGAAATGGCCCCTCCCTGGCTTCAGCTGCCAGTTGATCACTTTTAGAGAGGTAATGTGGTCACTGCCGAACCATCACCTGACATTCCTAGTGGATGGGGGAAGAACCCTCTCATGCCTGTCTGACTACCTGTAACACTTAGAAGAAGAGATTAGGGCACAGATACACAGGAAAGACCCTGTGAAGACACAGGGAGACAGTGACCATCTGCAAGCCAAGGAGACACGCCTCAGAAGAAATCAACCCTGCCTAAACTCTGAACTCCAACCAACACCAACGGCTGGCCTCCAGATTTGAGAGAAAATAAATTTCTGTTGTTTAAGCCACCCAGTTTTTGGTACTTTGTTATGGCAGCCCTAGCAAACTAAAATACATATCACAGGAAAAATGATTAATAGCTTTCACAGTTCCAGTCCTGCTTACACAACCACAGTAATGCCATTGTTTCATAACTTTAGCTGAAATTCACTTTTACTTGAAAAAGCATCTGAGTTTTTAAAAACAAACTATGGCTAGGCATATCCAGCAGAAATGTCTGCCCACGTAACATTTTTTTCTGAAAAGTTTTGCATTTTAATAACTACAGTAGGCTGGGCACAGTGGCTCACGCCTGTAATCCCAGCACTTTGGGAGTCCGAGGCAGGTGGATCACCTGAGGTCAGGAATTTGAGACCAGCCTGGCCAATGTGGTGAAACCCCATCTCTACTTAAAAAGAAAAAAAAAAGAGAGAAAATTAATTAGCCGGGCATGGTGGCAGGAGCCTGTAATCCCAGCTACTCGGGAGGCTGCGGCAGGAGAATCGCTTGAACCCGGAAGGCAGAGGTTGCAGTGAGCCAAGATCACGCCACTGCACTCCAGCCTGGGCAACAAGAACAAAACTCCGTCTCAAAAATAACTAAATAACTACAGTGGACAGAATAATGACCCCCCAAAGATGTCCGTGTCCTAATCCTCAGAACCTGTTGGTATGTTACCTTCCATGGCAAAGGGGAAGTAAGGTTATAGATAAGCTGTTAATCACCTGGCCTTAATAGGAAGATTATCCCGGATTATGTGGGTGGGCCCAATGTAATCACAAGGGTGATTTCATTGTGATTACACTGGGCCTACCCTGATAATTTGGTGATTTCTTCCAAAAGGAAGAGGACCTTAAAAGTGGAAGGAGGCCAGTCATGGTGGCTCACACCTATAATCCCAGCAATTTGGAAGGTCAAGGCAGGTGGATCACTTGAGCCTAAGAGTTTGAGACCAGCCTGAGCAACATGGTGCAACCCCATCTCTACAAAAAATAAAATTAAAAAAAATTAGTTGGGCATGGTGGTGCACACCTGTAATCCAAGTTACTCGGGAAGCTGAGGTGGGAGGATTGCTTGAGCCCAGGATGTAGAGGCTGCAATGAGCAGAGATTGCACCACTGCACTCCAGCCTGGGTGACAGAGTGAGACTTTGTCTCAAAAA
>NW_012114599.1:16271143-16272315 GCF_000951035.1 Colobus angolensis palliatus | reverse complement strand
GGCCTCTATTAGCATTTTCACACAGCAAATTTTCATTTTTACAGGTTACTTATATTAAGCAGGAGATGCCTGTACATAATGAAAATACATAGCTTGCTTTATTTATTTTTATTTTTTATTTTTTTGAGATGGAGTCTTGCTCCATTGCCCAAGTTGGAGTGCAATGGCATGATCTCAGCTCACTGCAACCTCTGCCTCCCAGGTTCAAGTGATTCTCCCACCTCAGCCTCTCGAGTAGCTGGAATTACAGGCGTGAGCCACCACGTCGAGCTGGTTATTGCATTTTTAGTAGAGATAGTGTTTCACCATTTTGGCCAGGCTGGTGTCGAATTCCTGACCTCAGATGATGTGCCCCCCTCACCCTCCCAAAGTGCTGGGATTACAGGTGTGAGCCACCACGACCAGTCAATAATACATAGCTTTAAATGTGATATTTTTAAGTAAGTTTTGTTGCATAAAGTTTGTTTCACAGCCCTAGAAAAAGTTTTTGTGTGTGTGTGTGTGATATATAAGACTATTTTAGCTCCTTTCAGAAGTTACTGCAATTTTAAGCTTAAAGCCAGTTGCCCTCACACGAGGTCTGGGATTCTGTGGCAGTGGTCCTAATTCACTGGTTATGAAGAGACAGGCATGTGGTAAGATGTAGTCGTGTCATTCATTTGACATGTATTTTCCAGCTGCACTTGAGCATCTTATACTAAGTAAGAACCATTTCTCTTCTGCCCACCCATGGAACTGGTACCTTAAAATACTATCAGTAATATTTTATTCATTTGTCATAAAATCAAATGTCATTCCAAAAAAACTAAATCTGGCCATCTAATTTAAACCTATGTAGTTTAAAGTTATGTTCTTGAAATTTGCCATGTTAGTTGAGATGAGCAGCAAATACTAATCTAGCAAACTAAATAAATCCTTAAATATATCAAAGTTCTTTTGCACAACTTCATATTTCTATTTAAAAAGTTTATAGAGGCCGGGCGTGGTGGCTCACACCTGTAATCCCAGCACTTTGGGAGGCTGAGGCAGGCAGATCATGAGATCAGGAGATCGAGACCATCCTGGCTAACATGTTGAAACCCCGTCTCTACTGAAAAAAACACAAAAAATTAGCCAGGTGTGGTGGCACATGTCTGTAGTCCCAGCTATTTGGGAGGCTGAGGCAGGAGAAT
>NW_012114599.1:16268127-16269208 GCF_000951035.1 Colobus angolensis palliatus | reverse complement strand
AAAAAAAAAAAAAAAGAGTTGGCCATTACCAAAAGAAGAGGTGAGAATGTTTGGAGAGCTTCAGGCCCAGTAAAATCAGTGTGGCTGGAGCAGAAAGAGACCAGGGGGAGTGATAGGTTATGCTCTCAAGGAAGCCTTATCATGTGATGTTTATGCGCCAGGTTCAAGTGTTCCTTCCTACTAAGATGTCTTTAAAGTTCTCCCGCAACCTTTAGTCATCTCAACTTTTTCAGCCCATTCCCAGACATTTCTTTGAATGATGGATATTTTTTCTACTATCAGTAAGCAGACTTCTCTCTTCCTCTCCGTAGGAATTGTCCTCCCTGGTTCCTTCCCTTGTGACGTTAATGGTTCTCTGCGGGTTACCTTAAACTATAAAAATCTCAGACCCTTCTAAGGCACATGCAGAACAGGATGTCATGTTGCTCCTAAGCCCCACCTGGAATGTCCTGCTCTTGGAAGAGAAAACAGCCCTTTTTCCTCTCTCCGTTTGCAGGGGCCTAAAGAGCAAAAGCAAAAAAGGATAATGAGATGCTTGTAAGGAAATGGCAAGGGGGTGGGCTTTGGGGAACATGCCCAGCTGGGTTCAATTTCGGCATCCTTCCTTTAAGACCAAGAAGTTCCTAGCAGGTGGGTTCCTGGGGGCGTGGCATACTCACCAAGGTGCGCAGCCTCTCAAGGATAGAGAGGGAACAGAGAAGAAAGCAGCTGACAAGGGGAAAATGGTTCGTACAGAACTTTCCCACGTAAGAGAACTGGATAGGCACTAATTAGCCTCTGCTAAGCTTTTAATAGTGAAAAGGAGTTGCTGTTATTTCATTTATTCTATAAGCATTTGTTAAATGCTTATTTTGTACCAGGCGTTGTGCTAGCCCTGGGAATGTGGAAATGAATAACAAGTCATCTTTGACCCCGTAGCTAGCTCAGAAGACAGATGGGAGCCCAACTAACCATAAGGCAATGAGGTAAGTATAGTAATTAATAGAACCTAGAATTCAGTGTTATGGAAACAAAGCAGAACCAACTGATTCTACCCTGGAGGGCGTGGGGATGTCGAAGTTTTTTTGTTTTGTTTTGTTTT
>NW_012114599.1:16260005-16263182 GCF_000951035.1 Colobus angolensis palliatus | reverse complement strand
GCCCGGCCGAAGTTACTACTTTTGAAATCAAGAAAACACAATACAAACTTGTATGGTAGGCTAGCATTGCAAGTGAGTCACTGAGCTTGAATGAATGCATTTGGGACTTGGCAGTGGAAAACATAAAGACTGTCTGGGGACTTTTCATCATTTTTGCCTGAGAGCACCACCACTGGATGGCAGTAAAAATCCTTGGATTCCCGTCTATTCTTTGATTTTCCTTCTACTCATTAGCTAGCCTTTTTTGTCCATTTAAAAGTGCCATATTTTTACAGTTAACTTTGACCACAACACCTTAATATGATATGCATATGACATGTTAGGCTCAAGTTCCAAAATTTAAAAATAAGAAAAAAAAAGATAATTATGTGCCTTGTGGTTGAAACAAGATAAAGGGATTTGGATGATCGCAAGAGTCAAGCAGTTTCTCCATTAGTTAAGATCAATACTCAGCCACTCTCATTTTTAAAATCAAATTCAGTTCAAAGTGATTAGGTATTAATTACACAGGTCTTATGGGGACTTCAAACTTCTAAATGCGGGGGGAGAATAATAGTCTCAAAATAAGGACACAGGAGTTATTTTTTCACTGGTTATCTTCAGAATTGAACAAAAGGTTATATAATTCCCAGAGTACACTTTCAAAAGAGGACCCACGGGCACTCAAAATTCTCTGTGACCAGGGCCAGGCATGGTGGATCATGCCTGTAATCCCAGCACTTTGGGAGGCTGAGGTGGGGCGGATCGTGAGATCAGGAGATGGAGACCATCCTGGCTAACATGTGAAACCCCATCTCTACTAAAAGTACAAAACATTAGCCAGGCATGGTGGCGGGCGCCTGTAGTCCCAGCTACTCGGGAGGCTGAGGCAGGAGAGTGTCGTGAACCCGGGAGGTGGAGGTTACAGTGAGCCGAGATCGCGCCACTGCACTCCAGCCTGGGCAACAGAGCCAGACTCTGTCTCAAAAAAAAAAAAAAAAATTCTGTGTCCAAAAGTGAATTTATCATTTTAACTTTCCGGCTTATTCATCTACGCATTCATTCATTTACTCAACAAATATTTATGGAAGACCTACCAGACTAGTGCTGGGCATTGGGAATATAGCAGCACAGACAAGGCTCCTCCTCCCACAAAGTTTAGATAATCTCTGCCTTGTCTAGTTGTCCAACTCAAACTCTGAAAGTCACTCCCTGCTCCCTTCGCCTCATCTCGCCTTCCATTGTCTTCCAGATAAATCTTCTTTTTTTTTTTTTGAGATGGAGTCTCACTCTGTTGCCCAGGCTGGAGTGCAGTGGCACAATCTTGGCTCACTACAACCTCCACCTCCTGGGTTCAAGCGTTTCTCCAGCCTCAGTCTCCTGAATAGCTGGGAATAGTGGCACGTGCCACTGCATCCAGCTAATTTTTGTATTTTTGTAGAGACAGGGTTTCGTCATGTTGGCCAGGCTGGTCTCAAACTCCTGACCTCAGGTGATCCGCCCACCTCAACCTCCCAAAGTGCTAGGGTTACAGGTGTGAGCCACCACACCCGACTGAAATATTTATTTTTAATCACATGATATTATATATTTGTAGAATTAGTAGAACATTGTTACATAACCATAACCAGTGGTTTTCATTTGGACACCTGTATACAGTATACTGTATCTGTAGAATCACTTAAAAAACTGTTTAAAACAAGTGGGAAGAAAACTACTTTGATTTTTTTCCCCAGAATTTTCTTGTAAAATTGGCATGCCTTATACTTCAGTAAATAAGTAAATATAGATATAGATGTGGATTAAATATAGATATTGACCTTATATTGGATGCCACCTGTGTGCCTTCATCTTCACATTCTTACGAATTTTATGTAGAGTTGGCACAGCATTCTCTGGAAGTTATTTTTTTGTTTTGTTTTGTTTTGGTCTGGGCCAGTCCCTGGGAACCAGCTGCTTGAACCAGTGGATACAAGCAAAACCCCGTGGTCTCTGTGCCCTTACCCATCGGCACTGCTTCGATGGCCTACAAACCTGCAGGAGAAAGCAAACAGAGATCTGGGTGGTGTTTGCTTTTAGTGTCAAGGAATGATGTCACTGCCTGAGACTACGACTTTGAGCAACTTGGTGGAGGGGCACAGAAAAATCAAACCCTGGTTAAGAGGCCACATCATTAGCACACAGAGAATAGTATATTTGCATTTCAAAAGCAGAAAACATTAACCTTTTATGAACTCTGGGTAAACTGGATGGTGTTTGTCAAGGCCAAAAAAGTGCAGTTTGTAAAACACGCATGCTATGCTTCGGCCAATTATTTTTCTTTTAGACTAAATCTGGTGATAACAATTTTATTTATTTTTCTCTAGGGGGTTGGCAAAGGCGCTTGCTTGTTTAATATCAGTGTGTTACGAATATCTTCAGAATTGAACAAAAGGTTATATAATCCCCAGAGTACACTTTCAAAAGAGGACCCACGGGCACTCAAAATTCTCTACGACCAGGGCCGGGCGTTCCTTTTTTTGTTTCCATGGGTTCTGAGCCATCCATCTAGGAGCCAACAATTATAAAATCACAGACAAAAAATAACTTTGAAATGACCAGTTGGGACTTAAAGGTGAATCTGTGAGATTCACTCTCTATAAGGTTGTGAATATGCCGTGGGCTTGGGAAAGTAAGAAGGGGTTGCGTGTGCCGGCAAACACGAGGGCTTTAATGAGTCAGATTCTCCTCTCATTAAGTACAAGTAACTCTTTGAGACAGTTTTGCTCTTGTTGCCCAGGCTGGAGTGCAATGACACGATCTCGGCTCACCACAACCTCCGCCTCGCGGGTTGAAGCAATTGCGGGTTGAAGCAATTCAGCTGCCTCAGCCTCCCGACTAGCTGGGATTACAGGCATGCGCCACCACGCCTGGTTAATCTTGTATATTTAGTAGAGAAGGGGTTTGTCCATGTTGGTCAGGCTGGTCTCGAACTCCCAGCCTCAGGTGATGCACCCACCTTGGCCTCCCAAAGTGCTGGGATTACAGGCATGAGTTACTGCGCCTGGCCCAAGTAACTCTTAAACTGGCTGCTTATGGAAGCCTATGATCTTCTTCAGGATCACAAGAGGACCAAATGAAGTTACTACTTTTGTTTTTGTTTTTTTTTTTTTTTGAGACGGAGTCTCGCTCTGTGGCCCGGGCTGGAGTGCAGTGGCC
>NW_012114599.1:16248423-16259955 GCF_000951035.1 Colobus angolensis palliatus | reverse complement strand
GACAGAGCGAGACTCCGTCTCAAAAAACAACAACAAAACAAAACAAAACAAAAAAGCAAAGCAGCTCTTTAAGAATGTAACTAATGAAATAGAATCCAAAAAATGCCATAAGCTGAGACATGGTAGTACCTTATACTTTCACCCAAATGCATGGCCAATACTAAGTTCTTTCTTCATATCTTCAGTAGTGTTTACTATGTGACTTCCCAAAAGAATTGCTGACAAAAAAAGTGAATTTTAGTTTTTGGCCTTTTGTTTTACAATTATTTCAACATTTTTTGTTGTGGCAGGAAGAACCAGAGACCCCAATGGTTTGTGGCTTTTGTTCCTTAACTGTAAAATAACAAAAACTCAAAAGAAGTTTCTGAGCAATTATTAGTAGGTTTTGTGAAATTTCTCAAAAACTGGGTTGGTTCATATAACTTTAAGCATCTGAAAAACTGCTGAAATTTTCTTTGTTTTTGAATGTTTGACCTTCAAATATCTTGTTAATCATAATAACTTTTTATTATTACTAGTTAACATCTCAAGACCAGCCAACTCAGGGAGAATTTTATCATTAATGGCAGTGGATACAAATTCATAATTTAAATGGTCTTCTTGATAACTTTGGATTTGAAGGGACTACTTGCTAGTCTAATTATCCTATCATTCTTTTTTTTTAACCTCATATTGTGGCTGATGTAGAATTTTTATTTATAATAGAAGAGTTTACTCTGCCATTTTCTTTAGGTTTATTTTGCTGTTGTCTTTCTTTTACCTATTTTTTTACAGAAATAGTTTTAAAGCCATTTTTCCAATATGAGGGTTAACTTAGTTAAAATTAGATAATATTATCTAAAAATCCTTTTACTGGGCACATGTTAATGGAAATGTCTTAAGCCTTACAGGAAGCAATCAATTGAGCCAGCACTGTTATCCCTTCCACACTTTTTTTGAGACAGAATCTCACTCTGACACCCAGGCTGAGTGCAGTTGCACGATAATAGTGCACTGCAGCCTTGACCTCCTGTGTTCTGGTGATCCTCCCATCTCAGCCTCCCGAGAAGCTAGGACTACAGGTACATGCCACCATGACCGGCTGATTTATTTTTATTTTTATTTTTAGTAGAGGCAAGGTCTCACTATGTTACCCAGGCTGGTCTTGAACTCCTGGGCGCAAGCGATCTTTCCGTCTTGGCCTCCCAAAGTGCCCAAGTTTCAGGAACAAGGCACTGTGCCTGGCCCCTTCCACACTTTTTTCCCCACAGGATGTCTTGAAATCACTGAGACTTGGGCACTGTCATTACAGCAGTTAGCATACCGTGATGGAGAGAACATCAAGAACAAGCTTGAAAAGTGTGAGGCCCTGTTCAGCCACGTCTTCCCGTTCTGCACTTCTACAAATGGCTTTTTGAACCTCAGTGCAAAATTTTACCTTTGCTCCTATTAATTTTCTCTTCTGTTGTTTCTCCTTTACTTTAACCTTATGTTAAGATGTTTTGAGATTCTGATTTTGACATCCAGTATGGTTGCTGTCTCTTCCAAGTTGACATACACTCTCCATCTTTGTTCAAGACATTAATGTAACTATTAAGAAGGATATCTCTTTAAGACAAAAAAAAAGTGCAATACAAAAAAGCAACTTCCTTTTGCTGAGTTGCTGAGCCCCTTGTGAGGCTGACAATGGCAGGATGGTTTAGTCTGTCGTCTCCAGAGGGTTTCCTGCCAGGGGACTTCTGGATTTCAGGATCGGGCAACATGAGTCAAACAGCTCTTGGAGCTCTTTATTCTCAAACCTTCCCTGCAAATCAGAGCTGGAGGTTTCAGAATTCCCTCCCCACGTTCCTCATCACCAGTACCACTCCCCATTTTCTCAATTTTTTTATATCTCCTTTCAAAGAGAGATATTTAAATAAAAAGTCTTTCCCAGATTTACCTTTTGTTGATTTTCCATTTTTCTCAACTAAGCAACAAGACTTCATTTTGTTCACTGATGTGTCACACAGAGTATTCAAATAGTTTGAAGCCAGAAGAAGCAAAAAGGGAAGATGCTAAGAGGTCACCAGGGCCGGGCACGTTGGCTCAAGTCTGTAATCCCAGCACTTTGGGAGGCTGAGGTGGGTGGATCACTTGAGGTCAGGAGTTCAAGACCAGCTTGGCCAACATGGTGAGACCCCATCTCTACTAAAAATACAAAAATTAGCCAAGTGTGGTGGCAGGCACCTGTAATCCCAGCTACTCAGGAGGCTGAGGCAGGAGAGTCCCTTGAACCTGGGAGGCAGAGGTTGCTGTGAGCCAAGATCACATCACTGTACTCCAGCCTGAGCAACAAAGTGAGACTCCATCTCAAAAACAAACAAACAAAAAGAAGCCACCAGGTTTCTGTTTGTGGGGGTTACATTGAAGAAATCTAGTGTTTCCTACCTACTTTCCATGGAGGGGCGGGGGAAAACTAAGTGAGAAAAGAGATTAGATCCATCCTTGAGCATGGTGAGTTTGAGGTGCCTGGAAACATCCACACGGAGATGCTGAAAGTCCATGAAATTGACTCATCTGGGGCTGAAAAGGCTGACTGGCTTAGTGCTCTGCAATGTGCAGATAGAGTATCTGTGGATACTGAGTCAGGGCTCTCACAGTGTTGGTCTCAGGGCAATCCTGGTCCTTAGAATAGACATGGAAAGAGGCACAAGGCAGAAAAGGCCCTCTTTCCATGTCTATCTGACTCTATGATCATAGACAACACATGTTAAAAATCATATTGTAAGCTGCTCTTAGAACTCACCAATCCCCTTTGGGAAGCTGAGGTAGGAGGATCACTTGAGCTCAGAAGTTCAAGACAAGCCTCGGCAACATAGCAAGACCCCATCTCTACAAAACATTTTAAACATTAGCCAGGCATGTTGGCATGTCCCTGTCATCCCAGTTGCCCGGGAGGCTAAGGTGGGAGGATCACCTAAGGCCAGGAGGGTGAGGCTGGAGTGAACAGAGATCACACCACTGCACTCCAACCTAGGAGACAAAGCGAGATCTTATCTCAAAAAAACAAAACAAAACAACTCCCACCCCTAATAAAAAAAAAACCCTCACCAACCCCAAATCTAGACAGCTAATGTCCACTCTTACCTGATATTTTTGTTTTGTTCTGTTTGAGACGGAGTCTTGCTTTGTTGCCTAGGCTGGAGTGCAGTGGCATGATCTCGGCTCACTACAACCTCCACCTCCTGGGTTCGGGCGATTCTCCTGCCTCAGCATCCCGAGTAGCTGGGACTACAGGCGCATGTCACCACACCTAGCTAATGTTTTGTATTTTTAGTAGTGATGGGGTTTTACCGTGTTAGCCAAGATGGTCTCAATCTCCTGACCTTGTGATCTGCCCACCTTGGCCTCCCAAGGTGCTGGGATTACAGGCGTGAGCCACTGCGCCTAGCCTTGCCTGAAATTTTTAAGCCAGCTTTACCCATCCTACTGACTGGGGGAGGGTAGAGGGTAGGTGGATGGATTGATAATTTCCACCTTCATAGCAATCACCCTAAGCCTTCTATCTTTTTCCAGTCCTACTCTTATTTTGATTATGTCTCTGCCCACCTTCAACCTCTTAACTTTGTGGTCACTCTTTCAAATTCTGTCTGTGGTCTTTGCATTTGGTATTTGAACTTGGTCTCCCTGCTATTTGAACCTTCAGTTACCCCCAACCTCAGTTACCATCATAGATTTATCTTTGGAAGAAATGCCTTTGTATTAGTCAGGATCCATTCGGCAGACAGAAACCACATCAGATAAAAGAACAGGAAAATTTTAATATGAAGAATTACAACTAGATAAAAAGCCATTAGCTTGGTAACTGAGAAGGGAAAAAGGTCTCTAAAGTATCACAGAGGTAGGTGGCAACTGCAGTCATCAGCTACCACCCCTTCAGCTGAGGGAAAAGAGGGAAGAGATCGGAATTATTAAACTTGGAAACATGGAGTAGGAGTCTTGGAGACTCAAATTTGCTGAGGAGGTGGTACTGTCGGCTGGGGCTAGTGTGTCTGAGTGGGTACAAAGGAGCGTGTTTCATAAACGGGACAAAATTGCAAAGTAGATTCAGCTGCTGCTGTGAGAAGGCCGTGCCTCTGCCCATATGAAGGAGCTTTGCTCAGGTGACATCACAGGAATAAGAAGTAGACAGGAGGCAGCCAGTTCTCTCTTCTTCCTCCAGCCTTGCAGGCTCCCTCTAACGCCCCCTAAAGAGCCTAAAAGGTATCTAGCTGGAAAAATAGAAATGCCATTTGCAGTTTCTGTCGCAGCAACCCAAAGCAAGGTATAGAAGGGTATTTGAATTTGAAAGATAATAATGCTGTACAGCCTTACTCTCATTCTGGTCCATTGTAAACCAATTCCGATTCTGACCTTAACCAGCTCCCACTCCGCCCCAGCTACTTACTTCCCACTGCTGCCTCCAGTTAGAGAATGACATATTTACCATTCATTTCCCACAGTGTTCTCCAAGTCTCTGCCCTTGCCCTGGCAATTGTAAGCAAATTGTTACTATCACTTTCCATTCCTGATTCCACATTACCGCATGAGTAAATTACAGTGCTCTTCAAGCAGGAGTCCACCTTGCTATTTCCGCATGGTGAGCACAGATGATCTGCCTTACAAGCAGCTGCAGGATCTTTTCCTTACCTCGACTCCTTTCTTCAGAGAAATTTGGAGGTAATTCCGAGTTTCTCTTGGGCTTTCTTCAGCAGTTTCATTTACTCAGGCTGTGGTCTGGTTATTGAATGTTGCGTAACAAATGACCTCAAATCGTAAAGACTTGAAACGAGAACAATCAGTTGTTGTCTTTTATGGTTTCAGGGCATCAGAAATTAGGAAGCAGGTTGGCCGAGCTGGGTTGGGGTCTCTCATGAGGCTGTAATCACATGGTGGATGAGGCTGGGGTCATCTTGAAAGCTCTGGTAGCTGGGCTGGGAAGACTCAAGAAGCTGGGCATAGGGACAACTGGGGCTCCTTAGGTATCCCTCTGTCTACTTATTTAGACTCTTCAAGTGGTCCTTTGCAGAGTATCTTGATTTGTGCATGGAAGCCCATGCTTCCCAGAGCAGTTCTCTCCAAAGACGCCAGGACAAGCTGTATGTCTAACTTCACCCAGAATTATCCTCACTTCTGCCACATTCTGTTCATTAAGGCAGTTACAAAAGCCCACCCACGTTCAAGAGGAGGGAACATAAACTCTACCATTTGATGAGAAGAGTGTCAAAGAATTTGCAAGCACTTTGAAAACCACGCGCAGCACCTCTGGCTTAGGGTTTGTGGGAAACTCCGAAGCATTGTTTTTCTCATATCTAGAATTACACTCTTTCAAACAGGCAGAATTCCTGACTATACTATGTGGCATGCTCTACTTCCTATACATAATATGTAAAACAACAGAAAGAAAGGACATTCAGCCTGGACACTACAGTCGTCATGTTGGTCCAGAATCAGAGATAGAATCATCAGTGCTTCCTCACTGGTCCCAGGAAGACCTTTTAGGATTGTTGCCTGAAGAGTTAATTTCCATGTGAAATCTACAAAGCTCTGGGGCAGACCGCAAGCCACTGCAGCTGGTTATAGTCACCACTCTCTGCTGGCACCTCCAGGAAGGCACATAACTGTCCCCATATTATACTGGGGTGTATCACATCAAATATGGGGTCTGGCCTGAGCAGCAAACATCCACTACTGGGAAAATGAGGCTGGTCAGGCTCCACCCATGAAGGTCAGAGCAACTGGTGCCTTCCTACAGGTTTGAGCCATGATAGAAGTAGAGGCATGAGTGGTAGGACCAGATTTCTGTATATAGCTTGGGAGTAACAACTGGGTTGGGAAGAGGAGCTAGGGAGTTTGCCAGGAAGCTGCTTTTGTGTAACACAAATTCTATCTTACTTGAAGTGCATGTTTATTTGGGATAACTTCAGGGATGGAGGTTAGTGGATGTCATGGGTGCTAAATGCCTACTCAGGTCACCTATTGGTGCCATTATTTGGGCCACTATGATGTTTTAAAAATCAAGCCATGGTGGCCGGGTATGGTAGCTCACTCCTGTAATCCCAGCACTTTGGGAGGCCAAGGCGGGCAGATCACCTGAGGTTAGGAGTTTGAGACCAGCCTGGCCAACATGGGGAAACCCCATCTCTACTAAAAGTACAAAAATAAGCCAGGCGTGGTGGTGCATGCCTGTAATCCCAGCTACTTGGGAGGCTGAGGCAGGAGAATAGCTCCAACCTGGGAGGTGGAGGTTATAGTGAGCCGAGATCACACCACTGCACTCCAGCCTGGGTGACAGAGTGAGACTCCGTCTCAAAAAAAAAAAAAAAAAAAAAAATCAAGCCATGGCTAAAGAAGCCCAATAACCTATTAGCAAACATACAGACTCAGACCTCCATATACCTCCCTGCCTTTCCTGCTCCTTATCAACCTTGAGATCCTTACCACATTCCTGCTCCTTATCAACCTTGAGATCCTTACCATTGATTTCCAGGAGGCTTTCATCGTAGAGATGATGTACATCAGGAGAGCATCCTCACAATGTTACACAGCAGTTAGGATGCATGTTTTTGCTGAATGGGTATGCTTGATTTTTGAGCCTAAGACTTCCACAACTCCATTGATGCAACTTGTGTTGACTGTTAATAAGACTCTTCACCTCCCCACTGGAAGAACAGATGTTCTTTATAATGAATAAGAACACCAACTCTTCCCAACCAACCACTGCATCTCAGAGAATTCTTCTCTACACTTGTATGCATTGTCTTATCCCTGATGCCTATAACTACTCTTTGGCACCTGGTCCAAAGATACATGAAATTGTATCTTTAGAAGGCAGGGAACATTGTCTAGATCTTGAGGTGACCTATGGTCTGAATGTTTGCGTCTCCCTCAGATTCATATGTTGAAACCTAATCATCAAAGTGATAGGATTAGAAGAAGGTGAGGCCTTTGGGACGTGATGAGGTCATGCAGCCTCTACCCTCATGAATGGGATGAGTGCCTTTATAAAAGAGGCCCCAAGGAGCTGTCCTGTCCCTTCCACCATATGAAGCTGCAGCAAGAAGGTTCCATTTATGAGAAAGCAGGCCCTCCCCAGACACCAAATCTGTAGGCATCCCCTTCCCAACCTCTAGGAGTGTGAAAAATAAATTTTTGTTGTTTATAGGCTACCCAGATTTTGATATTTTATTATAACAGCCTGAACAAAGACAGAGGCAATAAATGAAAAGCCACAGCAATAAATGAAAAGCCACATCATAGATGTGTCTCTGTGTCTGATAATGAGTGTGGCCTTTGCATTGTCCCAGCAGTTTTGTGAATGCCAGTGAGTGGCATACTGTGAAAACTCATGGACCGGCATGATACCGTGCTTGCGCTTCCAAATGCTTTTCACATGCTCATACTTTTAAAAATATATACAAATAATGGGTGTGTGGCCTACTGGATACAAAGAAGATTCTGCTTTACTGGGAGTCAACTGACCTTAAACCCCATCCTGCTTTCCACAGAGCTGAGGACATCTCTTTCTTGGCAACCTGTAAACCTTGATTGTGTAGTTGTTAGGAACTGCCATAGAGCTAGGGCAGTGGGAACAAATGACCACAAACTGGATGCCTTAACTCAGCAGAAATGTGTTCTCACAATATTGAAGGCTAGAAGTCTGAAATCAAGGTGTTGGCAGGACTGTACTCCCTTTGAAGGTCCTACAGGAGAATCCTTCCTTGCCTCTTTCTAGCTTATGGTGGTTCCAGGTATTCCTTGATGTTCCTTGAATTGTAGCCACATCACTCCAGTCTCTTACTTTGTCTTCACGTGGCCTTCTTTTCTGTGTATGTCCGTGTGCCCTCTCCTCTTCTCATAAGAACAGCAGTAATTGGATTTAGGTCCCACCTTAAATCTAGTACAACATCTCCTTCAGATCCTCAACTAGTTACATCTGCAAAGATTCTATTTCCAAAGAAAGTTATATTCTGAGGTTGTAGATGAACATGAATTTTGGGGCACCACAGTCATTCCATTACAAACATTCAGCCTAAAAGTTCTCCTTGTGGCTTCCCAGTGCTGAACTGTTCCTTTTTATTACTTACATATTCAAACATAAAACATGAACTCCCTATGTTCATTGTTCCTTTGCAAGTACAAAACAAAACAAATACCAATGACATACAAATGAAACAGTAAAATGAATATATTTAAATGAATAGCATTAATTTAATGTGACAGATGACATTTTTTAAGATTAAATTGTCCTGCACTCATATGAGTTGGACTGTCTGCTGTGGTGCACTTTCTTCAAAGTCTGTCTTGCTTCTTTCCTCACTGTTCTCTCTTCTAAATATTGTATATTTTGGTTCATACAGTTCTCCACTGATTCATTTTCTGGGTACATATGTGTTCTCTACCTATTTGCTTACATAAATTTATTCTCTCAAATCACATGACAACATTTGGTTAAAAGGTGGTGATCAGATGATCCAAATATTTCTATATGAATTCTTTTTTTTTTTTTTTTTTTTTCTGAGACAGAGTCTGGCTTTGTTGCCCAGGCTAGAGTGTAGTGGCGCCATCTAGGCTCACTGCAAGCTCTGCCTCCTGGGTTCACGCCATTCTCCTGCCTCAGCCTCCCGGGTAGCTGGGACTACAGGTGCGCTAATTTTTTATATTTTTAGTAGAGACGGGGTTTCACCGTGTTAGCCAGGATGGTCTTGATCTCCTGACCTTGTGATCTACCCGCCTCAGCCTCCCGAAGTGCGGGGATTACAGGCATGAGCCACCGAGCCCAGCCTATTATCTCATTTCTTAAACCAAACCCCTGATTTTGATGTTGAGATTCAGTTCTTCTTCTTCCTTTTCTGCGTACCTGACACATTGTCATGTATTGGGTTTTTTAAACAGGCCATTCATCATACAAACAAAAAGTAAAATGGTGGTTGTCAGCAGCTACAGGGAGGGAAAAAAGAGGAATTGTTGTTTTCAAGGATATTGAGTTTCAGTTTTACAAGATGAAAAAAAAAAGTCCCAGAGATCTGCTTCACAACAATGTGAATATATTTAACACTACTGAACTGTACACTTAGAAATGATTAAAATAGTACATTTTATGTTAGGTATATTTTACCACAATTTTTAAAATGCAAAATAAAAATTTTAATGCACTCGGGAAGAGAAATGGTCCCTCCATTCAGACCTTTTCTAGGAAATTCAAAATAAATTTGCTGCTATTAGGACTAATTAGAACAGACTTTAAAGAAAGTTTACACCATAACATGTATTCCAATATGGAAACTTGATGTTGGCTACAGCTATAATCAGAATTCGCTTAATACTTGCATAACCTGTTCTTTTAGGTACTCTGTTGTATTAGTTTAAAAGGTGTGTTTTGATCTCTGGGTCACCCCAGTGACACCTTATAATTGGCTCTCAAACTTCAATGTACAGTAAGAATCACAGGTTTATTATAAATGCATATTCCAAGGCTTACCCTAGACCTACTAAACTAGCAATCTTCTGGGGCCAAGGCTCAGAAATCTGCACGTTCAATAACATCTCTACATTACTCTTTTTTTTTTTTTTTTTCTTGAGAAGAGTCTTGCTCTGTCACCTAGGCTGGAGTATAGTGGCGCGATCTTGGCTCTCTGCAACCTCCACATCCTGGGTTCCAGTGATTCTTCTGCCTCAGCCTCCCGAGTAGCTGGGATTACAGGTGCACACCACCACGCCCAGCTAATTTTTTGTATTTTAGTAGAGACAGGGTATCACCATGTTGGCCAGGATGGTCTTGATCTCCTGACCTTGTGATCCACCCGCCTTGGCCTCCCAAAGTGCTGGGATTACAGGCGTGAGCCACCGTGCCAGGCCCTCTCTACATTACTCTTATACGGGCTGTCATTGGACCATGACTTGAGAAATTCTGCTTTAGAAAGTATGCTTCTTTTGGAGGAAAAGTCCAAATGTTTAATTTTATTTCTTCTCTTATTGGCTCAAGCTCAGAGCTTTGTACTTAGTAGGGACTTACATGGGGTTGAAAAAATACAGTTTATAAAAAAGAATTTTGCAGGCCTTATTGTCCAAATAAAATACAATTTGTAGCATGTGGTTTCTTTCAGAATTAATTGCACATTAATACTTGATATTTGAGCAAGCTGTATATTAAGGAGCCCTAACATGATGCTTGTTCCAAGAATGTGACTTTAGTGCTTAGTGTTTTAAATCTAGACTCTTAGATGCTCTGATCTCATATAGCTCTAAAAAGTCATTTCCTTCTTAAACTTTTCATCCTCTTCAGCCCCTAAATGGATATTAAGCATTCCTAGTTTCAACCTGATTTACAGCTTTTAATCTGTGTTCTTAATGAGGTATTAGAGAACATTTATAATGTCATTGTGTAGTCTGTTCACAGAAGAATAACTGTGAATATATGTTTAAAATTCCATGTACTTTAGAACTTAATGTCATTGTGTAGTCTGTTCACAGAAGAATAACTGTGAATATATGTTTAAAATTCCATATACTTTAGAACTTAAAGTTTTGCCTGAAGAAAAAGTTCACTGATCTAGTGAGCAAGCAATTTGGATTTGCCTTATGTAGATTAAATTCATAATTTTATTTTTAATCGAGTCATTTATGTTTATGACATCACAAGGAAGTGTAATGACAGTCTATCAGTTTCTACTTAGAAATAATAAGATAATTTGTTCTTCATGTTCCGGAAGATATTTGCCTGTCAGATGGGTAGCTAAAAAGATGATTTTGAAAGCCCTTTCTAACCCTGAGGGTGTGAGTTTACACTGCCAAAGTAACTTCTTTATGTACTCAATATTACTTGGATGTGAAATGTAGTTTGCTCCCCACAGAGAACATTTAGCCCCACAGAGAACATTTAGCCCCAAATTTGCCTGTGAAAAGTGAAATTTATAATGGTTTTGTCTTGAGTATTTTTTATATGACATCATGCTTTAGAAATATAAACAGTTAAATGGAAAATCAAAAATTGGATCAGAGGAGAGCACCCTAATAGATTTGACTTCTAACTTCTCTAGAGGGCTGATCTATTAAATGTTTTCTTTCTCCCCAGTATTGTTCTATAAAGACGTCAACAGTGACACACTGGTTATCAAAGCACTTTGTGTGAATACAGCCAGGATTTGTGGCATTCCAAAATGTCTTGAGAGGCTTAGAAAGGAAGGTCTGAAGTCACAAGAGCTTAGCACTGAAAGGACCTCAAAGATACAGCATGAGGACATTCAGGTCCCTGAGTTGCTCAAGTGTGCATAACAGTAGAAAGATGCCCTGATCTTTCTCAAGGAAACGCACTTCCCAGTGGTTTGAAAGAGGAAAAATTAAGTTGTTTTGTCTATTTTACCTTTGGGTAGCACTGTCCCTAACTGTCCTTTAGTAACCACCTGGTGTACGATGTCTACTTTCTTTTTCATTTGTTTGTTTTGAGATGGAGTCTCAAAACATTTATTTTATTTATTTATTTATTTATTTATTTATTTATTTATTTATTCATTCATTCATTCATTCATTCATTCA
>NW_012114599.1:16242220-16247906 GCF_000951035.1 Colobus angolensis palliatus | reverse complement strand
ATCACCTTGACAGGAGCTCCTCTCCTATAGCTGGCTTAGCCAGACATGGATTAGCTGGGTCACTGCCTCATGGTCTTAAAAGGCTGCAGGAAGGTATTAGCTGGAACTTTGGTCATCTGAGGCTCGACTGGGGAATGATCTGCTTCCAAGCTCATGTGGTTATTGGCAACATTCAGTTCCTTGCAGGCTGTCAAACTAAAGGGCTTCAGTTTCTTGGTGGCTGTTGGAGGGAAGCTACCCTCAATTCCTTACCATGTGTTCGTCTTCGTAGGCAGCTGGCTTCTTCAGTGGCAGCAAGGAAGAGAGATTTTCTTAGTCACTCTGAATACTCAGTTATTTTTGACTTGCTTCATCTAACCAGTGTGAATTTGCACCCTACAATTTGTTAGAATTATAAAGCTGATGGCTGTGTTTACCTTGCCAATCTTAAATATAAACTCAGTTGCATAATTATGTGTGTCGGGGGAGTATGGAGTATATTGACCCCATTGTGAATTCAAACTTATCTATTGTATAAGCAAGGAACTTGTACAGACTATTAATTCAGTAACCAACCTACTGCTTGGCTTTTTTTTTTTTTTTTTGGGTTGGGGTTTGGTCTGTTGCCCAGGCTGGAGTGCAGTGGTGCTATCACGGCTCACTGCAAGCTCTGTCTCCCGGTTTCATGCCATTCTCCTGCCTCATCCTGCTGAGTAGCTGGGACTATAGGTGCCCGCCACCACACCCGGC
Source organism: Colobus angolensis palliatus (assembly GCF_000951035.1). NCBI lineage: Eukaryota > Metazoa > Chordata > Mammalia > Primates > Cercopithecidae > Colobus > Colobus angolensis. Next base: position 16,247,177 of record NW_012114599.1, on the reverse strand, counting down.
TAATTTTTTTGTAGTTTTAATAGAGATGGGGTTTCACCGTGTTAACCAGGATGGTCTTGATCTCCTGATCTTGTGATCTGCCTGCCTCGGCCTCCCAAAGTGCTGGCATTACAGGCGTGAGCCACTGCGCCCGGCCCTGCTTGGCTTTTTACTCAACTACAGTGACTGCCAAAACGATAAAGTTTAATTGTTGTTGGATAAATCAGTTCCATTGCCCTGCTCTTTCCCCTCCTTTCTTCCCTCCTTCCTTCCAAATACTGCACACAATCAGCCAATAGTTAGGTGTACGTGCTCTCGGCACCCATAGCAGTCCCTTTTGCCTTCAGATGGGTGCTGTGAGCTGTCTCTACCATGGTCTGTTTTGTTTCCTGTGTATTTTACTCCCAGTGATGGTTTTGCTTCTTCTTTTCCTCCAGAGCTTCACAGACAACCTTAGAGTTGAGTCTAAAGGCATTTCCCAAAGGAACATACAACTAGCAGAAACAGCAAAATGAGAGTCCGTGTTGCAGAATTAGTAGGAAAACTTTTAACATAACACCAATTAGAATTTCCTTTAGTTATTATGACATCAGATTTTAGCTTCAACAAAACTGAACAAGCTCTAGACTTTATTATCGGGGAGTCTCAAGTTGTCTTTTTTTGTTATTGTTACACAAAAAACTCGTGCCGTTTTATTTTAGGTGCATGGCAGAGTGACAGAATACCAATAGAAACCAAAGCCTAGTGCAGGGAAGGCAGTCTGGTTTAGATTTTCCAAGTGAACTTTACCAAGGCTGGGCTTCTCTTGGGAGATATTGCACACTGTTTTATTTGTGCCAAGATTTTTGTAATTTGCAAGGTAACTTTAGCATTATGTTTACTGAGAATCAGTCTAAATAAACAACTGATGAACACAAATCAACTTAAATTATGGAAAAGCTTTATTTCTATCCCACTAAGTCTTCTAGCTCTTTCAAAGAGTCAGTAACTCTTATATCGTATTTTTAATATGTAGAAGTCCTTCCTAACTTTCAACCACCTTTTCAGTATTCCTGCTGTGATTTAGAGAGCCTTCCTTAACCTGTGTTCTTTTGAGTGGTAATTCTAGCAGTTTTGACTTATTTTCATTAGTATGATGCAACAATTCAAGTCAAAGGAACACCGTTCATAGCCCACAATTTGGTCATTATCTAAAGCTTCTGTACTTTGGGGACAAAGATAAGCTACTATTAAAAATACATACGGGACAGACAGGCTCAAATGCATAAGTACATTCATCTTAGTTAAGCAATAATATGCAGACTCTTTTTTGCATTTTCTTGGAGGACTTTTGCTTAGGTTTTCTCTATATCGTATATATTGAAAACTTTTTAGGTGACTTCAGTTTTAAAAACCGTATGTTCCTCCACTGACAGAACCAAAATAATTGAAGAATGTCATACATTATCTTTCCTAACAAGGCCTTTGACTTTTTCCCACTATGCCTTTTGGGAGAGTCTGTCATTAATTTTAGATTAAGAATACAGAGCCTTGTTGTTCCCGTAGACATTTGAATGATTCATTTCTAGAGATGGGCAATACGGGGAGTTCTGTGACGTTGTTCTTTTTGACAAGTAAAATACTTCCCCACAAAAAAATAGAAGGAATGTTTCCAGAGGACAATGAAAGAAGCCTGGTAAATGTACTTGGAGTTTCTTAGAAGCATTCATTCTTCTCACATGGGAGCATGGTTTGCTCCCAAAAACATATTACCCCATTGCCAGCCATTTTCTTGCCAAAGTCAACTCATGTACTTTCTAGCTCTTTCAATACACTGCAGCTGTTATATCCTGACCACCATGGACTTCCTTCTTCCTTTCTGCTATTACAAGGAAGTCATTCACCGCTCTTTTTCTTTTTTTTTTTTCTCTCTCCCTCTTTTTTTTCTCTCTCCCTGCTGTTCTGTCTCTCTCTTTCTCTCTGAAGAAACCTTTTCCTCCTCATCTGTACTTAGGGTGTGGACACCCTTACTTTTTCCTTATCAGCTCTGGCTTGAGCTCATTGTTCAACCTATTGCTTCTATTATACGGAGGCCTAGTATGAAACCCAAGCATGGACAAGAAATGACTGGGTTTCAAAACAATAATCAAATTGCTAAACAAAAGTAGGGGCTGGGGGCCAGGCGCAGTGGCTCACGCCTATAATCCTAGCACTTGGGGAGGCCGAGGTGGGTGGATCACCTGAGGTCAGGAGTTCAGGACCAACCTGGCCAACATAGTGAAATTCCATATCTACTAAACATACAAAAATTAGCCGGGCGTGGTGGCACATGCCTGTAATCCCAGCTACTTGGAAGGCTGAGGCAGGAGAATCGCTTGAACCTGGGAGGCGGAGGTTGGAGTGAGCCAACATCGTGCCACTGCACTCCAGCCTGGGCAACAGAGTAAGACTCTGTCTCAAAAACAAAAAAAAGTTGGGGGGTGGGCTGGGACATTTTATTTCCATTAGAAGCTTCATTTCTTCACTGTTTACTTTGGTTTTGTCTTATTTCAGACAACTTATAATTTTCAGATATACGTGTTGGTAAAATTTGCTTTGAATTTATCTATATGTGTGATGACTATTCACGGTGTGTGAGTGCTATTGTCTCTCTCTTAAATACCATCCTTTTGTTCTTTCTACTGCTTTTGCCTCACATTAGGTAGCTTCTCCAAGTAATTGGGAAATTAGTGTGTCTTCTTAACATTAGATCTAAAAACTCTTCTAGTCATCTAGATGGAGGTCGCCAGCATAAAAAGCACATACATTATTTTCTGATTCTTACATTAAAAAAAATCTACTGTCTTAAATTCCTTTTCGAAGGAATATTAATAAACATGCACACAAAGTAATTAGGTAGACCCGTGTTTCTCCTATTTAGTAAGCATCAGAATCACCTGAAGTTAATTACTTGAGCCCCCAGCCCCAGAGATTCTGGTCCAGGGTTACTGATGCTACTGGTTCTTGGACCACTCTTTTTTGTCTTTTTTTTTTTCTTTTTTTTGAGACGGAGTCTCGTTCTGTTGCCAGACTAGAGTGCAGTGGCATGATCTCGGACCACTGCTACCTCCGCCTCCCGGGTTCAAGCCATTCTCCTGCCTCAGCCTCCCAAGTGGCTGGGATTGCAGGTGCATGCCACCACACCCAGCTAATTTTTGTATTTTTAGTAGAGTCCGGGTTTCACCATGTTGGCCAGGATGGTCTTGATCTCTTGACCTCGTGATCCGCCCGCCTCAGTCTCCCAAAATGCTGGGATTATAGGCGTAAGCCACCGCACCAGGCCGGTCCTTGGACCACTCTTTTTTTTTTTTTGAGATGGAGTCTCGCTCTGTCACCCAGGCTGGAGTACAGTGGCCGGATCTCAGCTCACTGCAAGCTCCGCCCCCCGGGTTCACGCCATTCTCCTGCCTCAGCCTCCCGAGTAGCTGGGACTACAGGCGCCGCCAACTCGCCCGGCTAGTTTTTTTTGTATTTTTTGGTAGAGACGGGGTTTCACCGTGTTCGCCAGGATGGTCTCGATCTCCTGACCTCGTGATCCGCCCGTCTCGGCCTCCCAAAGTGCTGGGATTACAGGCTTGAGCCACCGCGCCCGGCGGACCACTCTTTAAGTAGGCCCTCCTATGGAGAAATTCCTTGTGCTTCTTCTCAAAGTGTTACCCACGTAAAAAGCAGCTAAAGCAAACACTGGGTGGCTAAAGCAAACACTTACTGTTGACAGACAGTAAGTGTAGAATGACAGAGTAAGGGAGGGAGGTGACAGATAAATAGATGACTGTTAGATAACAAATCAATACATAAGACATCGAATAGAATTATATGAAGGACCTTAAGTAATAACAGCTTTAAAAATTCTCTTTAAAATTAATGTTTTTAAAGCATGGCATGCATAGTACAATATTTGAAAGAGCAAAAAATATGTATGTCACAAATTAAAGTGTCCCTTCATTCCAGAGTGACACTCCCACTTTGAAGAATCAACCATATTTAAGTATCTATAGGATACGACAACTTATACTAAAACTGAGACTACAGGAACTTAAAGAAAATGTTGACTATGGTGCACAGACCAAAGCTGAATTATTTGAGGCCAAATTTTCTTTAGTTTGTTTGTTGGTACTCATTTGAAAGAAACACACATGCACTCATATACCTAAGGCTGCTTTCTGAAATCAAATACATTTCCTGCCTTCTTCTTTCCTCAGTACTCTTACGGCCAGCCTATTTATAGCCCAGGAAAGGAAAAAGCTCCACTGGAGGCAGGAAAACTAAGTTCGGAAAGAATAGGAGGAAGTCTGCCTGCCATTTAGCCAAACAACCTTTAATTCATTGAGCTCAAAGCTTAGCAGCTTCAATGTTGTTGTTAGGCGTAAACAGCTTGCAAACTTCAATTTTTTTCCCTCCCCACTTTTGAACTGGATTTGGGCAATGGAGGTGATGACAGCATTTTAGAAGAGAGAACAGGAATTCTAGGTGTTTAGGCACGTTGAAGAGAAACTTGCTAGAGGTGATGAAGTGGAAAGAAAAAGACGATTCACTATAGGGATGAACATTATTGCAGTTCTGCAAATTAAGGTAAGTGTCATTTAAAAATCTGTCTGTTGTTGTGTCTTAATGCACTTCATGAACTATGGATATTAGCCACAGACAATGGATATGATCTGAGGTCCGATCTTCATGTAACTTTTCAATATGCTTTGCTTATATCTCTGAAGAAATGTAGCCTCAGTTATGACATCTTCAGCTTTTTACAATAAATATTTTAAAACGTTTCTTGACAATGTCTCTATGAACTGTCTTCAGTTTCATTATTATCAGGGGTTTAGATAGTATAAATAATTTCATTGATGATCACCTTTAAAAATATATTTTTGGGCCGGGCGCGGTGGCTCAAGCCTGTAATCCCAGCACTTTGGGAGGCCGAGACGGGCGGATCACGAGGTCAGCAGATCGAGACCATCCT
>NW_012114599.1:16232111-16241986 GCF_000951035.1 Colobus angolensis palliatus | reverse complement strand
AAAAAAAAAAAAAAAAAAAAAAAAAAAAAATATGTATATATATATATTTGACATTTGTCTGCTTGTCTGCCCTTTTCAAATTACTGATTAATAATCCACCTACAATTTCTTTGATCAATAATAGTTTAGAATACCTTTAATAAATAGGACTTCAAACAGAAATGGACAATTGTATAAAAGTTACATATAAAATTTAAATTTTGCATAAAATTAAGCGAAGATAAGAAAATTTTAATACAGGTTTTTTCTCTTGAACATTGATTTTTCAGACAATGGAGAATCTTCTAGAACCACAAAAAACAGCACTGAATAGTTTCCAGTGATAGAAAGTGTTCATAGTAGTTATGTAGATTTAAATTATTATTTCCAAACATTCGTTCATTCTGTTTTGAGTGCCTTGAAAAATGTCACTGGGTTTGGAAATGGTAAGGTCGAAAGGAAATGGATTAAATCCAAGAACAGTTGATGCTGCCCACAAAAACTTGGAAAGCTTCTAGGGACATTCCAAATTCTTTTAACATTCTTTGCCATTAAACAAGCATATTTGTTTAAATGATGCACCATATTTGCATCCGCCGCTGATAATAACCACATTTGTGCCTTGGAGTAACTTGATTAATGTTACCACAATGACTTAACAAAGGAATACGGTTCTGGTGGATTATTGAAAAGGAAGAACAGAAGGAAATGTGTGGCTGTTATTTCACCCTATCCCTGCTTGAGATTGGGATGTTTAGAATTTGTCCCAAGAAGATAGCAAAGCTGGAAGCCAGAAAAGCAGAGCCAGCCAGAACCGGCACAGGAGGCCAGGACTCAGCTCTGGCTCAGTGTGGCTCCCACTGGCCATTTTCTTTCCTGGGAGAATTTAAGGGTTATTTACTGATTAGAAAATTATAATTCCATGGAAACTGTTAGAAAGTATAATATGTTTGAATAGAAAGAGCATGATTTCTTAGTTGAACTTAAGTGGTAAAAAAAAAACAGAGGGAAATGAAATTAATCTGAATAAATGTGATAGATCTGAAGAAACAAATAAACCCTCAGCATTTATTTTCAGGACATTCCAGTGCTGCAGAGTCAGTTCTGAGTCCACTTTAGCTCTTCCACAGAGTGGAATCTAAGGTGACTTAATTAATTGCCACTCCACATGGCTCTAATGACAGCAATGTTGCTTACAGCAATTCTTATTTCTGATCATGTTGAACTTACTTCCCTTAGAGTTTCAAAACAATGTTCACATTTGACACATTCACATGTTTACATTATGAGAATGAAATTGTTTTAACTGTATGTAAGGTTTAAGAAAGGTAAAATTATGAGTTAGATGTAGTATTCCAAGAATATATTTTTTCATTTGTAAAAGGCTCATTGCTGGTCATTGGTTTCCAGATAACCATAGATTTATAAATGTATTCATGGGCCGGGCATGGTGGCTCATGCCTGTAATCCCAGCACTTTGGGAGACCAGGGCGGGTAGATCACCTGAGGTCGGGAGTTTGAGATCAGCCTGGCTAACATGGTGAAACCCTGTCTCTACTAAATATACAAAATTAGCTGGGCGTGGTGGCACGTGCCTATAACTGCTACTTGGGAGGCTGAGGCAGAAGAATCACTTGAACCTGGGAGGTGGAGGTTGCAGTGAGCTGGGGTAGCTCCACTGTACTCTAGCCCGGGCAACGGAGTGAGACCTCATCTCCAAATAAACGACAACAAAAAAAAGTATTCATGAAATGCCAGGTATTTAAAATACAGTTCTTGGAAATTGCTTAATAGTTCTACAGATTGTTGTGATGTATGTAGAAGCTGCTGAGAACATTTTAAGTTAGAGTGAGCTAATTTTGAAAAAAATTGTCAAGTTTTTAAGCTTTTTTATTAATTACATAGAAATTTATTGCCTTATTTCCAGAAAAACTCCTACAATCACTATGTGTTTACAGTTTACGTAGTAGAGCCAACCCTGGCCTTCACATTTAAATACAAGTAAAATCGGGTTACTGAAGGAAGAGACCATGTAAAGCAGCAAGAAATTTAGATGTCACCAAATACAATGTGGAACTTGCGGGAGGTGTTGAAGAGGGATGTGGGAGAAGCATGCCAAGGTCTCCTTCTCCTTCAGATGGGAAGCTACACCCACCTGCCATCTGGCCTGATGCTGGATGGGGTAGAGGGGTATTGTATGTTGATTCTTGTGTATACAGGCACCTTAAATTCAGACAGTTGGCTTTTGGAGACCTTTGTCCTACTGTCTCATCCTGTATTACAGGTCTAAAAGCAGCACCACACCTATTTATTACGTTTTCTAACTTATAATCTCTATCCTTGATAAACTCCAAGTTAAGTTGGAAAAAGGGACGTATACAGGACACAAGGCATCTTATATGTGGAGCCAAATTAATGATGTAGATAATGAGTGCCACCTAAGGAAGACCTGATCCGGACAGGCTTCATGGAGGCCTGAGGCTGAGCTGAATCTTGGTGAGCAGGAGGAGATCTGATGGATAGAGGGAGATGAGGGCATCTAAGATAAGAATGGAGCTGTGAGCGTGAGCAGAGACAGGAATGGCCTTCCTGCGCCCAAGGAATAGGGCTGCCAGATGAAATACAGGATGCCCAGTTCAATGTGAATTTCAGATAAACAACAAACACTTTTTTAGTCTAAGTGTGCCCTACTGCATGACTGTGTATGAGACCTAGTGCATCGGACCTGCTTATACGAAAGTATTATTTGTTGTTTATTGGAAATTCACACTTAGCTGGGGGCCCTGTATTCTGATTTCCCAAATCTGGCAACTCTTCAAGGGAACTGAGAATCAGCCAGCTTGACAGCAGCAGAGGGAATGAGCCTATGGAGCAGGAAAGAAGTGCCTGGAGGAGGCTGGATTCAGAAGGTGGTGGGACTTTAATGGTGAACTAAGGAGTCAGGAATTTGAAGACACCTGGGGCCAATGAGAAGTTCTGAAAAGGGAAGTGGCATGCATAAAATCTGCCAGTTGGAGGCAGAACTTGCTGGGGAAGAGATCAAGGCACTGAGGTCTGGGTTCTGATGAAAACAGAGAGAGAAGCCCAATGGAGACAAATCTGAGAACAAATTTATGTGTTTTGTAAACTAATTGGGTATGGTTATAGGAGGAGAGAATGTGTTCAAGAGGATGTTATGTTTTATGGCTCCATTCAAAGAAATGGTCAAAGAGACAGCAGCAGGTCAGGGAGTTAGTCAGAGGGATGAGGATTTTGGTTTCAAACATAGGAAATTTGAGGGAATGATGGAATAGTCAGAAATAGTAAGCAAACAGCTGAGAATGGAAAACAGCTTAGGAAGGAGGTAAGAACTGGAAATAAAAATGGCCAACATTTATTGAACACTTACTCTATGTCAAGCCTTTTATCTCCGTTATCTCCTTTTGCCTCTGCAGTCATCTATCGGCAGGTTCTATTGCCAGCCACATTTTGTAGTTGAGAAAAGTGAGGTCAGAGAGATTAAGTAACGTGTCCATGATCATTAATGAGAGGCAGATGGAAAATGGAACCACCGTGTGTAGGAGCCAAAGCCCTCACAACTGGGACTCATATACAGAATGTTGAGCCTCTGGCTCTAGATTCACTTTCTCCATCTGCAAAGAGCTAAGGGTACCAATTGCTCACGCTAGAACCCAGTTTTTAGCCAGATTCCAGGTCTTCTATTGTTCCGAACTTTGGTGGCCCTCATAGAATTCTCCATCTTTTGGTTACTCTCTCTGAGAAAATGGAAATCGTTTATACTCAGAGGTTCTCCTTATTTATTAATCTCCTGAATTGTTTTTTCCCCTTAGTGGCTCATTTTAAATTTTCCCTTGGTTATCTGGTGAAATAAAGATTATGATGAAGAATCTATAATCTCATATAGTTACCTCTTTGTGTGACATGTGTGGCTAAAACATACTTATTTTACAAAAATCCCTAATACAATTTTATTAAATTTCATCTTGAGGTTGGACAATAGATCTCCAAACCCTCCAGACCTGTGTTTTTTTTTAATTTTTTTCTTTCCTTCAAGACAGGGTCCCCCTCTGTCACCCAGGCTGGAGTGCAGTGGCACAACCTCGGCTTGCTGCAGCCTCCACCTCCAGGGCTCGAGTGATCCTTGTGCCTCAGCCTCCCAAATAACTGGGACTGTAGGAACACACCATTGCACCCACTAATTTTTGTATTTTTTAGTAGAAACAGGGTTTCACCATGTTGCCAAGTTGGTCTTGAACTCCTGACCTCAAGTGATTTGCCTGCCTCGGCCTCCCGAAGTGCTGAGATTACAGGCATGAGCCATGGCACCCAACCTCCAAACTTGTTCTTTAGTGCCTGCTATTTTGGATCCTTTGACCTATGTGTCCCTATTTCCCTCCCCCCCCCCACCCTTAGTGACCACTGTTTCATTATGTATCTCTGTGTTTTAGGGTTTAAAAAATATTCCACATATAAATGAGGTCGTGCAATTTTTAGAAAAAGGTTATGCTGAAGAGAAAACAAGACCAAGGGTGTCAACCTCCTCTCCTTGTCCCTGGCTGCCCTCTAGTGGCAACACCAGATAACAACGTTCAGCGCAGAGACCGCAGAGCCAGGCACTAGAAGCAAGTTCCTCAGGAATCCCTAAACAGCATAATCAAGAGTTCGCAGAATCATCTTTGGGCTCTTACATGGGCTGGAGGCTAGTTGTGCTAGAAATTCTGGAAGAAGACTTCGTGGAATTACATACACCCTTAGAGCTTGTTGGCCTGAAAGGCACTTTGAATAGACTAGTTTTAGATTTATCTTAAACTTTCTAATCATTAAAAGTATTTCACCTGTTTACCATTTTAGGCAGGCACATATATTATGTTTGGCTACTAAACTTTCAATGCACATACGTGCCTTTTTATTAGGATTTCCTGGACCTTTGATTCTAAATATTTAAAATACATAATATGTTAGTAAAAAGCAAAAAGTCTTATCTTTTAGGGATCTATTCTTAAAAACATCATAAATTCAGACAATAATGAATGTAAAAGACTCTATTCATAACAGATACATTTTGTAACTAACCTAAATATAAAGGGAATTATTAAATGACATTCCACAATATGAAATTTTATACAGCCATTAAATTACATTATAATATTTAATGACATTGGAAACTGTTCATAGTAAATGTTAAGTGAACATTTACACTTACATTCAGTGAATATAAGAAGTCTACAAAATTATATATATAGTGTGATCCCATTTGCTTAAAAAACATATATGTACATATGAAAAAAGAAGTAAGAGCTAAAAAGTCATACACCAACTGTTAACAATAGAAATTTCTTAGCCTGGCCAATATGGTGAAACCCCGTCTCTACTAAAACTACAAAAATTAACCGGGCGTGGTGGTATATGCCTGTAGTCCCAGCTACTCAGGAGGCTGAGGCAGGAGAATCGCTTGAACCCAGGAGGCGGAGGTTACAGTGAGCCAAGATTGCGCCACTGCACTCCAGCCTGGGTGACAGAGCGAGACTATGTCTCAGAAAAAAAAAAAAAGAAATTTCTGGTTGGAGGGGTAATGGTGATTTTTGATTTTCTACTTTGTCTGCAGGATAAATAAGCATGTACTACTTTTATAATCAGGAACAAAACCCAGCATGTTTTCCAAATGTACAGAGCTAAGTCTGTTCTGATTTCTTGCTGTCATGCCTGACAATATGTCTGTGCTAATGCAGTGCCATTGATGGCCTCTCATCCAACTAAAGGGCTATATCCTGTTTGTGACAGTGTAATCCATTGTATTGGAAAAGATTATGATGCACTGGCCTGTTCTATGACTTCACTGCATTCATCAGCAACAGGAAACAAAGACATGCACTTTTTTCATAATTGTTTTAGTAATAATTGACAATTGGAGGAAATGAATGGCAGAAAACAATTACGAGCAGACGAGATGGTCAGCAAATCAAACTGGGAAATGCAGGGGAGCCCGTCTCAGCTTTATTCATGCAGCAATTTCAGAACATTACAAAGATACTATTGTTTTGTTCTCAGTCTACTCCTGAAATCACTATTTTTTTTTCTTTTTTATCAGCAGTTACACAATTCTTTGCTGGCAGCAATGACTTCCAATGTGTTTTTAATTCAGTAATCCGGTAATCCCACAACAGGGATTTGGTGCTGAACTTTTCACGTTTATTAATATTCAGGGTCAGTGTGAACGCCTCCCTGTGCACATAGCCAGTGAAATGCACAGCGATATTGCTGTGACTTCTTTTGCCTCTGAATAACTGCCTGTTGCCCAGACATAGAATCTTAAAAGTGTTACTTTCCATTGCATTTATAAATAGCAAATTCATGTTTCTATTTTTTAAATTGTCCCTGGTCTTCATTTTAATAGCAATGGGCAGGAGAATAAAACAACAAAAACTCAAAACAAGTGAATTAATGATTCAATATCTAGTTCCCATGCCATGAAATGGGCACAAGTAATAATCCCTTAGATGGTAATGAGGGATGTGTTATCACTTAGGAAACAGTTAAGTAAGGTGGTAACATTTATTTCTTTCTCTTAGTGGCCTGTGTTCATAGCTGTCTTGTTGGGTATTACTGAAATTCTTTGGATGGGGAAACTAAACGTGCCTGGGCTGTTACATCACTCCAAGTCATACTCTCCTCTGTGAGCCTGATGTGGAGAAGCAGCACTCTGACTTCCAGTTTTAAAGACTACTTACTGGTATCATATTGATTATGGAACACCCTACAGCACTGTCCGGTAGAAATACACACCTGTAATCCTAACAGTTTGGGTGGTAGAGGCTGGAAGATCACCTGGACCCAGGTAACCAGCCTGGGCAACATAGTGAGATCCTGTCTCTAAAAAAAAAAAAAAAAATAGCTGGGCATGGTGGTACGTGCTGGTAGTCCTAGATATTCAGGAGGCTGAGTTGACAAGATTGATTGAGCACAGTTGTTCAAGTCCACAGTGAGCTAGGATCACACCACGACACTCCAGCCAGGGCAACAAAGTGAGACCCTGTCTCAAAAAAATTTAAAAAATAAAGTAAAATAAAAAATAAAATAGAAATAGAATGTGAGCCACTAATGTGACCTATATAGTTCATTTTACATTTTCTAGTGACCGCATTTTAAAAAATAAAAAGAAACAGATAAAATGAATTTTAATATCATAGCTTAAGGAGTGGGGCATAGTGCCTTACACCTGTAATCCCAGTGCTTTGGGAGGCAAAGGTGGGAGGATTGCTTGAGGTCAGGATTTCAGGAACAGCCTAGGCAGCATGGCAAGACCCTGTCTCTACAAAAAAAAATGTAAACATTAGCTGGGCATGGTGGTGCATGCCTGTAGTCCTAGTTACTCAGCGGGCTGAGGTGAGAGGATTGCTTGAGCCCAGAAGTTCGAGGATGCAGTGAACTCTGATTGCACCACTGCACTCCAGCATGGGTAACAGAGTAAGACCCTTTCTAAAATAATAATAGTAATATAGTTGATTTAACCAAATATATCCAAGATAACATTTCAACATGCACCCAATATAAAAAACCACTAATAAAACATTTTCTATTCCCTTTTTGTAATAAGTCTTTGAAAGCCAGTGTGTACTTTATGCTTACTGCATGTCTCAGCTCAGACTAGCCTCATTTCAAGTGCTAGATAGCTTCAGGTGCCTAGTGGCTACTGTATAAGACAGTGCAAGTCGAAACAGAAGAGCTATGTTGCCGCCCACAGCTACATAAATAATGTGAAATTTAGACTGTGAGATATTGCTACCTTTTCTGTACTCACAGTCATCTCCATTCTGAAACATTGAGCTGAACGTTCTGTATCAAGTAAAATTGAATAGTTGAATAGCAAGCCAAGCACTGGCAGTTTTGGAGACCTGGCTTATTAGAATGATTCAGCTCTTCGATTGAGCTGGGTAACTGTGGATTCCTCAATTGAGAAATAGGGTGATAGAAGTTTTTTTAAAAAATTATCCAAATTTGAAATCTGAATGATGTGGTTGTAAAAGACTTTATCATAATGTTTTCAAGTGAATTTAGGTATAGGAATAGATTCAATTACACCGCCTAAAATTCAGTTCCAGAAACCATTATAGACATTATGCTCCTAGTAGTGCCTACAACTTAGTACAAAGAAATAAATCTTTAGCAAAGAAAACACACGCAAGTGCACATGCACACACGCACATACTTCCAACATTGTGACCACTTGCTGATGTCTTCTCTGCATTCTGCATTGTCTTATTTGAAGGATAGGAAGTATGCTATAATAATCTTCTATAACTACTGTGCCTTGGGGACTCTCATGCCAGTCAGCTGGGGTGATAAAGATAGCTTCTGTGTGCTAAATATGGAGATACAAAAATAGAACTGGTGGAAGTGCATAAAATCAGAAGACACTGTAGGTTCTTATGGCCCCACCAGTGGCAGAGACCTGGAAACACAGGTCTCTGAAATCCTGGCAATGAGTTGCAGCCAACTGGAATGATCATATTTTTGGTTCATGTCTTATTCCATGAGGATTTGGTTATGAAACTGGACTTTAACCAGTCAGAAAATTCTGAAATCAAAATAAAAGTTAAAGACATATATAAATAGTGACTACTCATTGCATGATTTACAAATTGGTAATGGTCCAAAAGTTTGTTTTTAATCATTTTCTTGGCCCTCTGAATTCACTTTACATTTTCCCCATAGAAACAAAGTTATAAATAGTGACTGCATACTGCACCTAAAATGCCACGTATCTACAATGAAATTATTACAATGTATTTATAATGTATTATTTATTTTAAATATGTATGCATTTTAAATTATTCAGTGAAATCTATTAATGTATTATTCTACATTAATACTTTATATCATATATTAATATGCTAATAATTATATCACATTAATATATTAATAATATATTAATTAACCAAACAGAAAAAGTATATACTGGATCAACAAAACCACCTTATATTCAAAGCAACCAAAACTAGTAAAGAATCCAGGAAGTGCCAGGTGCTGTACTAGAGTCAGGGACAAGCATAAGAGATAAATCATATTTATCTTGTTTCTTAATGTTGGAGGAAAAGCAAATTTACAAAAGAAAAATGAGGAAATAGATGGAATTATTTTTTTTAAGGGGACTGCCTTATCTAAGTGACTCTTAGGTAGAGTCACTTGGGCTTTTATGTCTAATTTTACAGTTAAACTTTGTACTTGCCTTTTCCTGAAGGACAAAGTACGTCTAGTGCTGCTGTTAATGTGTAGCCATACTTTTTTTTGGTTCCCAAATAGGGTAATTTTTTGTCTGTTTGTTTGTTTGTTTTGTTTTTGAGACACAGTCTCACTCTGTCGCCCAGGCTGAAGTGCAGTAGTGCAATCTTGGCTCATTGCAAGCTCCACCTCCTGAGTTCACGTTTCTCCTGCCTCAGCCTCCCGAGTAGCTGGGACTACAGGCGCCTGCCACCACGCCCAGCTAATTTTTTGTATTTTTAGTAGAGACGGGGTTTCACTGTGTGTCCAAGATGGTCTTGATCTCCTGACCTTGTGATCCGCCAGCCTCGGCTTCCTAAAGTGCTGGGATTACAGGCGCGAGCCACCGTGCCCGGCCCAAGTAGGGTAATTTTTTGTGAAAATTTTTTGGTTCCCAAATAGGGTGAGATTTTTCTGAAGTAATACTTAGCTGAGAAGTAGAAGAGAGGAAGGTGAAGAGAATGGTTAGAATTAAATATTCAGACACATGAGAATTGTGCATGATTGTCCCATTGGGGAAGACTAGAGGACTGAGCCTCAAGAAGTGATCCTCAACAGCCTCTAGGATGGGGAAAAGGAAGGGAGGGAATGTGTGCAATTAGCCTTCACATACAAATTTCCGAGTCAGTTAAAGAAAA
>NW_012114599.1:16230024-16231146 GCF_000951035.1 Colobus angolensis palliatus | reverse complement strand
CCCACAGGTTGATTTCACAAAACAGCAAGAGAATCAGGGACCTACAAGTGAGTTGAGATTATGTATGTAGCCCAAGGAACAGGAGGCTGGGCCACGGTGACAGACTGTTCTGGAATAGTATCTTATTTCTTCTGCTGGGAACTAGGGCTGTTTCTCTGGTAATGGAGGCCCTCTGACAAAGACAAAGCATGGGGTGGTTGTGCCACATGCTACTCAAAGAGGTGCCCCAGCCTTGGAGTATGCACAATTTTTTTTTGTTTTTGAGAGAGAGTTTCGCTCAGTCACCCAGGCTGGAGTGCAGTGGCCCAATCTTGGCTCACTGCAACCTCCACCTCCTGAACTCAAGTCATTCTCCTGCCTCAGCCTCCTGAGCACCTGTGATTACAGGCATGCGCCACCATGCCTGGCTAATTTTTTGTATTAGTAGAGACGAGGTTTCACCATACTGGCCTTGAACTCCTGGTATCAAGTGATCCAACTGCCTTGGCCTCCCAAAGTGCTGGGATTGTAGGTATGAGCCACCACACCTGGCCCACGTCTGTGTTTTCTATCTGAAACTGTCTCCCCACCTTCTGGTCAATGAATGCATCCTTCCTCAATGTCTTCTCTCAATTTCTTTTGTTTCTAGGATATTTTCTTTTAAAACATCCATATCTCTTCTTTGCCATGGAAACTACACCCAATCTACCCGAACCTGGGGCACCCCTCTGATGACCCGTTTGGATTCTCTGATTTCACTGCCAGTATTCTCAGTGAGTAATCTATCACATACCACCTTTATTTTATCACTTCTCTTTCAGATTTTAAACACATAAAATCTAATGACCTGTTTTCAACCCCACTGAATCTGTGATGTCAGAAACTTTGTAAATGATGACGTGAACAACCTTTTTCTTCTTCCTCCTTTGATGATGAAGCTGTCACCAGTCTTGAGTGCATTTGCTCTCTTCAAAAATGCTACAACATTTATATACTGTAATGTTATATAAATACTTTCTTTCTTTTTTTTTTTTTTTTGGGGGGGGTCTCACTTTGTCCCCCAGGCTGGGGGCACGGGGGGCAATCTCGGCTCACTGCAAGCTCCGTCTCCTGGGTTCACGCCATTCTCCTGCCTCAGCCTCC
>NW_012114599.1:16228529-16229178 GCF_000951035.1 Colobus angolensis palliatus | reverse complement strand
TGGATTACAGGCTTGAGCCACCGATAAATACTTTCTTATATATTTAATCCCATGTCTGGTGGTGTTTCTTTAATTTATTCAACTACTATTTGCCTCTGTGGTTAATTTTCCAAGAGTTTCTTCTCTCAACAACCTAATTATAAATTCCTTCATGTCTGGGCCTTATTTTGTGCTTTAAAAAAAAAAATTCCTCCATGGTACACTAATGTTCATAGCAGCATTATTTATAATAGCTGAAAGGCAGACACAACCAGGCACAACCCACGTGTCTATCAACAGATGAAGAGATAAACAAAATGTGGCATAGACATGCAATGGGAAATTATTCAGCCACTAAAAGGGATGAAGTTCTCATATGTGCTCAAATATGAACGTACCTTGAAAACCTCAGGCTCAGTGAAATAATCCAGACACAAAAGAGCAAATATTATATGATTCCACTTATGCAAAATATCTACAATATGCAGATTCATAGAAACAGAAAGTAGGTTAGAGGTCACTGGGGGTTGGGGGAGAAGGGAGAATAGAGAGTTATTTCTTTTTTTCTTTTTTTGGGGGATGGAGTCTCACTCTGTCGCCCGGGCTGGAGTGCAGTGGCGCGATCTCGGCTCACTGCAAGTTTCGCCTCCTGGGTTCACGCCATTCTCCT
>NW_012114599.1:16201982-16221881 GCF_000951035.1 Colobus angolensis palliatus | reverse complement strand
CCCGTCTCGGCCTCCCAAAATGCTGGGATTACAGGCTTGAGCCACCGCGCCCGGCCAAGAGTTATTTCTTAACAGTTGTAAAGTTTCTGTTTGGTGTGATAAAAGTTTTGTAAATAGTAGTGATGATTGCAGAACACTGTGAATGTAATTAATACTACTGAATAGTACACATAAAAATGGTCAAAATAGCAAATTTATGTTATATATATTTTATTATAATTTTAAAATTAACTATATAATATAGCAAAACCCAGTGAATTGTATGGTACATGAATTATGTTTCAATAAACCTATTTTAAAGAAATCCCTCTGGGAACCAGATATAATCTTACATATAATAAATGTTTAAGTAATATTTTGTATCATTTGTTGTAATGAGATTCATTAGGACACAAATTTATATGTGTTAGAGATTAGACATGTTTTTCAAATTATGCATACCAGATATGTGATTACTCTCTGTTTGGGGCTTTAGGTAGGTTTAGACAAAAGCCAAGTGCTGTGCAAGTGTGAATTGAGACCTTAAACCATGTCTTAATCATTTCTACCTCTCCTAGATTACCAGACATAAGATCAGGTGCATGACACATACCAATTTCCTAATCTTAAATTTGGTGAATGAATGAATGAAAGTATTAACAAAGCATACAGAGTTACCTTGCATATATATGCATATATGTTTTTTCTCAACCAACCTTTCATCATTACAATTGAGACATTATTTTTTCGGACATCTACTTTTAAGACATAATACATTATACTATGTAGAGAGTGTAGAGTATTGTGCAGACATCTAGAAAAAAACATGTTTGATGATATATGACAGAATATTTGATGACATTGGAATATTTAAGAATATTTAGGCCAGGTGCGGTGGCTCACGCCTGTAATCCCAGCACTTTGGGAGGCCGAGGGGTCAGATCATGGGGTCAGGAGATTGAGACCATTCTGGCCAACATGGTGAAACCCCATCTCTATTAAAAACACAAAAATTAGCCGGGTATAGTAGTGCATGCCTGTAGTCCCAGCTGCTGGGGAGGCTGAGGTAGGAGAATGGCTTGAACCCAGGAGGCAAAGGTTGCAGTGAGCTGAGATTACACCACTGCACTCCAGCCTGGTATGATATATAGTAAATAGAAAATGCAAACTTTTGTATATTTGCCCATTATGCATTTTAGTAAAGATAAGAAAGTTATTTTATTACTTATTTCTGTGTAGCAAATCATTCCAAAACTAAGTGCCTTTAAACAACCGTAATCATTTATTACCTTGCATGATTTCTGTGGACCAGGAATTCAGGAGAAGGTCAGATTAAGGAGTGTCATTTGTGAGGCTGCAGTCAGATGTCACTTGGGACTAGAGTCTTCAGAAGACTCAATAAGGACTAGAGATTTACTTTTCTTTTCATTCTTTATTTCCAGCCCCCAAACTTTATTAAGATATTGACATACTGGCCGGGCGCGGTGGCTCAAGCCTGTACTCCCAGCACTTTGGGAGGCCGAGACGGGCGGATCACGAGGTCAGGAGATCGAGACCATCCTGGCTAACACGGTGAAACCCCGTCTCTACTAAAAAAATACAAAAAACTAGCCGGGCGAGATGGCGGGCGCCTGTAGTCCCAGCTACTTGGGAGGCTGAGGCAGGAGAATGGCGTAAACCTGGGAGGCGGAGCTTGCAGTGAGCCGAGATTGCACCACTGCACTCCAGCCAAAAAAAAAAAAAAAATATATTGACATACTAAAATTGTATATATTTATGATGTAAAACATGTTTTAATATATGTACACATTTCAAAAGGATCAAATCAGCTATTTAACATACTTATCACCTCACATACCAATCATCATTTTTGTGGTGAGAACATTTAAGATATACCCTGTTAGCAATTTTCAAGTATACAATACCATATTATTAACTATAGTCACCATGCTGTACAATAGAACTCATACATCTTGTCAAACTGAAATTTTGTACCCTTTGATCAAAATCTCCTCATTCTTAGCCCTTCCTAGTCCCTTGCAACCCTCATTCTACTCGCTGACTCTGAGTTCAACTTTTTAATATTCCACATAAAAATGAGATCCTGCAGAACTTGTCTTTCTGTGTCTGGCTGATTTCACTTAGCGTAATATTCTCCAAGTTTATCCATGTTGTTGCAAATCACAGAATTTTCTTATTCTTCAAGGCTAAATAGCATTCCACTGTATATACCACATTTTCTTTATCCATTCATCTGTCAATGGATGCTTAGGTTGATTCCACATCTTGTCTATTGTAAATAATGCCACAATGAACATGGGGTGTAGGTATCTCTTTGACATGCTGGTTTCATTTTCTTTGGATAAATACTCAGAAGTGGGATTGCTGAAGTATATTATAGTTCTATTTAAAATTTTTCTTTCTTTGTAAGACGGAGTCTTGCTCTGTCACCCAGGCTGGAGTGTAGTGGTGCAATCTCAGCTCACTGCAACCTCTGCCTCCTGGGTTCAAGCGATTCTCCTGTCTCAGCCTCCTGAGTAGCTGGGATTACAGGTGCAAACTACCCCTACTCCCAGCTAATTTTTGTATTTTTAGTAGAGATGGCATTTTGCCGTGTTGGCCAGGCTGGTCTCCAACTTCCGACCTCAGGTAATCCACCCACCTTGGCCTCCCAAAGTGCTGGGATTACAGGTGTGAGCCACCTTGCCTGCCCTATTTTTAACTTTTTGAGGAACCTCCATATTGTTTTCTTTAATGACTATACTAATTAGATTCCCACCAACAGTGTATAAGGATTTCCTTTTTGATTGGTATGTGAGGTGATAAGTATGTTAAATAGCTGATTTCTTTTTTGCTGCATCTTCACCAACACTTGTTCTCTTGTGTCTTTTTTGATAATACCCATTCTAACAGGTGTGCGGTGATACTTCCTTGTAGTTTGAGTTTGCATTTCCCTGGTGATTAGTGCTGTTGAGCATTTTTTTTTTTTTGAGACAGAGTCTCGCTGTGTCACCCAGGCTGGGGTGCAGTGGTGTGATCTCAGCTCACTGCAAGTTCCGCCTCCCGGGTTCACACCATTCTCTCACCTCAGCCTCCCAAGTAGCTGGGACTACAGGTGCTCACCACCATGCCTGGCTAATTTTGTTTTTGTAATTTTAGTAGAGATGGGGTTTCACTGTGTTAGTCAGGAGGTGTCGATCTCCTGACCAGGATGGTCTCCATCTTCTGACCTCGTGATCTGCCCATGATCAGCCTCCCAAAGTGCTGGGATTACAAGTGTGAGCCACTGCGCCCGGCTGAGCATTTTTTCATATACCTATTGGCCATTTGTATTTCTTCTTTTGAGAAATATCTATTCAAGTCCTTTACCCATTTTAAAAACTTGAATTATTTGTTTTATTGCTATTGAGTTGCTTTGAGTTCCTTATATATTTTGGATATTGGTCCCTTATCAGATATAATACATAGTTTGCAAATATTTTCTCCCATTCCATAGGCTGTCTCTACATTCTGTTGATTATTTGCGTTGCTGTGCAGAAGCATTTCTGTTTGATACAATCTTGTAGTCATATCCAAGAAGTCATTGCCCAGACCAATGTCAAGATTTTTCCCTATGTTTTCTTGTAGTAGTTTATTATAGTTTCAGGTGTTAAGTTTAAGTTTTTAATCTATTTTGAGTTTACATTTTAATCTATTTTGAGTTCCTTTTTGTATGTGACATAAGGGTTCAATTTCATTTACTGCTGCTTTCAAAGTTTTTTCTTTGTCTTTTGAGAATTTGATTGTAATGTGTCTTGGTGAAGATCTCTCTATATTTAATCTGCTTGGGGCTATTTGGGCTACATGGATGTGGATGCTCATTTGCCTCTCCAGTTTTGGGAAGTTTCTTATCATTATTTCTTTACATACGCATTCTTCTGTTTTTCTTTCTTTGCTACTTCTGTGAATCCCCTAATGTATGTATTGGACTGCTTGATGTTGTCTCATATATCGTATTGGCTTTTTTCATTCTTATTCTTTGTTGTTGTTGTTGTTTCTCTGGCTGAATATTACAAATGATCTGTCTTTGAGCTCACTGATTCTTTTTTCTGTTTGATTGAGGCTACTGTTGAAGCTCTCTATGGAATTTTCAGTTCCATCACTAGGTTGCTTAGATCCAGAATTTCTGCCTTGTTCTTTTTTATGGTTTCTATACCCTCATTGAATCCCCTATTTTGCTTTCATGTTGTTTTCATGATTTGATTTAGTTATCTGTATTCTCTTATAGCTCACTGAGCTCTGTTAAGACGATTATTTTGAATTCTTTGACAGGCAGTTCATAGATCTCCATTTCTTTAGGGTCAGTTACTTAATTTTGTTGTTTGGTGGTATTATTTCCCTTATTATTCACTATCTTTGTGGCTATATGTTGATGTCTATGCGTATGAAGAAGTAAGCACCTGTTCTACTTTTTACATATTGGCTTTGGAAAGCCCTCACCAGTCAGTATCCAGAGATTCTGGGTGGGTTGTTAGGTGGAATCTGAGGGCAGGCTTGCTCCTGTATTCTCAGGCAAGTTGCCTTGGTGCCTGAGTCAGCAGGCAGGAAGGCCTGGAGCTTGGATTTCCTGGGGTGGGCCTGGATTCTGCGTTCATGGGAGTGAATCTGGATCCTGTGTTTGCAGGGGCTGGCCTGAAGTCTGGGTTCATGGGGGCCAACCTGTCCCTAAGATGGGCCTTGAGCCTGATCACAGAGGCCCACTTTGTGCTAGGATGGGTCTGGAGCCTGAGTCCACACAAGGGCTAGTGTGGTTACTGGGACTTGCCTGAAGCATACTGTGTCCACAGGGGTTGGCCTAGTGGTTGAGCTGCTGTGGCAGACATGGCTCTGGAGTGGGTGTAGAGCCTAGGGCTGTTGAATTGGTGTGGTGCTTGAATGGAGCTGAAACCTGTTGCTATAGAGGCCTGCTTGCAGCTTGGGGTCATGGGGCTGGCCCAGCATTAGGGTGGCCCTGGTTGCTCTTATCCACAGGTGCTAGCCTAGAGCCTGGGATCATGAGGGCTGCTCTGGCATTGGATTTTACTGAACTGGGCCTGATGCTGGGGTCCATAGCAAAGTAGGGTGTTCAGTTCACTCTTCTTCCCCCACAGGGTGGGTATCTTTCTCTGTGCTATGCACCCCTTGGGAGAGGGGTGATATGAGTAGTATGAGACTCTTTCTTATCCTCTTCAATGTGCTTTTTCTTATTTTTGTACTACACCCTAACTATGTAATCTCTCACTGGGATTCTTTAGTTCTTGAGAGGGTACATTCATGCATGGATAGTTGTTCAAATTGGTGTTTCTGCAAGGGGATATGTGCTGGAAAATACTATTCCACCATCTTGCTGAGGTCTGCTTTTGAGGTAGCTTACTTACATGGCTGGCAGCTTGGTGCTGGTTGTTAGCTAAGGACTTCGGTTCCTTTCTTTGTGGACTTCTCCATGGGGCTTATTGAATGCTCTCATAAGGTGGCATCTGACTGGCTTCTTTCAGAGTGAGAGATTCAAGAAACCGAGATGAAAGATGCAAGGCTTTTTATGACCTTGCCTTGGAAGTCATACGTCATCACCATTCATGTATCCTATTGGTCACACAGGGTCAGTCCTGATTCATCATGAGCAAGGACTACATGAGGATATGTAAGGATCTTGGGAGGCCATGTGCAGATTACCACACGTATATGCCAAAATAATTTTATAAAAGATGTAATTAAAATTGATCTTATTTTTCTTCTTTGTACTTTTCTATACTTGTAAGTTTTTTTATGATAAACATATATGATTTTTGAAATTACACACATACAAATCAATCAGGTGGAGTATTTTTTGGCTTAAACAAGAGAAATTTACTTATGTTTCACTATCCTGGAGGCTGAAGTTCAAGATCAAGGTGTCAGCCGGTTTGGTTTCTCTTAAAGTTGTCTCTGTGGATTGAGATGGTTATGTTTTTAACTGTCTTCTTCTTCTTTTAAGTAAAAGTTATTATTTTAAAAGCCATACATAGTCCAGAGATGAGTGAGTCAATTCTTTTTACTTTGATATAACACTGATGTCAAGTTCAAGATCAACGTGTCAGCAGGTTTGGTTTCTCTTGAAGTTGTCTCTGTGGATTGAGATGGCTGTGTTTTTCACTATCTTCTTCTACTTTTTAAATAAAGTTATTTTTTAAAAAGCCATACATAGTGCTGAGAGGAGTGAGTCAAATCCTGTTACTGTGATATGACATCGATGCATCTATGCTTTTCTCTGTTTGATATAACCCTGTAACTAAGGAAAGGAGAATTTGTATGGGAGGAGAGATGGCTTAAAATACAGAGCATAAGACTGGAAAGATGTGGCCAAGGTAGAGAGTCTGGGGTAGGCATGGCAGTATTTGGGCCCCAAGAGCCAGAGACATCAAAATGGATTAAGAATATTATAAAAAGCAATGAGTGTATTATAAAGATTTTGAGCTTCCAGCTGAAGACAGGCTTAACATACACATTATCTACCTTTGTTTCCTTTTGAAACCCCATTAAGATGAGATCAAAGGGTTTTTGCACAAGTGGGAGATCACCTATCTCTCATCATAGCAGAAGGCTGGAAGTTTATTCTCTTGACAGGGTAAAATATAGGGTTTTTAGGCTGGGGGACCCTGGTCTCTGGACCATACCCACCTAAAGGCATATTACACTTGAACTGGAATATTAACTGAAAAGTTCTCATCTCAGCCATACACAAGGCAGAAAATATAACTGCTGATAGGTTGTAGGTTTTATACCTTGTATCTTGGTCACAGAAAAAGGATTTTCTGGTTCTGTGTCCTAGAAATTTGGGGAAGGGAGTCATTTGGTTAGGGAATCATCCACCTCAATCACATGCTTACTCCTGGAATTCTCAAATGTGGTCAAAAAAAGAGAGGGACTATGACTGGCTCAGTTTGAGTCACATGCTCATCTGGGCCAAGGTATGTGGGGCAGATGGGGTGGTTGAAGGTGGTGATGGAGGAGAGTGGGAATGTGAGGAAGACAGTGTCATAGATGCCAACTATAGCTTCTCACCCTCTTCTATAAGAGATGATGTCATGTAGGCAAAGGTCCATGAAAGCTTAAAATAGTCTTATGAATGTAAGAAAAAAGTCCACTTTACCATACATTATGGTTTTTCAAAGAAGATTTTTCTATATTATTTCAATTCTTCTTAAGAAATTCATGAAACAAACATTGCCATTCTCATCTTGTTGCTTGATCATTGAGGTGAACTCGTAATGGTAATGTTCTGGACTCAGTCACTGTCCCTTGAGTGGATTAAGTCAGGGCTGGATAAGAAGCTATATCTTTTGATTCTTAGTCCTGTCGATTTTTATTTTATCATCCCAGTAATCAGGATGGGATCACAAATTCGTAGATAATTGGGCTGGAAATGATATCTGGAGAGATGCTGCTTACAGGCAATGAACTGCATTAATGTCCATAGTTTCCTAGTATCTCACCCACAATTCCCTCAACATCAGTCCCAACACATGTAAAATCGATAGAGACTGGGAAAGTGCCGCCAAATGCAGACCGCCTGAGGAGTTATGTGTCCTACTTTTGGAATAAGACTGAAGGATTAACTTCTGGGAAGGACTTTCCATCTGTTTTCCTCGATGAGATTGATTAAAACCATCTAACCAAGTTTTGCAGACTGTATGAAAGAACCAATGAATTGTATCATCTGGCCTGGTTTTGTTCAAATTCCTTAGAGGAGCTCTAGCTCCACTCTTCAGGAAAGTAATCTTCACCATGACACCTCCTGGGGGGAAGAGCAGCTAGGAGGTCCCAGAGGTTAGCCCCACCCTGCTCCGAGTGTCTCATTTTAGGTAGCAAGTGGTACATCATTTTCAATAAACCAGCTGGATATCAGTTAGACCATTTCACATGCATTTAATTTACCCTTTTGCTGAAGTTATGGCATGGAAACATTATTTTTCTTTGCCAGTTCTCTTTTGTCTCCTTTCCATTTCTCCCACCCTCTCCTCTTCCCACCAAAGTTACTTTCCTTTGTTACTTTTGGTATAAAGAACTTTCCTTCAATTAATTTCAAGGCTTCAGAAAAGCAGTTAAAAGAAGTTGAGTTGGGGAGAGGTATCTGATCCTCTTACTACACACATATAGCCCTACACCTGTGGAATTGAACTGAGTAAAAATGGATCTATCTTTTTGTTTGTTATGTAATGATAGTCTTTACATTTTAATGGCGAGTTTAGACCATTGACACTGTGATGATTGAGATATTAATGTTATTTTTTATTTTCAATTAATCATTCTCTCTCTCCTGACTTCTTTTGGATATTTCAAATTTTCTTTATTCCAATTTTTCCCCTTGATTGGTTTGAAAGTTACATAATCTATATCTTTTTCAGTCTTCAGTCTTCTGAATAACATAAAGACCTTAGGAACTTTAAATTCAGATCTCAGTCTTCCATCTTACTCCTGTTGAAAATTTTAGTTCCACTCTTGCTTGTTTTAAACAGGTTTGTTAAGGTGTAATTGATATATGATAATCCACACATATTTAAAGTATACAGTTTGAGGTCTTGACATATTTATATATCCATGAGATAATCACCACAATTTTTTAAAAACTTATTTTTCTAAAAATAATTAATCCAGTTCACACACAGGCATAACTGGTTGCATGTTACCAAGGTCTGCTAGTTTTATGTAAGCTTGTTTTACTTAAAGAGTTCTGTAGCTTCCGCACAAAAGTAACTATGATAATCACCATTCATCAAAGTCTAGTAAGCATTGTGCAAAGTGCTTTCTTTCTTTTTTGAGATGGAGTCTGGCTTTGTCACCCAGGCTGAAGTGCAGTGGCCTATCTTGGCTCACTGCAGCCTCTGCTTCCCGGGTTCAAGCGATTCTTGTGCCTCAGCCTCCCGACTAGCTGAGATTACAGGTGTGGATAGAGATGGGGTTTCCCTGTGTTGGCCAGGCTGGTCTCAAAACTCCTGACCTCAAGTGTTCCACCTGCCTCAGCCTCCCAAAGTACTGGGATTACAGGTGTGAGCCGCCATGCCTGACCGCTAAGTGCTTTCTTCACACTAATTATTTCCCATTGTTTTCTTTATTGTTTTTAATTTTTAATTATAGAAGCAATCCAAGTTTGTTATAAATGAATATACTCAACTAAAATTAGTCATATTTTTTGAAAAAGACCTGGAACCCTCTTTTTTTCTTCAGAGTGGATATATGTTTATGGTTTGTTGTTACTGCAGATATTTTATGTGCATTTGAAAACACGCTTTATTGTACTAAAAATGAGGCTAAATGCATAGTGTTTTTTTTTTTCAGCCCATTTTTTAAACTTACTGCATCAAGACCATCTTTCCATTTCATCCTTTTCATGGCTACATGATGTATACAGCTTTGAATGAATGCATTAAGATTGTTTTGATGAATCGCCTCTTTTTTTAAGGTTCCTTCCTTCCTTTTTTTTTTTTTGATATTACAACTGTCATGTCATTTTTATATGATGAAATCCTGATGTGGAATGCATTATTTCCAACCTTCACTGCCACCCTTTGAGTTGGGCATTATCATTTCCTTTTCACAAATGAGGAATTTTATTCTTAAAGGCCTAAGTGACTTACTTGGCTCTTAAGTGACTGATTGGGGAACGAGAATCCTGGTTTCCTTTTCCTGGTGGGCAGCATTCTTGCGCCTCACCACACTACCTCTCCTACTAGTTTAGAAAATGCTTTTAAAAAGTTTTTAAGTATATTTATAGTGAAATTGTCAGGAGGATTACTGGGAATTTTCAGCAAATAGTAGCCTATGGAATTAGAATGTAGGGGACATATTTCAGGCAATTTATATTTTCACCTGGCCCTTCAACTGAAGACGCTAATGTGAGCGCTGAGGAGCTATTTATAGCAGGTGACTTTTGAGCACCCTGGGGAGGTTGTGAAATAGCTGTCTATCACAGGCAGCTAGGAACTGCTTGCCTATTTTTTTTGTTATTCTGAAAGAAAGGATAAAGACCATCTGGGCCAGTAAGTTGGGTCCAAAATCGGACTTACGTTTATTTTACTTAATAAATGTGTTCTTGAATCATATGAGTTGAATTTTGGTTGGTTGAATGCCATTTTTAGTGCACCAGGGGTGCGCACATTTCTTGTAATACTTTAATGAGTAGCTGTCTAAAACAAAGAATGCTTTGGCAATGTGAATAATTTTCCCTTAATTTATATTGAATATAATTTATTATTTTTTCTGTGCAGCAGGGAACCTTGTGCTCAGTTGTTTGTGTTTTAGAATGTGTTGGCTGGTGTAGCCATATCAGTTAACAGTAACATGGAATATATATGCTATTAAAAATATAGACAGATATATTTCAACCTCTCACTACAAAGCCCCAAATCAAACTATGTGGTAAAGCCATGTAATTCAGAAGAGGTGGGTATAGATACAATTCCATGCCAGGAGGAGTGTAGCTGTAGACACTGGGTGCCCCTTGCCCCTCTTTAGATAGTGGACCCTATTCCTGCCTCAGATGGTATGTGGAAGAGCTGGCTCTTCAGTTTCCAAGGCCACAGTGCAGAAAATAAGGTAGAAACAAGTGAGAAGGCGACTGACCCTTTTTCCACCAGCACCACTGCATGCTGTGAAAGTATAATAAAATGTTTTCAGTCCAACCTTAACGTTTTTGTCCTTAATAGCACATCAGTTCACATTTGCTCATTAAAAAAAATTGCTTTTACCCAATCAGCAATTGATTCCATGGCTTCAGTGATCTTTAGAGTTCATCGAACTTGTGGTATGTGCAGATAATAAAGACTAACACCTGGCAAATAGACGCTAACTTTTAACTGTAACAAATTTTAATCAGTTGGATTTAAGATACTTTTTTTTAAAATTATGATTCTACATGAAAAAAAGCTAACATTTTTAACATAAATGATTTCATAAATACGCCTGGTGGGATATAATGCTGAAATGAATTTTTAGAGCCTCTCATATTATAATCTTGATCCTCAAAGTGGACATTTCTCAGACTTTTTTTTTCTTTTTTTTTTGAAATGGAGTCTCGCTCTGTCACTCTGTCGCCCAGGCTGGAGTGCAGTGGCTCGATCTCGGCTCACTGCAAGCTCTGCCTCCCGTGCTCACGCCATTCTCCTGCCCCAGCCTCCTGAGTAGCTGGGACCACAGGCGCCCGCTACCACACCTGGCTAATTTTTTTGTATTTTTAGTAGAGATGGGGTTTCACTGTGTTAGCCAGGATGGTCTCGATCTCCTGACCTCGTGATCCACCTGCCTCGGCCTCCCAAAGTGCTGGGATTACAGGCGTGAGCCACTGTGCCCGGCTGAGACCTTTTAAGTCTATAACTTTGCCTTGCTTTTAGTTCATTTTTGGAAAAATAACTGGAAATATAGAGCATTAAAGATAAACAAAGCCAGGCACTAATTAAAGTGGTAAGGATATTTGAATCAGTTATAACTATTATAATAGGGAAAACAGTCCAGTGTGAACTGAGCTTAACTTTGATTTGTACAGAAGTGACTGGGCATTTTTAAGGGAGAATAAGGGAGTGGGGAAGGGACAAGGAGGGCCTCAGTAAAGTCAGGAAAGTGAAAAATTCCGAAGAGTTGGTCATTGTAAATGCAATTAAGCCAGCTGTGTCTGCTAGCTGAAGCTGCTGAAGTTAGGATTCTGTCTTTCTAGAGAGACTGGGGGACAGAGGCCTTATCCTCTGGTGTTGACTGGAACAAGCAATAAAATTTTTTGGCAGCCTTGAGTTCTCTCCAAACTCCATATTAGAGTTTGTTCAAGTCTTTATGGGCCAGGATTGAGGCCTAGTTGAGAAGAGAGTTCAGAGGAGCCTGGCTAGAGTTTGGTCAAGGCAAGAATCTTTGTCAATTGTAAATGAATAACTTTGCAATCCCAATACTCCCAATTTTGGAACTTTATACAATGGAAATAAAAGCACTAGCAACTAAAAATACAGGTACCAGGATGTTTAGTGCAACACTGCTCATAGAAGCAAACCTGGGAACATTTTGAATATTCAGCTAATGAATAAACTATGATATAACTATACTGTGGAGTAGAATGCAACTATTAAAAAGAAAAAATCAAATCTGTATGATTGACTTTGGAGCCAATATAAATGACCATGATACATTATTAAGGGAAAAATCAATTTACAGAGTAATGGGCTTTTGAAAGTTGTATTTGGAAATAGAACCCCATACATATATATATAGGAGATACCCTTTTCTATCCCATATTGCATTTTGGTACAGGATAGAGAAAGATGTGTGTTATCTCAGTGAAATGAGAATGGATAGGAAAGAGGGTTATTACATTTTTCTTTATGTATATGTCTGTACTCTTCAGCTTGCTATAGTGGGCATGTATTGTGTTTTAGTTTTTTTTTTTTTTTTTTTTTTTTTTTTGAGACTGAGGTCTTGCCCTGTCGCCCAGGCTGCAGTGCAATGGCATGATCTCAGCTCACTGCAACCTTCACCTCCCATGTTCAAGCAATTCTCCTGCCTCAGCCTCCTGAGTAGCTGGGACTACAGGCACAAGCTGCCATGCCCGGCTAATGTTTTTGTATTTTAATAGAGATAGGATTTCACCTTGTTGCCTAGGCTGGTCTTGAACCCCTGAGCTCAGGCAATCCGCCTGCCTCAGCCTCCCAAAGTGCTAGGATTACAGGTGTGAGACACCACATCCAGCCAGATTTAAATATAACATAAAACACACACACAGGAGTCCTGCTTGTCAATAAGGACAAGCAAGGAAACAAAACTATCCTTCAATGTGATAATGTGAGTATTCTGGCCATTATTAGTATGTAAGTCTAAAAGGATTTACAGGAATTCAAATACCTATCAAACTTCACTGCTTAGGTTGATAGTTTTCAAGTGCTGTAATCCGTGCTCCTCTGCATTGATTTCTCACTGCCATGTGTTTATTTCCACCAACCAAGAAGCTTTATTGAGCTTTACACTGCTGATGGTCTAGATTAAGGAATCAAGACCCACCCCTCACTTCCAATCCCTTGCCTCTTGATTTGAGAAGTTTTACCCCAACCTAAACTGATCTATTACTTTTTATTAACGAGACTGGCAATCACAAATATGAGCTTTGAGAAGACTCCTTTTTTAATTAAAACATTAGGGAAAACTGGAAATTTCCCTACTACTATTTTATTTTATTATTTTATTTTATTTATTTTTGAGACAGAGTCTTGCTCTGTCACCCAGGCTGGAATATAGTGGCATGATCTCGTCTTATTGCAAACTCCACATCTCGGGTTCAAATGATTCTCCTGCCTCAGCCTCCTGAGTAGCTGGAATTACAGGTGCCCGCCGTCATGTTTGGCTAATTTTTGTATTTTTAGTAGAGGCGGGGGTTTCACCATGTTGGCCAGGCTGGTCTTGAACTCCCAAGCTCAAACGATCCACCTGCCTTGGCCTCCCAAAGTGCTGAGATTACAGGTGTGAGCCACTGTGTCCGGCTCCTCCCACTTTTTAAAATGTGTTTCTGAAAGTGCTTTCTTAGTTTATGTCTTGTGATCTACAAATAAGAAATCCTGTAGCAATAATGTTAGATCCTCATTCCTCGGCAGATTCTT
This sequence comes from Colobus angolensis palliatus, assembly GCF_000951035.1. NCBI lineage: Eukaryota > Metazoa > Chordata > Mammalia > Primates > Cercopithecidae > Colobus > Colobus angolensis. Next base: position 16,208,280 of record NW_012114599.1, on the reverse strand, counting down.
ACTCTGCTATGGATTTCCAGGAAGTCACAAGAATATTTTACCCAAAGATTTTCTACACACACAGTTATAAGTAATACCGAGACTGCAGCCAAAAGATTGAGCAAATACAGTGTAAGTAAATCATGGTGCTATTTAAGAAATGTATGACAAAGAGAGTGATACTTCAGAAAAAGACATGGAATAATGGAAATGAGGTTAAAAGCCCAGGCCTCATGAGTTTATAACCAAGAGGCTGTGATGGTTGAATTAAAACTTGAGCAAAGGGTTTGGCACTAAGGCTGGAAAATAGGACTTGTAGTTAGCTAGCTGGGTTTGGATAATCTGGTAATTAAAGTGAAGAGCAAAAGTGATTAGCTGGAACATTGACATTGTTTCAAATTATGCACAATGTTGAGCAGATGGATTTGGTATCAAATTAACATGGCTATTTTATAATTACAACCATGATGTAAAAATTCATTCATTTGGAAAGAGAAAAAAAAAAAAAGAAAGGAAGAAAGAAAGTGAGCATCATTCTCCAGCCATTCTCCAGCCGGTGCTAGTGGACTGCCATGTGAACCCAGAACAGCTTAGTGGACTCGAAAGGAGGCCTGTGTTGATTGTTGATTTAGAGTGAGGCTGTGATGCAAAGATGAGGAGAAGAGGCAGAAGAAGCCTTGAGTTTGCATTTGAGAACTAGAGGATGTAGAGGTTTTTTTCCTTTTTCTTTCTTTCTTTTCTTTTCTTTTTCTTTTTTCTTTTTTTTTGACAGTCTTGCTCTGTGGTCCAGGCGACAGCGCAGTGGTGTGATCGGCTCACTGCAACCTACGCCTCCCGGGTTCAAGCGATTCTCCTGCCTCAGCCTCCCGAGTAGCTGGAATTACATGCACCCGCCACCACAGCCCGGCTAATTTTTGTATTTTTAGTGGAGACAGGATTCTACCATATTGGTCAAGCTGGTCTCAAACGCCTGACCTCGGGGGATTCACCTGCCTCGGCCTCCCAAAGTGCTGGGATTACAGGCATGAGCCACTGTGCCCGGCTGGATGTAGAGTTTCTAACTGCACTTTTCCTGTGATTCTTATGAAGATCAAATTGCACTCCTCACCTCATACATTAAGCTATCACACATTTCAAGGAAAAGAATTTGAATATTTACGTTGTGTCATTTATCCCTGAATCAGCTTTGTATTTCTGCTTTGAAATAGCAACTATGCTGATGCTTGAATAGAAAGGAAGTCATAAATCTGAAAATTCTCCTTACAGTATTCTGTGCACACTAAAATGATTCTCAGAAAAATGCAGAGGTTGCCTCAGGATTTTTATTTATTTATTTATTTTACCATAAGTAACTCTTTTCAAGAATGAAAAGAATTCCAGAATCAACAGTGGCATTTCAGAAGATCTAGATGCAGACTACCTTTACCACTCATCTGAAGTTTATAGGAGTGAGAGCCTCAAAGATGAATGAAAGTTGCTGTCAAATCAAGGTTTTGAAATAAAAATAATTGGGGGAGCAAGTTTTATGTGAGTAATTATGCTAAACAAGGTGTTTTGTGGCATGCATGCTAAATTTTCCTTCTCAGGTTTTACTGAATCCAGCTTCAGCTAGAAATCTAGGCTAGTTTATAGAAGATAATTAGATGGACAGAAAATGTTAAGAGAAAAACACTGCCATAAAGGTAAATTTAAGTGAATTATAATGAAGAAATGCGATTATGCTAAAGCTAGTATGTTTTAAAAAGTAAATGAAGTTTAATAAAAGGAAAGAAAAGAGAAGAGCTAAAAGACAGGGAAAAGAAAGAGAACTGAAAGGGGAAGATGATTATTAATCTGGACCAATTTGTCTAGAAATTTGGGAGTTTCTCCAGGATGCTGAAGACAGGGGGGCCGACAGAGGCTGGGGTGTAGAGGTGCCTCCTGCAGTGCTTCTCTGGTAGAGGCTGTCTGCTCCTTCATTCTTGTTTTTTTTTTTTTGAGACAGAGTCTCAAATTATCGCCCGGGCTGGAGTGCAATGGCACAATCTTGGCTCACTGCAACCTCTGCCTCCCGGGTTCAAGCAATTCTCCTGCCTCAGCCTCCCGAGCAAGCTGGGATTACAGGTGCCTGCCACCACACCCAGCTAATTTTTTGTATTTTTAGTAAAGACAGGGTTTCACCATGTTGGCCAGGCTGGTCTCGAACTCCTGACCTCGTGATCTGCCTGCCTCGGCCTCCCAAACTGCTGGGATTATAGGCATGAGCCACCGCGCCCAGCCCTTTCATTCTTTTTATTTGTATATGTGCATACCTCATTTTACTGTGCTGTGCTCTATTACACTTCACAGATACTATTTTTTTTTACAAATTGAATGTTTACGGCAACCCTGCATCAAGCAAGTCTATTAGGGCCATTTTTCCATTAGCATGTGTTTACTTCATTTCTTTTGTCACATTTTAGTAATTCTTGCAATATTCATACTTTTACATTATTACTATTATTATTATTATTATTAGATGAAGTTTTGCTCTGTTGTCCAGGCTGGAGTGCAATGGTGCTATCTTGGCTTACTGCAACCCCTGCCTCCTGGGTTCAAGCAGTTCTCCTGTCTCAGACTCCCAAGTAGCTGGGATTACAGGGACACCTGGCTAATTTTTTTGTATTTTATTAGAGTTGGGGTTTCACCATGTTGCCCAGGCTGGTCTTGAACTCCTGAGCTCAGGCAATCTACCTGCCTCAGCCTCCCAAAGTGCTGGAATTACAGATGTGACCTACTGTGTCTGACCTTAAATTATTATTATATTTTATCTCTATTTTGGTGATCTGTGATCAGGGTCTTGCTCTGTTGCCCAGGCTGGAGTGCAGTGGCCAATCACAGCTCACAGCAGCCTTGACTTCCCCTGCCCAAGTGATCCTCCCACCTTAGCTACGCGGATAGCTGGGATTATAGGCACCTGCCACCACACCCAGCTGATTTATTTTCTTACATTTTGAAGAGATGGGGTTTCACTATGTTGCCCAGGTTAGTCTCAAACTCCTGGGCCCCAGCAATTCTCCTACCTAGGCCTCTGGGAGTATTAAACGTGTGAGCCACCATACCCAGCCTGTGATCTGTGATCTTTGATGTTACTATTGTAATTGCTTTGGGGTACCCCAAACCACACCCATATAAGATGGCAAACTTAATCAATAAATGCTATGCGTGTTCTGACTGCTCTACCCAATGGCCATTTCCCCACCTCTCTTCCTCTCCTCAGGCCTCCCTATTCCCTGAGACACAACAATATTAAAATTAGGTCAATTAATAACCTTATAATGGTTTCTAATTGTTCAAGTGAAAGAGTCACAATTTTCTTGCTTTAGATCAAAAGCTAGACATGATGAAGCCTGGTGAGGAAGGCATGATGAAAGCCAAGCCTCTTGTGCCAAACAGCCAAATTGTGACTCCAAAGGAAAAGTTATTTAAGGAAATTAAAAGTGCTATTTCAATTAACACATGAATGACAAGAAAGCAAAACAGCCTTATTGCTGATATGAAGAAAGTTTTAGTGGTCTGGACAGAAGATCAAATCAGCCACAATATTCCCTTTAGCCAAAGCTTAATCTAGAGCAAAGTCCTAATTCTCTTCAATTCTTGGAAGGCTGAGAGAGGGGAGGAAGCCACAGATGAAAAGTTTAAAGCTAGCAGAGGTTGGCTGATAAGGCTTAAGGAATGATGCTATCTCCGTAACATAAAAGTACAAGGTGGAAGACTGAAGTGGGAGGATCGCTTGAACCCGGGAGTTTGAGGCTATAGTGAGCTATGATCACACCACTGCACTCCAGTCTGGGCAACAGAGAAAGACCCTGTGTCAAAAACAAACAAACAAACAAACATGTTATTAAGTAAAGTACAAGATGAAACAGTAAGTGCTGATGGAGAAACTGCAGCAAGTTATCTACAAGTGCTAGCTAAGATCATTGATGAAAGTGGCTACATTATACAACAGATGTTCCATGTAGATGAACCAGCCTTAAATTGGAAGAAGATGCCATCTAGGACTGTCATAGCTAGAAAGAAGTCCATGTCTGGCTTCAAAGCATCAAAGGACAGGCTGACTCTTGTTAGGGGGCTAATGCAGCTGGTGACTTTAAGTTGAAGGCAGTGCTCATTTGCCAATCTGAAAATCCTAGGGCCCTTAAGAATCATGCTAAATCTATTCTGCTTTTGCGCTATAAATGGAATAACAAAACCTGAATAACAGCACATTTGTTTACAGCCTGGTATACTGAATATTTTAGCCCCATTGTTGAGACTTACTGCTCAAAAAAAAAAAAAAGATCCCTTCTTATTGCTCATTGACATTGCAGATGGTCACCCAAGAGCTCTAATGTAGACGTACAAAGAGGTAACTGTTGTTTTTATGCCTGCTAATACAACATCCATTCTCAGCTCATGGATCAAGAAGTAATTCCAACTTTCAAGTTTTATTATTTAAGAGACACATTTTGTAAGGCTATATCTACCATAGATAGTGATTCCTCTGATGGATGTGACCAGAGTAAATTGAAAGGAGCAGAATAAATTGAAATCCCTCTGGAAAGGATTCACTTTTCTAGGTGCCATTAAGAACATTTGTGATTCATGGGAGGAGGTCCAATTACTGACATTAATAGGAGTTTGAAAGAAGTTTACCCCAACCCTCATGGACAACTTTGAGGGGTTTAAGATTTCAGTGGAGGGGGCTGGGCATGGTGGCTCACGCCTGTAATCCCAGCACTTTTGGGAGGCCGAGGCGGACAGATCACCTGAGGTCGGGAATTCAAGACCAGCCTGACCAACATGGTGAAACCCTGTCTCTACTAAAAATACAAAAATTAGCCTGGTGTGGTGGTGGGCACCTGTAGTCCCAGCAACTCGGAAGGCTGATGTAGGACAATCACTTGAACCCGGGAGGCGGAGGTTGCAGTCAGCTGAGACTGTGCCATTGCACTCCAGCCTGGGCAACAAGAGCGAAACTCCGTCTCAAAAAAAAAAAAAAGAGATTTCAATGGAGGAAAACTTCTATGGCTGCTCACTCATGCTGGGGAGGCAAATGCTCAGGGTTTGAAGTCAGACAGACCTGTGTTTACATCCCTCTTTGCTGCTCACTAGTTGCAGGCAGGCTAGTTAACCTCACAAAAAGTCATCTAGGGGTAATAATAGCATCTCCTTAGATCATTACTACGAGAATTAAATGAGTGTTTTGCACAGGTGTTAGCTTGTTATATATTAGTAACGTACTAACTATATATATTAATAAATTCTACTTGGTATTATATATAATAATTATGATTACTTATATATGCCTTTCTACATGTTCCTCTTTTCTCCCAGAGAGATTGAGAGCAGAGATTTTCATCAAGTACTTTGATGAATCCCTAAATGCAATGCACATTGAACACAGGCACTATATATTTTTTCAGTTATTGATACTGATTTGTTTCATTCAGGAGTTTTAGAGGTTACAAACTCTACTCTCTGATGCTTTCAAAATTTTTTGTTTCTTTTTATTTGTTACCAGCATGTAGCTAGCACAACTCTTGTAATTGACTGTGACTGGGTGCTTATTCTGGCCCACACACAGTTCAAAGGGAAGAAAGAGGGAAGAACAAGAAGGGTAGAGAAAACACCCATGATTTTTAGACAAGTGTAAGGAAAAAGGAGAAGGTATCAAAAAGGTGTATGTGTCTGGAAAAGAGATTGCACAAGGTAGAATTTACTGAGCTGGAGGAATATGGGAGAATGTTGCATACCAAGTCTCCTGAAAGGAAAAGGAAGGCAGAGATGGGATGAGATGTGGTGTGTGTTAGTGCTTCAAATTAACAGCAAGTTTTGCGTTCCCAACTTGAGGCAGCTTGTGTGGAATTTGGCATAGGGCAAATGGACCCACAGCTTCAGGAGGGAGCTGCTGGCAGGGGAAGTTGTACTATCTGACAGTGCCTGTATGAGATTGGTACCTTTTGGGAATTTCTACCTAAGGCACTGTCTCAGATAGACACAAAGACCCTTTGGGACCTCCCTGAGAAACAGAATAAGAGGTGCTCAGGCAAGACCACACTTCCCCCCTCTTCCTGTATCCTTGAAACCTTTCAGAGATTTGCTGTCAAATACTGGGTCCAGGACCAGAAAGTTAAAAAAGCAAGACTTGGGAAATAGTGACTGGTTTTGTTAATGGATGGTGAGGATTTTTTTTTTCTTTCTCTCTTAGTGTAAATGATTTGTTTTTTTCTCTTTGTGTAGATGATTGAAGTACTTAAGTGTCTTTGTAAGTCCAGTATCTCTTTTCTTATTTTATAAAGATCTCATTAAAAAATGA
>NW_012114599.1:16194418-16199557 GCF_000951035.1 Colobus angolensis palliatus | reverse complement strand
GGGGTTTCACCATGTTAGCCAGGATGGTCTTGATCTTCTGACCTCGTGATCCGCCCTCCTCAGCCTCCCGAAGTGCTGGGATTACAGGCATGAGACGCTGCACCTGGCCAAAAATTATTTTCTATTATATTTTCTAAGTTTTTGTGGGTTATATAGAAAATTTCATATATTTCCATATCATTGTTCTGTCGCCAGAACAATTAATTTTGTATACTTATTTTATATATATTTTTGTATATTTATTTGTAACTGTTCACCTCACTTTTTAATTATGTAGAAGCAAATTTAGTTTGTTCTATTGAGAAAATGAATATTAATCTGCAGGTTGAATATTTTTGCCTCCATTTTTCTCATAAAATTCTTCTTTCATTTCTTTTTCTTGCCTGGTTGCAGTGGCTCAGATGTCTAGAACAGTGCTAAATGGATGGTAGTGATAATGAGCATGCTTTTCTTGTTTTTGATTTTAACATTAATACTTCTAGTATTTTACCATTAAGTATGATGCCTGTGTTTGATTTGAGATTTGAATTAACATGAGTGTCCTGTTAAGAATCAGTCTTTTAATTTTGTTTTATTAATTAAAAAATTGATATTGAATTTTATCAAATGACTTTTCAAGATTATTGTGGCAATCCAAAAGTTTTTCTCTGCTGTCCAGTCTGGAGTGCAGTGGTGTGATCATAGCTCCCTGCAACTTTGAACCCCTGGGCTCAAGTGATCCTCCTGCCTCGGCCTCCCAGGTTGGTAGGACTATAGGCATCTGCCATCACACTGGGCTATTTATTTATTTTTTTTATTGTAGAGATGGGGTCTCACTATGTTGCCCGTGCTGATCTCGAACTCCTGGCTTCAAGTGATCCTGCCACCTTGGCCTCCCAAAGCACTGGGGTTACAGGGGTGAGCCACTATTCCCAGCCTTACTTTCACATTTTTAGGGTAACCTATGTTTACATTTGAAGTTAGTCTGTGCTTTTCTTTATTATGCTTTATCAGTTTTTTTTTAAGTCAGAGTGTTATGGTAGCTTTCTGTTACTTTTGTCCACTTGAACACTTCATATACCATGGAAATTAATTGTGCTTGAAGCTCAGAGAGAACTTGATTGTGTAAGTAATCTGAACTAAAAGCTTTTTTTGGAAATAATTTCTTATTAACTTTCACATTTTTCTATGGTTACTGATCTGTTGTTTTTTGACTTCTTCCTGGGTCAGTTTGCTTCTAATTATTATTTTGGCTGTGTCTCCCAATATTTGATATGTGGTATTCTCATCACTGAAACCTTCTAAGCATTCATTCTGTAATTATGTTTTTAATTTATTCTCCAATCAATGATTTTTTTTTTTTCTTTTTTAAGAACTCTAAAGTTTCCCCAAGAGCTTGGGGTCTTTCTGACTTACACTTTTGTAATTAATGCATAGTTTTATTACAGTGTGATCATAGAATATGGTCTGACAATTTCTTCTGGAAAGAAATTACTTACATTTTTTTTTGGTAGCCTAATATAAAATCAAGTTTTACAAACTTTTCTTATATTTTTTTCTTAATGGGCTAGACAGAAGATCCTTCTCTTTAATTATTCATTTATTCATTGAGGATCATTTCCACCATGTGTCTCATACATGCCGGGGGGCATTGTATTAGGCATTGCAGGATATAAAATGAATTAGTCATAAGCTTTGTCTTAGGTTGATAAAGTTTGGATGGAACATAGACACATGTAGACCTAATTATAATACAGGAAGAAATGCAACCGCAGCAAAATGTACAAAAGCAGCAGGCAGCTAGAGTGGGAGTCAAGCCCTGTCGTAGATTCTGAGAATACAAACTTGCCTACGATGGCCCTGAGAGGCTTTCAGTCCTAGCGTGTAAAACATACATTTAGAGCAGAGACAGGCTTTTTGGAGGCAAGGTGATTAATTAGGAAATCACCGCAGACCTTCAGTAATAAATCAGAACATATGAGGGACGGTAACAGTGCAAGATGAGAACGGAGGATTTTCACACTTAAGGGACGGATAGCAGAAGAGAAGTCCAGACCGGAGGATGAAGGAGGTAGTAGTAAAATTTTATAGACGCTATGCGAGAGTTTTTCAAGGGGTGCTTGGTCAGTTGGGACAAACAGAGCCAAAAGGTCAAGTAAGATGACTCACACCTGTAATCCCAGCACTTTGGGAGGCTGAGGCGGGCAGATCACGAGGTCACGTGTTCGAGACCATCCTGGCCAACATGGTGAAACCCTGTCTCTACTAAAAACATGAAAATTAGCCGGGCCTGGTGGCACGTGCCTGTAGTCCTAGCTACTCGGGGGGCTGAGGCAGAAGAATCGCTTGAACCTGGGAGGCGGACGTTGCAGTGAGCTGAGATCATGACGCTGCACTCCAGCCTGGGTGACACAGCAAGACTCCGTCTCAAAAAAATAAAAAGAAAAAAAAAATTTTACAAAGTTTCAGTTACCTTTGGTCTTTGGGGACTTGGAAAGAGCAGTTTCAGTGAAGTGGGGGAAAAAGCCAAGCCACAAGCAGGTTGAGACTAAATGGGATATGAGATGGTGGAGACAAGTATTTTTTCAGGAGCTTAGTTGTGGAGGGATTGCAGGAGTTAGGGCGGTGATTAAAGGAGCAAGGCTGGCTGGGTGCGGTGGCTCACGCCTGTAATCCCAGCACTTTGGGAGGTCAAGGCAGGTGGATCACGAGGTCAGGAGATCAAGACCATCCTGACTAACATGGTGAAACCTCGTCTCTACTAAAAATACAAAAAATGTAGCTGGGCGTGGTGGCGGATGCCTGTAGTCCCAGCTACTCCGAAGGCTAAGGCGGGAGAATGGCGTGAACCCGGGAGGTGGAGCTTGCAGTGAGCTGAGTTTGCACCACTGCACTTCAGCCCGGGCGACAGAGTGAGACTCCGTCTGAAAAAAAAAAAAAAGAGCAAAAATCAGAAAGACTGTTGTTGGGATAGAAAGACAATGTGAGAACGTGAGCATGTTTAGCTAATGAGGAGTGCGTGCTGAGAGTGAGGGAAGGCATGGTTGTTGCTGAGAGTCCTAAGTGCTGAGAGTGAGGGAAGGCATGGTTGTTGCTGAGAGTCCTAAGTGCTGAGAGTGAGGGAAGGCATGGTTGTTGCTGAGAGTCCTAAGCAGGTGGGAGACACGTGGTGAGACACAAAGCCCAGGTGGGAGGTGGCCTCTCGACAGGAATAGGGCACCTCTTCTTGAGTCGAAGGCAATGCTTGGAACTGGTAGGGAGTGTGGGCAGAAAGATGGGATCTCCCCCATTTCTTTGCAAGGCTGTGTCATTATAGAACCTTTAGTCACAGTCCTGGACTCTGACTGAAAGGGTACTGGGTCTTGGCCTCTATGTTAACAGTTTGCTTCATAGGGAAGATTTAGGATTCATCCCTTCCTCTCCTGCTATAGAACTAGAAAAGAATCTCTACACCAGTGGTCCCTAATGTGTTTGGCTCCAGGGACCAGTTTCATGGAAGACAATTTTTCCACGGACTGGGAATGGAGGGCTGGGGATGGGTTCAGGATAAAACTGTTCCCCCCAGATCATCAGGCATTAGACTCTCATAAGGAGCATGCAGTGTAGATCCCTCGCATGCACAGTTCACAATAGGGTTCATGCTCCTATGGGAATCTATTGCCACAGCTGATCTGACAGGAGGCGGAGCTCAGATGGTCGTGCTCGCTTGCCTGCTGCTCACCTCCTGCTGTGCAGCCTGGCCTCTAAGAGACCACAGGCAGGTACCTATCCATGGCATGGGGGCTGGGGACTGCTGCTTTACACTTACGATATAGTTTGGATGTTGTGCCCACCCAAATCTCATGTTGAGATGTAATCTCCAGTGTTGGAGGTGGGGCCTGGTGGGAGGTGATTGGATCATAGGGACAGATTTCTCATTAATGGTTTGGTACCATCCTCTTAGTGCTATTCTTATGATAGCGAGTGAGTTTCTTTTCTCTTCTTTTCTTTTCTTTCTTTTCTTTCTTTCCTTCCCTTCCTTCCCTTCCTCCCCTTCCTTCCCTTCCTTCTTTCTTTCTCTCCCTCTCTCCCTCCCTCCCTCTCCTTCCTTCCTTTCTCTCTCTCTCTCTCTCTCTCTCTCTCTTTCTTTCTTTCTTTCTTTCTTTTCTTTCTTTCTCACTCTGTTGCCCAGGCTGGAGTGCAGTGCAGTGGTGCGCTCTTGATCTTGGCTCACTGCAACCTCTGCCTCCCAGGCTCAAGCATGTCACCATGCCCGGCTAATTTTTATATTTTTAGTAGAGACAGGGTTTTGCCATGTTGGCCAGGCTGGTCTCGAACTCCTGACCTCAGGTGATTCACCCTTCTCAGCCTCCCAAAGTGCTGGGATTATAGGCATGAGCCACCACGTCCAGCCGATAGTGAGTGAGTTCTGGTAAGCGCTGGTCATTTAAAAGTGCCCCCTCTCTGTCTTGCTCCTGCTCTGGCCATGTGACTCATCTGCTCCTGCTTTGCCTTCCACCATGATTGTCAGTTTCATGAGGCCTCCCCAGAAGCCGACCAGATGCCAGTATCATGCTTCCTGCATAGCCTGCAGAACCGCGAGCCAATTAAACCTCTTTTCTTTATAAATTACCCAGTCTCAGGTATTTATAGCAATGCAAGAATGGACTAATACAACTTACCTTTCCTGAGGCCGTTGTCTCTGTTGGGCATTGAGGAGTTTCTAGCAGTCTCTCTTTAACTATGTGGCATGCAGTGAATCATCAGAATAATTAACCCAGTCAATTGTAAACAAAGTGACTGATGGATGCCATCAGATCACAAAAGTTCCTATTACCGTAAATACAAGGGGAAGTTCCTATTACCGTAAATACAAGGGGATAAGTAAATCAAAATAATGTTTCAAATCCTCAGTAGGCCTCTTTTTCTGTTTCTAATTGAAGATTGTCACATCAACACATAAACAAAAATGCCTGTGAAGGAAATGTGTATTTTAGTGCACTGCATTTTTATATCTGAAGTTTATTTCTATTCCTAACTTTAAATGCTGAGAAAGGGATTTGCTTTGGTGCTTACAAAATTTTCCCATTTGGCCGGGCGCGGTGGCTCAAGCCTGTAATCCCAGCACTTTGGGAGGCCGAGACGGGCGGATCACGAGGTCAGGAGATCGAGACCATCCTG
>NW_012114599.1:16133554-16193378 GCF_000951035.1 Colobus angolensis palliatus | reverse complement strand
CACTCGCTGATAATCTCAACTGCTGGAGGCAATTCAACAGATAACAATGCGGAAGTTTGCTCTAAAGCCACCTGAAATCACTTCCACGAGCTCTTCAGATAAAGCTGCCTTTGGTAGTCTTCATTAACCCCTCCCATATTTGCCCCTCAGAGTCCCTTGGCTTAGCAGCCCAGCCTTTGAAGTCCAACCTAAGCATTCTTAGATGATGAGTGAGGGTCTGCCTTCCCCAGCACCAGCCACTTAGTCAGGCTTGTGGCTGGTCTAACAAACTGGAACCTGGAATTCTGAGAAAACGAAACCAAACAGTTGTACTCTGGGGTTAACACAGAGTAACTTCCACCTGCTGTGTGAGTTGGTGATCCTTTCTCTTGCTGTTGGAGAGCCCCAGTGAAAACTTCAGTGAAATGAGAGAGCATGGAGCCTGCCAGTCGCCCGCCCGGCACACACACACACACGCAAACACATTTAACTTTCCACTTGCAGTGTGACCTGTCCTCCAGTGTGACTTATCAGCTGTTTGGCTTTTGTCACTAAAGGAAAACAAATTGTGGAATGTCCTGCTCTGCATGCTTATGAGATGGCCGAGCTAACTTAGGGGTTTTGAGGTGGTTTGCAAGTGAGGAGAAGAATGATCTTCAGTTTCTGACCTCCTGGCACGGTGGCGGGCGGTATTTATCAGGAGGTACATGTGACTGGTTAAGACTCAGAGCCCCAGCCTGAAGGAAACAGCTGCTCTCGGCGTGCTCCGGCACTTGGCAGCTGGACAGGCAGAGTGCTGATGTGAAAAATACCACCATGACAAAACCACCCCAGTAAGTAACTGGAGAACTTTCCTCTCTCTCTCTCTCTTTCATTCTCTCTCCGTGTGTGTGTGTGTGTGTGTGTGTGTGTGTGTGTGTGTGTGTTGCAAGCCACCAAAAATTTATTATTTTTATTGTGGTTTCCCTCTGGCACGATAGGAGGAGATATTTTATTTGTACCTGTTAACAGCCATTGGTGTTTTCACAGCCCCTTTTTAGAACCTGTTATTTTCGGCAATGGTGTTTTGTAACTTTGAGGATGAACGGGGCATGTGGCTTCACTCCTGTCTAGGAAACAGCGAGTTTGTTTCCCAGTGTTCAGAATTTTTCTGGTCCATGGTGTTTAGGTTCAAAGCCAAGATTCAGGTTATGAAGTAGAAACTTCATTGAAGTGAGTTGATGACTAGATTTGATTTTAATCTGTTTCTACCACTGAAACCTGAAAACATACTTGTTTAAAATAACCTCTGAATTTGTTGTATGGCTGACTTGGCTTTTCCTATGCAATTTTTGAGAATATCTCATTTAACTGTGTAGAACTGTCTGCAGTATAGAAGATTTACACAATAATATTTAGATTCACATTAGAAATCATATTTAGATTTCTTGCATGGTTTCCAACTAATTGAAAGCTGTATTTTATAGCTACTTTCCCCACCCCCGCCCCGCAACAAGCTAATTCACCTTCATTACTTTAAAATGTTCAGTTGCCCCTGGTCTTCCTTATTTTAGTGTTTTCGTGATGCTCGAGTTGTTTCTTCCTTGTTTATGACCTGGCTGGGAAAGTGCTGCCTGTGGCTGATGATTAACTCTGGAAGGCCTGGCATCCAAATTACAGAGAGGACTGGCTCTTTCTCAGGTTCAGTCAGCAGTAATGGCGCTTGCTCTTGAGAGAGCAGCAAAGCAGGCACCATGCTAGAACTGAGCTGTTGTTCAGTGACTTTTGTCCTTCCTTGGTAGTCACCAGACAGAATGCTTCAGAGGAAAGGCAAAAGGGGAAAAGAGAGAGGGCAGAGCTCTAAACTGATGACGTAAACCTCTGAAAGTGACAGGTCTTTGAATCAGAGGCTGCAGGGAGATAACCAAACAGGTTCCTGTTTCTGGAGATTGCATGGACCTTGAGGAGGGTGGGCAGAGAGGGGCTGTTTTTATTTGAAGTCTCACCAGATAGTTGTTTTGCTTGTGATAAGCCTAGGACAACCTGGAGTGCGCTTGTTTCCTCGTGTGACAAATGGATTCTCAAACAGGCTCAAGTTATACGATTTTCTTTCACCCTCTGCCCCCTGCCATGAGGGAACACTATTCTCTCCCCACCTTTACCACCCCTTGTTGTTTGTGGAGAATGGATAAAATTGACCCAGGGCACGCCACTTCTGTGGTCGAGTTTCCCTCAACACAGTGGGTCTTGGGTACCACACCAACCAATGTTCTCTGATGGAAGCACTTTCAGATGCCCTTTCTAAACAAATGGCTAGCCTGACATTGAGAAGTTCTCCACCTTCTTTTCCTTAAAATGTAGAAGAATCCACAAAACCTAGAGTGGCCAATGAGGAAAAATAGTCCCAACTTCTTCTCTGTTCCTCGGTATGGGGCATTTGTGTGAGGTCCTTGGGTCAGCCGGTGGCCATGTGGTCTGTGACTTCCCTGTCTGACTGCTAGGGGAGGGGGGTCCTCCTGAGTCATTCTTTAGGGGGTTTGTTCCTGGTATAGTTTCATTTTTTCCACAGGTTGATAGTGGAAGAGAACCCTCTGGTGAAATTGTGTCTCTGGAATCATCGAGCCTCCCATAATAAAATGGAAGGTCTAAATGGGAGCAGTTGAATTATCCAACTGCTATATTTTTGAGAGCCAGCAGACTCTTTTGAAAAACCCATGATACCCTGACTTTTCAAAATATGAATGGCAAAATAATAAAAAATAATGATTTTACTTGCAGATAGCACATCCATTGACTCAAAGACTTTTTGACCTGGATAGGAATGACAGAATGTGCAATTTAACTCTTTCATTTCAAAGATGAGGAAACTGTAGCAAATTTATTGAAGTCACAGTGCAGAGCCAGAAGAGAGAGCTCAAGGCTTCTACGACTATTACCATCATCATTTCAATGCTAATAACAATCCCTTATGTTTATTGTGCACCTACTATGCCAAAAGATGTGCTAAACAAGTGTATTTATTTTCATAGTCTCCTCACAACAACTCTATGTGCTATATATTATTATTCCAGTTTTATAGATAGGAAACCGAGGTTCAGAAACCCCTTAGTTACTTGACCATACGTAACACAGACAGGAGGGACACCTGGATCTGACTGTAGAACCTGTACACATTAAAAAATAAAAGTGGAATCCCACACATTTAAATTTAAAAACTCATAACATGCAAATGAGAGTATTTCCAGCACAATATGATTACACACAAATGTGTGTTATGGCCTCTTCGAGTTCTCCATGACAGGAAGGGCTAGGTTTCCCCCTGGGACAGTCCAAGCCCAAGCTCTATAGGACTGTCTATAGGACAGTCCAAGCCCAAGCTCAAAACATGGCTGGTGGCATGTTTTTCTCTTTGAAAATAGTTCAGTGACAGTCCTGATGTTGGTAAGAACAGCAACTGGGAACTTTGTTATTAACCTCCAGCACACGGCTCCCATGCCCCTTCTGGCCTTTCCCTCCATTTTTCCTGTCACTCCTTTCCTTTGGAGGACAGCCACTCCGCCCATGCCCCACCCTAAATGGCTGGCTTAGTGTTGATAAAGCTATTATCAGACCGGTTCCCTGTGCTCAGCCTGGAAGGTTGGTTGTCTGAGTAGGTCGTTGATGAATAGAAACTATGTACTCTGCCACTCTGCTCTGTTTTTTTGAGCTGTGGGTGTAGGGGGTGGGTCACAGGGCAGGGGACTAGCTGGCAAGGGGGGAGGGAGGAGAGGTGTGCTCTTCTCCGCTGCCTGCACCTGCCATTTACCCTGAGTCACACTTCTCCGCACACCAGTTGCATATCTAAAATTCTGGCGGTCTCATGGGTGGGCCACGAACCTGTGGATTTTCTGGGTCATCAGACATGCAGAGCCCTTAAGAAACCTGCCTCCTCCTGAATCCTTTTAAAAATGTCACTTGCTGCCCACATTCCTCCACTTTAGGTTAAGTGTCAAAATTAGGGTTGGAGATAATGGGAAAGAGCACCAGGTAGTGCATAATAGCAGGGGACCTTCGATTAATCAGGAGGAAAATCAAGCAAGTATGCCATGTGTGAATATCTCTGAGAAAGTTATCAATGTTTCTGCAAGGTCATTCTGACAAGATTGCACATTTTGAAGATCAAGCTATTTATAGCATGAAAGAGGAATTTTTAATCTTTAATCCCACCTGCCTGCTGCCTCTAAAACTAAGCCCAACTCAGTAGTAGTCAGCGATGTGGTTTGCTAGGCCACAAGCCCTGGGAATTGCCTCCAGTCCTTGCTAGGAATTCCTCACTTCCATAGAAATTGGCATTGTACAGGGGTGTCGTATGGGTACACGTGAAGTGGACTCAGAATCACGACAGAGTCCACAAGTCATACTCTGGAGCTCATTTGAAAGAAAATAAAATGCTTGGTGCGTTTTGGGGGGTCTTTTACGATAAGGAAACAAATTCTGGGATACCATGCCTATTTTATTTCCTCATTTTTGCCCGATTGTGTGTTTCAAAGACATCTGCTTCCAAAAAATTAACTTTCTTGAATCTTCCTTTCCTTTGATATTGATCTCTCACTAACAGTCCCTGGAGTTAACAGATCCAGTGTCATGTTCCCACTGCTCTATGGGATTTGAAGTCTTTGGATTTTTTTTGCTGTTTCAAGTGATTATTATAGCTTCAGAGTCTGTAGTGTGTAGAGTCACTGTGCTTTGATCTTTGAACGCATCTTTGGTATTGAGAAGATGAACCCCTGCATTTATATATACCGGCATAAGGCACTTTCTTGCACCTTGACATAATCCCATGAAAGAGGGAGGGTATCATCACCATTGTTTTCCAAGAGGAAACAGAGGACGAGAGAAAATGAGTGACTTGTCTAAGGTCATAGGAAAAGTAACTGTCAGAGCTCAACTATATCTCCTGTCTACTGACTCCAAGTGCCAGGCTTTTTCTGTTAGTTATGCCGTCTTTCAGAGAAAGACCAATTTCAACTATTTCATGACCATGCACTTACATAATCTGTGGAGTTATCTTTGGTGATAAAAAGTTGTGTAATTTGTATTCTGTTCTGATAGGCAAAGAGTGAATGGATGACCGATTTGCGACATGCCACTCATGATATTTCCAAAGCCTATGGACATTTGACTTTGGAAACAGAGTTAGCGTAGTCTGCAGACACAGTATTTGCTTAGGGTAATTTTTTTTGTTTGGTTTTTCAGACGGAGTCCCACTCTGTCGCCCAGGCTAGAGGGCAGTGGGACGATCTTGGCTCATTGCAGGTATAGTAAGGGTGACACTTCCCCAATCAGTGTCTGAGCCCGCCCTTCAGGTAGGGATATGACATAGAGGCAGCCTGTTTGGCAAAGTGAACATCCAGAAAAGATGGTTGAAGTCCCCCAGGGGATTTCTGAACCATAACGAGCCTGTTAAACTATGACCTCAGGTGATCCACCCGCCTTGGCTTCCCAAAGTGCTGGGATTATATACGTGAGCCACTGTGCCTGGCTAGCTTAGGGTACTATTTTTAAAGGAACTTAGTGATCATTTTTTTCTGTCTTGAAGACTCATGTGGTCAAGTTGGAGTTATACCAACTATGGCATGATGTAACATTCAGCTTTGAGAGACAATTTGGTTGTTTCCTGTGATATGAAAACTGCAGTCTGCTCTTCAGTGTGCACGCTCCTTGTCCAACAAAACCATCAGCATTCTTGAAAGTTCTGCCTGGGTACAGCACCTTTATTCCTGTGGAGGTATAATACACTCTAAATACCATGAATAGTGTCCATTGTGATCATTTCCCTCTGCATGATTATGTGCCCACAACTGAGAGAGTCTTAAGTTGCTTGAATAATGGAGATGCTTCACTATCTGTCAGTTTCCCAATATGGCCATTCAGTTCATTGTATGACAGCATCATCAGAATGTTGGCAAGGTCATGAAAATGGCAGTGCATGTTGCCTAATGATTTTACAGTGCATGTTGTAATGGCCAGGGCTTAGAGGTAGGGGAAAAACATGTGGACAGCTTTGTGACAAGAGTCTCTATTATAGAGTTTCTTTCTAAAGTAACTTTTTCTGAGTATGAATGTGAAAGGTAGCCTTCTTTGAATTAAAAAATATCCTGAAAAACGTTTAATGTCTGAGCTGACTCAAAGAGCATTTTTCTTTAGTGATTACGGTAATAATCAGAACTTTCTTCACCTTTCAAGAGGATAAAAGGGAACAACTATGATTTAAAAAAAAAAAGAATATGAAATAGTAAGTTGGAAGTATACTTTCCTGGATTATAGTCTGTAGAATGTGGGGTAATAGAAACCTTGATGCCCCTATTGTAAATGGAGAATTCAACTCAATGTATAAATGATTTCTGTGGTTGTAGATATCCCATCTTTTAAGTTTCTATTTGAATAGATTGGTAATTTTATTTTCTGAAGTCTTCTCTATTTGTCAAATGCTGCCTTATCTTTGTTGGTTTAGGTGGTTTGATCTCCACCCCACAGTAGGTTCTAAGCCCCTTGGAAAGATCATTATGCCATTGATTTGCTAAAGTATTGTAAGTGTTCTCAGAGTTTCAACTTATGTTCTCAGAGTTTCAACTCTTAATATGTTCCAAGTGCAACTTTGACAGAAAACTAGTCATGTGGGGAAAATAATATGGAAAAAAATTAAATTCATATCTAATCCCAGAAGCATGTTTTAGCCACTATTTATTTATTTATTTTTATTTTTTGAGACGGATTCTCACTCTGTCACCCAGGCAGGATTGCAGTGGCACAATCTTAGCTCACTGCCACCTCCATCTCCCAGGTTCAAGCGATTCTCCTGCCTCTGCCTCTTGAGTAGCTGCGACTGTAGGCACGTACCACCATGCCTGGCTAATTTTTGTATTTTTAGTAGAGACGGGGTTTTGCCATGTTGACCAGGCTGGTCTTGAATTCCTGACCTCAAGTGATCCGCCTGCCTCGGCCTCCCAAAGTGCTGGGATTACAGGTGTGAGCCACTGTGCCCGGCCTAGTCACTACTTTTCTGTTGTTGAATCGTTTCATAAATCACAGACCACTGCATTTGATTGTGTGTATGCAGTTTTAATTGCTTGTCCTTTTCCCATCTGGGGTGTTTGTACTATGCTAGAGACCTTAATAGTTAATGAATTGACCAAAAGGAGTAGCGACAAGCTATGGAAGAACTCAGGCAAAGAGGTGATCAATCTGTGATGGAATCAGACTCCATTAAAAAAAAAAAAAGAAAAAATTTGGCTTAGTCACTTCTCTGTTTTGTTTTGAGAAAGTAAAAATTTCCCCTCCATCCAGCAATTCAAATTTGGCTGAACCAAGTTTCCTTGGAGTCTTTTACATAAATTAACTTTGGGAAGACACCAGGAGGAATTCTTTCCTAGGAACGTGCACAGGTGGGTTGGTTTTACAGAACTTCCTAGACCTGGAATGAAAGGAGTAAAGAAGAAATGTCCTTTTCTGGCCACACTCTAACAACTTGCTTGTGACTATCAGGGATGAATCTCTTGAAGTCTCAAGTTAATATAGATTTCTGGGGCTCATAAACTACTCAAGAATTTAAACAGTTTTAAATAAGAATTGGGTATAGTCTCCATATTTGGTTCTGGAAAACTCATACCATGAGTTCAATTTGACTGAACTTTGAATTCTGCTCAGCTTTCAGTTCTGTTTTTTAAAAGTAGAAAGTATTCCATTTATGCATGGAATGCTTGCCGTTCAAAATCATCTGAGTTGACAGGATGTTTTAGAGATCATTATTTTTTTATGGCAAGAACAGTGCACAGTCTGAATGGTGGTGCTGGAGATTTCTCTGTAATCCATTTCTCTCCCCGGTCACTCTTGATTCTGAAATGAATTCCTCTCTTTCTACTTTCCTTCTCTTGTAGGCATTTAAATTGTGTCTGCTATTGAGAGAGGAAATAAAGCAACATTTATTTTCACATCACTCAGAGGTAGACAGCATTAGCACTCTTGCAGAAGAGAAAAATAAATTTTAGAGAAGTCATATACTTTGTAGAAGGTCACAAGTCAGTGAGTAAAAGTCTAGTCCTAGTCTGCCTGGAAACAAAGTAGGTGCTTTTTTCATCCAATCACATTGTCTCTCACTATGTCTGTGCTAAAGCTGATACCCTTGGCTCAGCTGGGTGCGGTGGCTCACGCCTATAATCCCAGCACTTTGGAAGGCTGAGGCGGGCGGATCACCTGAGGTCGGGAGTTTGAGACCAGCCTGACCAACAAGGAGAAACCCCGTCTCTACTGAAAATACAAAATTAGCTGGGTGTGGTGGTGCATGCCTATAATCCCAGCTACTAGGAGGCTGAGGCAGGAGAATCGCTTGAACCCGGGAGGCAGAGGTTACGATGAGCCGAGATTGTGCCATTGCACTCTAGCCTGGGCAACAAGAGTGAAACTCCATCTCAAAACAATAACAACAACAACAGCAACAACAACAAAACTCTATGAAAAGGGAAGCCATTCTGTGGAGTTGGGATTCTGCTGTCCTTGTCATGCAATTGATATTATGTCATGTCATGCCTATTACATACCCATTTCTATTAGAAGGATGCTGTAGGACAAAGAAATATCCCTGGACTCTGGATTTGTAATTGCACCCTGCAGTCTCTTTTTAGCTTCTACCCAGAACACATTCAGTTTTTATTATTGAGGTGTTCTCTCAACTGTGCTGCTCTGTATCTTTGGCAGGGTGCTACTGCAGAGCTAAGCCTTTGGCAACACTCAAAAATCATTATACTATCTCAGATGGTGACAGGTATGGAAAAGATCTTGACTGTTGGACTAGCTGATTAACTAGCAGTGACAGTTTGCTTTAAAATATATTTGGTTTTTACGAGAAGTGACATAATATTGGCACCAAGAGGGACAATCATATTCATTCCCATGAAATGTTTCTTGGGGCCATGATTACAGATAGATAAAAGGGCCAAGCAGACCTTGAAGCAGAACCAGTGTAAAACATCTCATGCATTTTAATTCTTTATGTTTTTAGAAGGAATATTGCTTTCAACCTCTCTTTGGAATTTGCGGGAACTTTGGTTGACTTAAGCCAATGATGGTGGATTTATTATGTAAGAATTGAAGGTTTGTCTTTTTCAGCTACAAAGATGACTGAGACATGTGTCATGCAATAAATTCTGCAACTATTTGGAATACCATCTCACATCTAACTTGTGGATGAGAGGCTAATATATTTGGGAAATTGTTTTGAGCTTTAATCACCAGTTTTAGAAATTTTCCTCAACCAAAACTTCAGGAATTACAGTCTAGTAGAATCCAGGATTTACATTTAGGTAACAAAAGTAAGGGACAAAATCCAGAATATATTTTCATACAAGATGATTCACTTGGTATTTCTTTTTTTAAAAAATTTTTTTTTGAGAGACAGAATCTCACTCTGTCACCTAGTCTGGGGTATAGTGGCACAATCTCGGCTCACTGCTACCTCCGCCTCCTAGTTCAAGTGATTCTCCTGCCTCCGCTTCCTGAGTAACTGGGATTACAGGTGCCCACCACCACACTCAGCTAATTTTTGTATTTTGTTTTAGTAGAGATGGGGTTTCGCCATGTTGGCCAGGCTGGTCTTTGAACTCCTGACCTCCTGACCTCAAGTGATCTGCCTTCCTTGGCCTCCCAAAGTGTTGAGATTACAGGCGTGAGCCACTGCACCTCGCCTCACTTGGTATTTCTAAGCATATGCTTTTGTGCTGCATTTTGCACAAACATGAAGAATACAGAATTTATCCCATAGGATTTTACTGTTTAGTTAAATAGATCAATATTTTTAAAAGGTTACAATAATCATCTGAAGCATATCGGTATTTTCGAGAACTAAGAAAAAAATCTCTGAAGGCAATAAGGAGGACAGATCAGAGAAAGAAATATACCAAAGACCAAAAGAAGACTCCAAAGATAAGTTTGAACCAAGACAATGATAATAGAGAGGATGGAAGAATTTTCAAAATGTTTAAAAGGTAAAGTTGATAGTTCTTGGGATTAATTGTATTTGGGTATGCAGAAAAGGAGGGAGTTAAAGAAGTTTTGGAGGTTTTAATTTGAATAATCAGCATATGAATATGCCATTAGCCTTATAGGGAAAGGATTCCTTGAAAAGCAGTTAGCCTGGTTCAGCATTATACAGAGACTATAGGAAACAAATCAAAAAATATCTTCCTACTAGCCTCAAACAAAACTTTGAGATTTTCACCTGTAGTCCTAGCTACTTGGAAGGCTGAGGCAGGAGGGTTACTGGAGCTCAGAAGTTTGAAGCCAGTTTGAGTGACATAGTGAGACCCCATCTCAAGAAAACAACAACAGAACTTTGAGACTCAGAGCATTTAGAATAATTCTGATTGCTCCACCTTAACAAAGCCATTAAAGCCAGCCATGGTGGCTCATGCTTGTAATTCTAGCGCTTTGAGAGGCTGAAGCAGGAGGATCACTTGAGCTCCGGAGTTTGAGAACAACCCGGGCAACACAGTTGCAGACAGCAGTACACTTCATTCCTAAACATTTTATCATGTATACGTGTATATTACCAACTATAGTTTGTTATTGCAGAATTTATACTTTACACAAGAGAGATGAAACTTATACATTTATTTTCTCAATGGGAAAAGCCGTGATTCAAGAAAGATTAACACAATTCATGGCTGATTTTTACTCGATTGTTTATGAAAGCAAGAAACTGAGAACCTCTTGATTTTCAAAAGTTGTTGCCATACAGAGCAGCCACATTCTACTACAAAACAGCCTTTGAGTAACTATCAAGTATTGTCCTGGCAAAACACGTTCCTCTCAATAAATGTTAGTTGAATTTGAATGTAAAGAAACTGACACCTAAAAATGCAAGCTTTTTGCCAGTAACTGACAGATTTTGTACTAGAACAAATTACTTCTAATAGTTTCTCATTGAGCATCACTCCTTACCTCTGACAACTCTGAATAGTAATAATGGAACACAGAAGATGCTTTATTAGTAAAAAGGTAATGCTCAAGCCTGTAATCCCAGCACTTTGGGAGGCTGAGACGGGCGGATCACAAGGTCAGGAGATCGAGACCATCCTGGCTAACACGGTGAAACTCCGTCTCTACTAAAATACAAAAAATTAGCCGGGCCTGTTGGCGGGCGCCTGTAGTCCCAGCTACTCCGGAGGCTGAGGCAGGAGAATGGCGTGAACCCGGGAGGCGGAGCTTGCAGTGAACTGTGATCCGGCCACTGCACTCCAGCCTGGGCGACAGAGCGAGACTCCGTCTCAAAAAAAAAAAGGTAATGCCTTCTATATCAAGTCATTGTGAGATTGCTCAAGGCTCAATAGGACCGAGGAGTTGGACCGCTGGGAAGGAGGTAAAATGCTCTGACAAGAAAGGACTCTCTATACACAATGGAAGAAAAAATGCCTGTGTTCACATTTACCCGCTGACTTCCTCCAGAAGAGGATTAAAGCAGCTTATGACAAAAAGCAAAAATAAAACACAACTGAAAATGATTAACACAGGAATAAAGCAAGGGCCAAAATCCGCCAGTTAGTCAGGCGGAGGAATCCATTTGGACCTAGACAGCTTTAAAATGTTCTCAATTATGTCGAATTCTGACATGTTAAATCTTGCTGATTGGTTCAAGAATTAAAAATCAAGTTGAAATGATGTCTAAAAGACATGTTCATTTAAATGTTTTTTGTTGATGAAGACATCGAGTATTCATATGGAAACTGAAAAACTCAGTCAAACAGCCAGGCATTTGCCTACACAAGAAACAGACGTTCTGATACTAGAAAAGATTTTAGGGGTTTGATTGACTTTTTTTGGTTTCCATTTTGATGTTATGGCATCAGTCTATATCAGTGGTTCTCAACTGAGAGTGATTTTGCCTTCCAAAGGACATTTGGCAATGTCTTGGGACATTTTTGGTAGTCTCCACTGGGAGTGGCGGTGGAGTATTACCGGCATCTAGTGAGTGGAGACCAAGGATGCTGCTAAACATCCCAAAATGCTCACGACAGCCCTGTATGACAATGAATTATCCAACCAAATATGTCAATAGTCCCAAGGTTGAGAAATCCTGATCTATGTGAACAATTAAAAATCTCGCTCAAACACGCCTTCAAAGACACTTTAGATGAGTTACATGCAACAGTTTTGCTTGTCTGCTGCTGAGCAGTAAGTGGCGATGGCCTAATACACTTGCAGAAATACTGCTGCATTGGTGTCAGGGTGGAAATGAGATGTCAAATGGCCAGTCCTTCAGAATGAAAAGCCACGTTGAGTGGTTCACAACACAGGCTGACAGCACTCTTTGGTGTTCACAAGATCAAATGTTGGCAGGCAAGGATACTGATATTTAGCCAAAAGGAAAATATTCAAACCAATGGGGGACACATTGTTGTTTCTGTTTTTGTTTTTGTTTTGTTTTTGCAACATCTGGCTCTGTTACCCAGGCTGGAGTGCAGTGGTGCAATCTTGGCTCACTGTAACCTCTGCCTCCCAAGTATCTGGGACAACAGGCAGGCACCACCACACCTGACTGATTTTGGTTATCATTTGTAGAGAAGGGAGTTTCACAATGTTGGCCAGGCTGCTCTTGAACTTGTGAGCTCAAGCACTCCTCCTGCCTCAACCTCCCAAAGTGCTGGGATTACAGGTGTGAGACACTGCTCCCAGCTGACATATTGTTGATTAGGACAGAACAAAGGATCTTTAGGTCATAAGTCATGGGACAGTTGATCCTAGGACTTGGGAAGTTCATTTCTCTGTTTCTGGCTTTTTTCATCTTCAAAAACTCAGGAAAAGAGAACTGAAGGCATCAGAGCAGGCTGATTTGATGACTTGCTGCCAATCTGATGACTATGTATCTCTGATTTATGAGATTCTTTCTCATGTTCCCCTTACTAACTACTAGCCATGTTTGTAACCACGTTCTTTTTCTTCCTTCTCTCATACTGTAACTGGAACCCGTCCGCTTCCCTTTGGTTATCTTCTCTTCCTTCTGAGTTTTCAGCTTCCTCTGCTAGATTCTCCTCATCAGTGCATAGGTGTGCTTCAGTAACTCTCATCTTATAAAAATATCCGTTGCTTGCCACAACCTCGGCCAGCTTTTCTTCACTGCAATTCTAAACAAACTTGTTGAGCTCATATTCTACACATGTTATCTTTGTTTCTTTGCTTCTCATTTACTCTTGCACTCACACCAACCTAGCCTCTGCCCACAGTTCTATAAAACTACCTTTGTCAAGGTCACCAGTGACCTTCTTGTATTAAATTTTTAAAAAGCAGATAATTTCCCCTTCTCCTCTTATTTAACTTCACAGTAGCATTCAACATGATTGACAGCTTCAGCTTCCATTCTATCCCTGGCCTCATGGCACAGCGTGCTTTTAAGTTTTCCTTCTCGGCCGGGCGCGGTGGCTCAAGCCTGTAATCCCAGCACTTTGGGAGGCCGAGATGGGTGGATCCCGAGGTCAGGAGATCGAGACCATCCTGGTCTACACGGTGAAACCCCGTCTCTACTAAAAAATACAAAAAACTAGCCGGGCGAGGTGGCGGGCGCCTGTAGTCCCAGCTACTCGGGAGGCTGAGGCAGGAGAATGGCGTAAACCCGGGAGGCGGAGCTTGCAGTGAGCCAAGATCGCACCACTGCACTCCAGCCTGGGCGACAGAGCGAGGCTCCCGTCTCAAAAAAAAAAAAAAGTTTTCCTTCTCTTTCTCTGACAGGAGCTCCTCAAGATGCTTTGCTGCTTCTCCTACCCTCTCTGACCTCTACATGTTGGAAAGCCCAAGGCTTAAGAGTGGGTCCTCTTGTCCTGCCTCTTCATACTTTCTTCCTGAGCAAGCTGAACCATTGCCATGGCGCTAAATGCTGCTCACCTGGTGATAACTCCCAATTGTAAATTCCATCTCAGATCTTTCCCTGGAGTTCCAATTTGTATATGTAACTGCAACTCAAGATTCACACACAGTTTCTCAACTGGCCTGTTTAGTTCACTGCTGATACCCAGGCCCTGGCATAATGTCTGGAAGGTAGAGACATATTTGTTTAGCCAATAAAGAATGATTGGGATAGATTTGGATACTGAGCCTAAAACAAACACATTTTTTTTTTTCTGTGACAAGGTAAGAGTTAGCTGCTTTTGGCCGGGCGCGGTGGCTCAAGCCTGTAATCCCAGCACTTTGGGAGGCCGAGATGGGTGGATCCCGAGGTCAGGAGATCGAGACCATCCTGGCTAACACGACGAAACCCCGTCTCTACTAAAAAATACAAAAAACTAGCCGGGCGAGGTGGCGGGCGCCTGTAGTCCCAGCTACTCGGGAGGCTGAGGCAGGAGAATGGCGTAAACCCGGGAGGCGGAGCTTGCAGTGAGCTGAGATCCGGCCACTGCACTCCAGCCCAGGCGACAGAGCGAGACTCCGTCTCAAAAAAAAAAAAAAAAAAAAAGAGTTAGCTGCTTTTGTTGTCAGAGTTACACTTTTATTATATTAAAAGATAACACTTAGACTAGGCATGGTGGTTCATGCCTGTAATCCCAGAGCTTTGGGAGGCTGAGGCAGGTGGATTGCTTGAGGCCAGGAGCAACATGGGGAAACCTCATCTCTACTAAAAATACAAAAATTAACTGGGTGTGGTGGTGCATTGCCTATAGTCCCAGCTATTTGGGGTCTGAGGCAGGAGACTCACTTGAACCTGGGAGGCAGAGGTTGCAGTGAGCCGAGATCGTGCCACTCCACTCCAGCCTGGGCAACAGAGCGAGACTGTGTCTCAAAAAAAAAAATAAAAATAAAAAAAGTAACACTTAAGTGTCAGCCAGAACAAAAAAGAAACAAGATACTATTTAATACCTGCTTATTGGCTGACGGGTAGATTGATTAATCAGTTGGAAATGTATTAATACTTAATCTTTTTGTATTCCAACTTATTTATTCATAACGTAGAAATAATGCTATTACTTGCCAAATCATTTTAAAGGACAAAGGTAATTGCTTTTTAATATCCTGTGGAGAAAGACACTAACTACATACAGAATAGTACACAAGATGGTGTAGAGATCGCATGTATTATCAATTTCCTTAGTCTGAGGACTGCATTGCATTTGTGTCTGAACTCCTGTTGTTTGTGAGCCAACAAAATATCAACAGTCCTGATCGTTATAAGTCTTATTTGAAAGCTACCATTGGATAGTGTTTTTGTGATGTGGCTAGAATTATATAATTGTTTATGCAGCCTCGCAGCCATCTCTCAGCTGCCCTGCACTGACAGGTGCCAGGTGAGGATGGTGGACAGCACAGCACAGTAGCCCCTGGCTGAGGCCTAGGCTAGAGCACAATGGACTTTCTGGCATCTGGCCAAGGTGCTGAAGGGTAACGGGGGTGAACAAAGTGGAGAAGGAGGCAACTTCATGGGCAGGAGTCAGGAGTAGTAGATCTCGAGCTGGACAGGATCATAGGTACTTCTGCGGAAGAGAAAACCTGTTTTCAGAATTGAATGTTCAGTCTGAGGTTGCTCATGGAATCTTGGGAGGAGATGAAAACTTCAGTATCTTAAATTTTTATGACTCCAAATAGCTGATGGTGAGAATCAGGAGATGAAGTTATTTTTCCTCCCCTTTTGCATTGGGCAAGTCCATTTGCTTTAAGATAATAAAAAATGACATTGAGTGGTAGAACCTCAAGAATACTGATTTCCCTTTGTCTTCTTCAGAAATCCTCTGGCGCAATTGGCCTTTGTGTGTTTGAGTAGAGATTATGAAACTTTTATTACAGACCCCCTTTGAGCCCCCAAGGAAGGCTATGGGCCTTTACCCTAGAAAGAAGCCCATGGACACAAATACACAAAATTCTGTGTATGATTTCAGGGTTGTATAGATCTCCGATCCTTGGTTGGCAGCCTAGATGTGGACTGAATTTTGTACCCCCAGCATCCACATGTTAAAGCTCTAACCCCCAATGTGACTGTATTTGAAGAAGAGCCTATAAGGAGGTAATTACAGTTAAACAAAGTCACAAGAGTGGGGCTGTAATCTCTGACAGGGCTGGTGTCCTTTATAAGAGGAAGGGACACCAGACTTCTCTCCCTCTGCCATGTGAGAACACAGGAAGAAGGTGACCATCTGCAAGCCAGAAAGAGAGTCCTCACCAGGGGCTTCTCAGCCTCCAGAGCTGTGAGAAATAAATTTCTGTTGTTTAAGCCATCCAGTCTATGGTTTTTTGTTATAGCAGCTTGGGCTAAGACAGGTCTCTACCCTGGAAGCTGTCCTGGCCTGTAATGTAGCTGTGCTCATGCTTACTGATCCATGGAGGGACCAGGATGGGGAGGGGAACGTTCCAGTGAGCAAATGTTCTGGGGAGGTATATGGGAGCCTTGGTGCACCAAAGCAGGTCAGCCAGTAGTATCACACCTGGCTCGCTCTGCCCAGGCTTCATGAGTCCGCAGTGACAGGGTGACGTATGAAGGTCACCCAGAAGGATGATGTGCCGTCATGCTGAGTGTGTACCTCTTCTTTAGGTGTTCATTTCACTGGGCAGGTTGTCTACCAGAACCAAGGGGCCTCTTTGAATTTCCTTTTAAGCATTTAATAAGAGGCATGCATCCTCTTAGACACAATCATCCATTTAGTAAAGTAGGCAAGTATCTCCCCACAGCTAAGATTGGAGCCACCTGAGCCCTAAACAACTGACAATGTGGGAAGCATTTGCTCCAGACAAATCCACTTACCCCATCCCTATCCCTCTTGAGAAAGCTGCCATTGTCTGATGTGGGTAGAATTTGGGGACAATGACAGTGGGAGCTGTGGTATGCAGACTAGCTGGTCCAACACCTGGGGGAGCAGCGTCAGAGTCCCTGGTGGTGCTGTCAGAGTGAGTTTGGACTGTGCAGAGGAGCACTTGAGAGTCTTTTCTGGAAGAGTTAAAAAGAGAAGCCAAGGTTTGAGTGGCTAAAAGAAACCAGAAAAATCTGTGGGATTCAATGTGATAGGAGTAAATGAACAGTGTCAGGACCCAAGTGTTGGAGCCAGAGAACCAATGGTTTGTGCCAAGACCCATTTAGACTTCCCAGACTCCACCTTCTCAAGCTCACCTCTACCAAGTCACCTTCACCCATCTCACAGACATCCAGACCTGCTTCAGATGCCCGGCACCCAACAGCCAGGGATTAGAGCTTTTTATTGAAATCTGTGCTATTGTTTTAGACCAGACTTCTGACTTTAAAAAAAAGGCTTTGACAAGGAGAGATGACCACAATAATCTTTACAAAATTAAAAAAAATAGGTTCCCTTGAAATCAGACCAGTGAGCAGAAATTCCATGACTGATGATAGCATATAGCTGTTTCATTTCTCCATATCAAAATGACCAAAGGGTGACTTTGTGTCAGAAAACCCAGATGTTTTTAAAGCAAGTGCATTAGTTCAAAATCAGCCTACTGCCTCATATACTTTTTATGTCTTACAGGCCCCAGTATGAATCTGGATTCTATAGAAGTTCACTACGATGGAATATTTTCCTTTCTTTCATGAACTCACCATTTACAACTTAGGCAAATCACCTTATCATTTTGGCCTTGGGGCTCTCCTTTATAGCATGAGGTAGTTAAACTGGCAACTAAGTAAAAAATCCCCTTAAAAAGTGGAAATATTCCGTGTCGCCTACTAGCACAACCTCTTTCTCTATTGGAGCTACGGTTTTCTCTGCGTAGACTAAAAACACTATCAGGAGACGTGAATGACCAAGATGATGAAACCAGGTGCTTAGAGACCAAGGCTTACAGCTGCACTGACCAGTAAATAACCCTTCCCTGGTTTCTGGTTTTTCTTTTTAGGGTAACAAACAACAACAAAAGTAGAGTACCAGTTCAACTTGTATAGACTCTAATTATACAAGTGACTCATTCTAAGGGCTAGAAATTATCCTACAGGAAATTACCCTGAAGGGTCTACAGTGATGAATATCTATGATTTCCTTGAGTCTGACATGGAAAAGTAAGCTGTGACTTGTTGTAGTCAACAAATCCAAACCAACCTGGAAAGGAAGTGGGAGAGAGTGAAACTATATACTCACTATAGTGTGTGGAATCTGAAAATGTTTGCCTCTAAGCAGGAACAGGTACATATTTTTTTTTCAGGTAGCCCAATGTACATTCTAGTTTTTCTAAATGTTTACAAAGTAAAGTACTGAGGGGGCATTGGCACCCAGTCCCAGGCTCTTTAGAAAACATTAATGACTGCCTATTTTGCTGATTATGATAACTTTTTCTATTAATATAAAAGAATAAACCAGAAATCTGAGGAAACTCTAAAACTTGGAGGCAATCTAGACATGTAGAGAATATTACAAGTGGAAATAAATAATAATGTTTTAGACTAACCAAGCTTGACAAATGCTGCAGAAATCTCCGAATTTACTTTCTTGTTCAGGCAAGAGGTGAAATTTGTCTTGCAATTTGAAATTACGTTTTGAGTAAACATGTCAGAAGGCTTAAGTAAGCGTCGTAACTGTCTTGTCATTCTTCCTTGTCCAGTCCACAAACAGTAATATTCCAAAGATCTGCACTTTGAAAGATCCTCCTTAGCTTTTGCATCTGTGGTGTCAGTAGGCAGCCCAGTGAGCCTGAGGTAGCACTTGTAAGTGCAGATGTCTACGGCAGCAATCCCTAACCTTTTTGGCACAAGAAAGAGACTGATTTTGTGGAAGACTGTTTTTTGATGGACAGGGCAGGCGGTAGGGGTTGGGAAGATGGTTTTGGGATGAAACTGTTCCACCTCAGATCATCAGGCAGTAATTAGATTTTCATAAGGAGCACACAACCTAGATCCCTCGTCTGTGTAGTTCACAGTAGGGTTTGAGGTCCTTTGAGAATCTAATGCCGCAGCTCATCTGACAGGAGGGAGAGCTCAGGCAGTAATGTTCCCTCACCCGCATTTACCTCCTGCCATGCAGCCCGGTTCCTAACAGGCCATGGCCCAGGGGTTGGGGACCCCTGGTTTACAGAACCAGGAAGATATTATAATGATGTAATGAGTGAAATTAATTAGGAATAAGAAAAATTCTGGACAAGACATGGTGCCTCGTGCTCGTAATCCCAGCACTTTGGGAGGCTGAGGCAAAAGGATTGCTTGAGCTCAGGAATTTGAGACCAGTCTGGGAAACATAATGAGACCTCGTCTCTTAAAAAAAGAAAACAATTATTTCTCTGTTTGGAACAACTGATAGTTCACTTTCCTCTTAAATCTACTAAAAGAGAAAAGGCACTTAATGGGATGGTAAATGGTAATGTCACTTGGTCTCAATTTGGGGAGACAGCAGAAAGTAGGAGGGACTTTGGGGAACTGGGAGTCAGTCAGTTGCTGCTCAGCTCCATCCAAATGTCGCCTCATGGAGATGCAGCCCTAAAATTAGCAGAACCAGTTTTTCCACAAGAATCTAGAAAACTGGATTTTTAAAGTAAAGGTTCAGATTTGTAAATTTTCACAATTAATTCAAAATTTTTGAAACTCTGTGAGAGCCAATCCTGTATGGGCCTAACAAAAAACATACATCTAGGGGCTAAATCTGTTTATAACCTGTAGATGCTGAGTGAGGTGGAACTTATTAGCTTGCACCATCTTCGATTTGGAGAAAGTACAAAGGTTCGTGGTTCATTATTTGTATGTCTTTAAATAGGCTTTATCAGATAAAGAGAAAAAAGTTTAAAAAGCAAGGCATTTGAGGACAATGTTTATAGCGTGTGGACAGGAACTCTGCTCTTGCATTTTATTCCTGAAGCATCAGAGCCAGAGTTCTTGGGTTAATATGGAATGCGTGATTTTTTTTAGGATCCACAGCACACTGAAGTGAGATATTGCTGATGTCAGGCTTATGGCATCTGTAGTCATCTTGCTGTGAATATGGTCCTTAATAAAGAATTCATTAGAATGATTCAGATAGGGCCTATGTTACAACAAAGATATGGAGATCTGGATATATCTAGATGACATGAGGAATTTTCTAGTTGTCAAAAAATAAATGTTTGGGCTGGGCACAGTGGCTCACACCTGTAATCCCAGCACTTTGGGAGGCTGAGGTGGGTGGATCACTTGAGGTCAGGAGTTCAAGACCAGCCTGGACAACATAGTGAAACCCTGTCTCTACCAAAATATACAAAAATTAGCAAGGTGTGGAGGCGCACATCTGTATCCCAGCTACTCAGGAGGCTGAGATGGGAGAATCACTTGAATCCAGGAGGCAGGGGTTGCAGTGAGCCAAGATTGCACCACTTCACTCTAGCCTGGGTGACAGAGTGAGACCCTATCTCAAAAACAAAACAAAACAAACTAACAAAAAAACAAAACTGTACTCCCATCACATTGCTTTAGATGCATGAAAGCAATACGTTTTGGGTCTTGAGTATTTCTTGACATTTCAAGTGTAGATACAGCTTTAGATATTTCAGCATTTTTTTTCCTACGCATTGATTTTTTAATGGTAGCTTTTTTTCTTTTTCTCCCAATTCAAGTACGTAGTCATAAGTTACTGTCAGATTTGTACATTTTAATTTGTATTTTTGTTTAAATAAATAATAAAATAGTTCATGTTACATTTAGTAGTAGAGAAGTATCTTTTTACCTAAATGCTTGGTGAATACTTTCAAGTTTTGCATGATTAATAGTTAAAGGGTGCTAAGATAATCAAATAAATATATACATGCCCCGTTTCCTGACCTAGAGATTAGAAACAAAGTTTGAAAAGAAGCCAGTAGAAATGAGATATTGTGGTGAGATAAAGATTGGCAAGGGTCTAAAATTGTGAACTTGCAGACTTGTGAAATCCCCACAAATTACCACAGAAGCTGATGAGGTTCTCTTTTTAATTTTAGTCCCGGCGTGGTTTCGCTTACTATTTCAACTCTTCAGCATCCTTATTATGGCTAGTAGATCTGTTAGCAAAACTTCTGGTGGAAATGTTTTTGTGTACTATCCACTCCCGCAAATTGTTTTAGGGACATTAATAACGTGACATGCATTTATTTTCATTCCACAGAAGAATAAATGCAATCTCCAGATTTGGATCACATTCAAGATTCATTGGTCTATTACTGACATTTCTAAATGTATCTACTGAAATCTCCTGCTCTTTAACCTCTTTGCGGGAAGATATGTGCCTTTGTATGCCCTTGAGTACTTTCTGTGTATGCTTAATGAATGCCTCTTAAAAATTAGATACTAAATTGATCAATAAAGATATCATTGAATGGTTTGGGTGGTATGCCCAGAGATAGCTAGTTTTAACCTACCAAAATAATGAATAATACAGAGTAAGAAGCATATTATAGAATTTTCATTTAAGAAAATATGGATTAAGTCATAGCAGAAATGGGATTTAAACTAGTTCTCATTTCGTGACACAAATTTCTAGCCTACACTGCCTTTTCCCCCTTCCTTTCTCCAGTCCTTCTTTCCTCTCTTCCTTCCTTCTTTCCTTCCTTTCTTTGCAAAATGGGTATATGTAAGTAAAATCTATGTGGCTTATGAATTTGAGAGGAGTGACAGAAATAGGAATCATTGTATCCCTAGGTAGAGGGCAGCTTTTGGTCCCTTACCAAGAAAATAATAACAGCAGCTAACACTCATTAAGGGCCTACCATGTGCCAGTTAATAAGCACTTTACCTGTTATTAACTTATTTAGTTCTCATAACAACTCTACAACACAGACATCAGTATTATTCTATCATAGAGATAAAGATACAGACACACAGTAAATTAAATAACTTGCCCCCAAACCACACAGTTAGAAAGTTCAAGAGTGGAATTTGATCCTAGTGGTCTGGCTCTAGAGTCCAGGCTCTTACCCTAGTTCTAAACTAGTTCTCATTTCATGACACAAGAACTCATTAAAGAACGAGTAAAATGTGTAAGGCCTGCAAGGAAGGGCTATGGTGGGTTATGTCACATGGGCTCTCACAGAAGCTTTAGTTATGATG
This sequence comes from Colobus angolensis palliatus, assembly GCF_000951035.1. NCBI lineage: Eukaryota > Metazoa > Chordata > Mammalia > Primates > Cercopithecidae > Colobus > Colobus angolensis. The sequence goes on along the minus strand of NW_012114599.1, from coordinate 16,171,429 downwards.
TTCAGAACATGATAGTCCCTCTCTCTCCTTCAAAAGGGTTTTTTTTTTTTTTTTTTTTTTGAGGCAGTGTCTCACCCTGTCGCCCAGGCTGGAGTGCAATGGCACTATCTTGGCTCATTGTACCTTCTGCCTTCCAGGTTCAAGCGATTCTCCTGCCTCAGTCTCCTGAGTAGCTGGGATTACAGGCATGCGCCACCATGCCCAGCTTATTTTGTATTTTTAGTACAGACAGGGTTTCACCATATTGGTCAGGCTGGTCTCAAACTCCTGACCTCGTGATCCGCCTGCCTCAGCCTCCCAAAGTGCTGAGATTACAGGCGCGAGCCACCGTGCCTGGCCCAAAATGGTTTTGAGTGAAAGAATGAACAAATATATGCTTTAATCCCAACTTGAAGACCTCACCATCCTGTGAGCATTCCTGCTTTTCCATGCCTCCCTGCCTTCTTCAGTGCCATTTTCTCTGTGTGCAGCGTTCTCCTTCTTCTTTCTGCCCAGTGCATCCCTGCTTGTGTGGCTAGGCACAGATCTGTTCTATGAGTCACCTTGTTTTTACCTTTCTCACAACTCTTTCATAATGCCCTGGATCATAACTTCTGTCCATGTGTGCCCCCTCTCTAGATCCTCAAGCTTCTGAGATCACATTCTATGCCCGACATATACTTGTACCTCCGCCATGGTGTTAATCCCAGTGTCTGGCACAGACATAAGTGTTTATTCAACAGACAAGAAAGTGACTGGAGAAGTATTCACTGTAATTTTATTCTCTTTAACAATCTGTAATACTAAAAATTGGAAAGCATATCTTGAAATTGCATTATGGGCCTGTTAATATAAAAGGAATAAACGTATTCAATAATCAAAAGAGAAACATCAAGATAAGAATAAGGTTAGGCTCATCTCCAACCCCCTCCCATTTCTGACCTCTGTTTCCCTCCTAAGATTCACCCCCATCCCTGGTCCTAGCCCTATACTGAACAGTGAGTCCCTCCCTAAGGCAAATCACCTATCTCCCTGGCCTTGTCCAGACATCTAATCCTCACTCTATATAGTGATTGAAACCCCAGTTTTCGGCCAGGCGTGGTGGCTTAATCTCAGCACTTTGGGAGGCGGAGGTGGGCGGATTGCCTGAGCTCAGGAGTTCGAGACCAGCCTGGGCAACATGGTGAAACCCCACCTCTACCAAAAATAAAAAAATTAGCTGGGTGTGGTGGTGCGCACGTGTGGTCCCAGCCACACGTGGGAGAACTGCTGGAACCCAGGAGGTGGAGGTTGCAGTGTGCCAAGATCATGCCACTGCACTCCAGCCTGGGCAACGGAGTGAGACCCCGTCTCAAAACAAAACAAAACAAAAACCCGTTTTTGGTGTCTCAATGCACAATGTTAATTAAGTAGCAAAATCTCGGCATTTAAAAACTCTGAAATATTTACATAAATGATTTGACCCAAATCACTTGTAAGGGTCAACTGATTTGGGTCAAATCACCTATGTCTTGAGCTATACTCAGAGAATTACATGCCACATTAAAATATCAAATCCAAAAAAAAAGAGAGGATAAGATTAGAGAAGAAAATTAAAGAAGAAACCAATTTGAAGTTTAGAGACCATGTCAGAAGAATGTGATGGCAGAGAAAGGTAGTCATATAAAGATACCAGGCACATTAGGCCGGGCACGGTGGCTCAAGCCTGTAATCCCAGCACTTTGGGAGGCCGAGATGGGCGGATCACGAGGTCAGGAGATCAAGACCATCCTGGCTAACACGGTGAAACTCCGTCTCTACTAAAAAAATACAAAAAAAAACTAGCCGGGCAAGGTGGCGGGCGCCTGTAGTCCCAGCTACTCGGGAGGCTGAGGCGGGAGAATGGCGTAAACCCGGGAGGCGGAGCTTGCAGTGAGCCAAGATCGCGCCACTGCACTCCAGCCTGGGCGACAGAGCGAGACTCTGTCTCAAAAAAAAAGATATCAGGCACACTTCTGGGCTAGGGGCTAGAAAAAATACAGTTTTGTTCTTAAGCCGGTGGAGAGACCAACAGAACCAACCATTCAGTAACATAAATTTTACAAAGCTAAAGGAAGTCAGTATGCTGAGTGCCAAAATCCACCTGGAAGGGTGAGGAGGGAGGAGGAGATTTCTGGAAAAGTGAGTAGGGGATTGCCAAGCATAAGTATTGGGAGAGGAGAGACATTCCGAAAAATAAAGAAACAATGTGTGCAAAGCATGGCGTCTGTGAAATCGGAGCTCCCTTTCACAGCAGTATCACGTGTGCTGGAGTAAAGAGAGGAAAGAGGAAGGAGGGAATGCAGGGGGCAGGCTTTGTATGCCATGGAAAGGACTTTCTATTTGTGTAAGACCACAGGAAACTGCGGAAGAATTTTGGAGAGAGGAGTTCCGCAATCACTCTGATAATTTGGAAAGATTGATTTGGCCCCAGGAGAGAGGGGAGATAAACAGGAAGTGAGAACCCATCTGGAAGTCTGAGGAGTGAGACACTGCGGTGGGCCAGGGGAAACGGGACAACAGCTTGAACCCAGGAGAGGTGGTGGAGATGAAGGGCAGTGGGGGAGAAGAAGAGACAACTGAGAGTTAGGTGATCAGACTTGGGCATGAGGGATGGCAAAAGAGGGTGCTAGGAAATCTAGGGTGAGTCCCAAGTTTCTGGCATGGCATACTGGGAGGCAGGTTGAGCCACAGACCAAGGAAGAAAAGAGGAGATACAGCAGGTTAAAAAAGTGAGAAGGGGGTGGGTGCCGTAGCTCACGCCTGTAATCCCAGCACTTCAGGAGGCCGAGGCAAGCAGATCACGAGATCAGGAGTTTGAGACCACCGTGGCGAACATGGTGAAACCCCATCTCTAATAAAAACACAAAAAGTAGCTGGGCATGGTGGCACATACCTGTAATTCCAGCTACTCAGGTGGCTGAGGCAGGAGAATCGCTTGAACCTGGGAGGCAGAGGTTGCAGTGAGCCGACATAGTGCCACTGCACTCCAGCCTAAGCGATGGAGCAAGACTCTGTTTCAAAAAAAGAAAAAAAAAAGTGAGGACATATTCTTTATGTCCTTTATATTCTGCCTAACTCATTTCCAAAGTGACTGTACCATTTTACATTCCCACATATTCTTTAATTAATTAAAACTATTTCATTGAGACATAGTTTATATAACATTGGAACCTACCCCTTTAAAGTGCACACTTCAGGCTGGGCATGGTGGCTCATGCCTGTAATCCTAGCACTATGGGAGACCGAGGCAGGCAGACCACCTGAGGTCAGGAGTTCAAGACCAGCCTGGCCAACACCGTGAAACCTTATCTCTACTAAAAATACAAAAATTAGCTGGGCATGGTGGCACGCACCTGTAATTCCCAACTACTTGAGAGGCTGAGGCAGAAGTATCGCTTGAACCCAGGAGGAAGAGGTTGCAGTGAGCCAAGATCACGTCACTGCACTCTAGCCTGGTGACAGAGCAAGACTTCATCTCAAGAAAATAAATTAATTAAATAAAGTGCACAGTTCAGTGGTATTTAGTGTATTCACAAGGTTCTTCAACAACTACCACTATCAAATTGGACAGCAATTTTATCACTCCAAAAAGAAATGGTGAACCCACTGCAGTTACTCCCCATTCCTGCCTTCCCTCAGTGCCTGGCAACCACTAATCTCCTTTCTGTTGCTATAGATTTGCCTATTCAAGATATTTTCTATAAATGGAGTTGTACAATATGTGGCCTTCTGTGTCTGGCCTGTTTCACTTAGCATAACGTTTTCAAGGTTCATCTATATTGTAGAATGTATCAGTACCTAGTTCCTTTTTATCGTTAAATAATATTCCATTGTATGGAGAGACTTCATTTTGTTTATCCATTTATTGATTGATAGACATTTGGGTTGTTTTCACTTTGGAGAAATTATGAATAGTACTGCTGTGAACATTTTTCAGTTCTCTTGGGTATGTACCTAGGAATGAATTTGCTAGATCGTATGGTAACTCTATGTTTAAGTTTTTGGTGAGCTGCCTAACTCATTTCCAAGTGACTGTACCATTTTACATTTCCACTAGCAATGAATGAGAGTGAGATATGAAAACTTACCCAAAAGTTAAGTAAAACTTGCCCAAAGTCACATGCTAATAAGTAGAAGAGCTAGGATGCAATCCCAAGTCCGCCTGTCTCCAAATCCTACTCCCTTCCTCTGCAGTTCACGTGTAGCTGATCTCTGGTTTGGAGTCATTAACGTAGAGGTGTAGTTGAAGCCACTTCTGTGTATGAGTTCAACGTGGAGACCTGAGAACTGTTGGCAGTTTAGAGGCCAGCAGTAGAAGTCGAGTCTGCAGATGAGACTGAGAAGGTATGACCAGAAGTATAGAAGAAAAACCAAGAAAGAGATGTTGCCAGGAAAACCAGCCAAAAGGAGAATTTAAGGGAGGTGTGATCAAGAAGTACTACACTGCGGCCGAACCTTAGCGTAAGAAGACAATGAAGAGAGCTTAGCAGGTGTAATGACTTTTGCCAGAGTAGTTTGAGTGGAGTATGAGGGCAGGAAGTAGACGGGGAGTTAGACAGAGCTTGATTTGGGTGGTCTAAAGAGAGGATCAAATAGAACCAGCAAATTCTACTTGACTGTGAGGGATGGGAGAGATGGCCAGTAGAGGGTTGCTAAATTTTGTTTGTTTATTAGTGTTTGGTTTTGGCCAGAAGGCACTTCATATTTACCTACATAGAAGAAACACAAGGGGAGTTACAAGCTAGAGGAAGGAGAAGTGGTAAGACACATGAACTCTAGACAGTTACACCACGGAGCTGGTGAAGAGAGAAGAAAGGCATGGTGCTGTCTCTGGGTGGGGGGTGGGAGGAGGGTGCAGATACCTTCATATGTCAGGTCAGGGGAAATTAGTTCACTCTGGGCTTCCCTTCATTTGTCTTAATTTGCTCACACTTTAGTAAATTACAATTGATTAATTCCTCCTTTTACAACCTACCAACAACATCCTTATTCCCATTCCTTGGTCTCCTTTAACTTTCTCCTTTTTTTGTTTTGTTTTGTTTTTTTGAGACTGAGTCTCCCTCTGTTGCCCTGTTGCCTAGGTTGGAGTGCAGTGGCAGAATCTTGGGTCACTTCTCACTACAACCTCTGCCTCCTGGGTTCAAGGGATTCTCCTGCCTCAGCCTCCCAAGTAGCTGGAACTACAGGCACGGACCACCACATCTGGCTAATTTTTTTGCATTTTTAGTAGAGACAGGGTTTCACCATATTGTTCAGGCTGGTCCCAAACTCCTGACCTCAGGTGATGTGCTTGCCTTGGCATTACGGGTGTGAGCCACCATGCCCAGCCTTCCTCTAACTCTTTAACCTTTACTTTATGAAAAGTTAGCTTCTTCTCCCTCTATCTTCTTTCTCATTCTCTGTCTCTCTAGATGCACTAATGAGTCCAAAATACCCATCAGAAACCCTAGTTTCTCAGAGTTGTGGCATTTCTGAAAGCTAATCTGGCATGCTAACAAACCAGTTTATCAACCTCTAAAATTCTTAAGAACTCCCAAAGTTCTCTTTTAGCATTTTGACAGGCTGTTTCCCATATGTAAATCTGTTATTACTCCACTTATAATATTGTTCTAATGGAAAATATATATTCTAAATTTCAAATAACCACTTTACAAATTTAGTTGGGAACATTTCACAATTTTAGGACTTCCTTTTTTCTCACTGTGATTTGTGCTCTTAAAACATTTTTGAAATGAATTTTTTTTGTTCTGATAAGGAGGGCAGAGTAGTAGTATTTATCTCATGTCAGAGATGATGACAGTGAGCCTCAGAGAAGTTAAATGGGACCTAAGATACTACATAAATTTTCTAGTCACTTATATTTTCTTGTTTTCTAGGTATGGACTGTGAGTTCTTTTCAGGAGTAAGGTGAAATTAGTTGATGTCTTAGATGGGAGAAACACAGATATCATTGCCTCTTGAGATTTGTTTTTCCTTTAGAGAAAAGAAGAACCATTTGCTGAAGGAAAAACAACTGAAATAAAAGGGAATGACAAAGTCATTAAGTGGAACCTTCTAATTATGGGCTTCAAGCTGTGTAACTTTATTTGAGAGCACAGAAATAATTTTAAACACACTTTTTTTTGTTTCTGTACTTTACCGTTAATTGGTTCCAATAAAAAGTCTAGCTCCAAATCCCTGATTTCAGAAGTAATTTCAAACTGAGACGTTACCATCCCATAAAAGAGTACTATAAACACACGGGTTTCTAAATAGGAGCAAAATGTTTTCGCTTAGATAATAACATAGTACAGTTTCTCTTAGAAAAGAGAAATTTGTATTACATCTTCAATATCTGTGTATACAAAGTTAGTGTCTAAATGGTAAAGGAAATCTTTATTAAAGCTTATCACTGTCAATAGTGAAACTGGATAATAAAATTAATAATAAAAATAAATTAGCATTGTGCAACCCCTACGCTTTTTGCAATCCTTTCATTTATTTGTGCCTTTAAAAAAATCCAAAAATGGTTCAGAACTCAATGTATCCCTACCTGACCCCAAACATTTTCTCTGTCATCAGCTTTTAATCTAAATATTGTTGTCTCACGTGTGTTCTTATTCATTTTTCACATAGTGATAAATTTCTGGATTGCAAATTGCATTTGTCTATCCTATGCCTAATTCTGGAACCATGTTCAGGTGTTTCCACCACCTCACTGTCTGACACTATTGGACTTAGGCTGTATTTTCCATTGTAATTTTGTGCCCCGTAAAGCTTAGTATCTTTCCTGTCAAGAAGGCCTCCTAGATCTCCTTGGGTGGCGTTCGGTCCCATTTCTGTGCTCCTGCAATGCCCTGGGCATCTGTCTCTGTCACCAGACTTAATGGACTCTTTGGTTTATAATAACTGATTTATATTATGTCTCCTGCATGGGATTGTATGCTCTTGAGAATGGGCTGTCTACACCTCCAGCCTATTGCTATAAACATTGTGTTTAATGTTTAATAGACAATAAGCGTTGGCTTTTGTGCCCGCCAAACTAATGCCTTTCTCTGAGAACCTGCAGGTCCATTTAAAGGCAATCTTTAATTATTATATTAGTGCTTCTTGCTGCATTCCTGTGTAGCAACTTAAAATTCCTGTTTTCAAATCCTTTCCCTTGTTTTTAGCGATGGTCAGCTTCCACTCCCATCTTAGAGTGATGGTAGTTTAGGAGAGATTTTGTGGTCCAGGCTATGCCTTCTGTTCACAGTCTCTTGCTTTTTAGAGGCTTTCTATGTAATGTCTTCATTCCCTTGGAGCCTCTTTTGTGTAGATTCTATCCTTGGAGATTGTCATCTGGATGCAGTGGGATAATCCCTAAGAATTTTACTTATGCAGTTGTTAAAAATGCCTTCCTGTTTATAGGGAGCACATGAGGCAGAGCACGTTGGTGTTGGTACCAAGTACTAAACAGAAGTCAATAATCAGCTCAGAGCTCATCTCACAAGACCTCATTGTATTTTTTGGTGAGAATTAAGTAACAAGCAAGATTTAGCCGCATTTTAGTTATTGCTAGATTGTTTGGGAGGGGCCTGGCCTCCCAGAGTTTGTTGGGGAAAAACCTCAACGCAGTGACCAACATGAAGAGCACCTAAATGATTCCTCCTCTTCCTCCTTCTCCGTATCATCATCATCATCATCATCATCATCATCATCACCACCACCACCACCACCATTATGATCAGCATCAAATCCACTCTGAAGGAAAGGAGTAAGGGAATGTGACTTTATTTCAGGGAATTTGAGACCAGGTACTTCCAGAGCATTAGGACCGCAGACAGGATTCTTTTTTTTTTTTTTTTTGAGATGGAGTTTTGCTCTTGTTGCCCAGGCTGGAGTTCAATGGCCCGACCTCGGCTAACCACAACTTCTGCCTACTCCTGCTGGGCCCAAGTGATTCTCCTGCCTCAGCCTCCTAAGTAGCTGAGATTACAGGCATGCACCACCATGCCCGGCTAATTTTGTATTTTTAGTAGAGATGGAGTTTCTCCATGTTGGTCAGGCTGGTCTTGAACTCCTGACCTCAGATGATCTGCCCACCTCGGCCTCCCAAAGTGCTGGGATTACAGGCATGAGTCACCATGCCCGGCCAACAGGTTTCTTAGGAATATAATATTGGCATTTTCGAGAGAAGAAAATATTGATCTTTAAAAAAATGATTTTCCTAAAGTTTAAAATGTTAACTTCTGAGGCTCAAGTTTCCTAGTTCTGGGTCTTACTTTGAGGTATTATTTAGAAAGTGAACACTCGAGTTACCATAGTAGGTCATAATCCTTCAATGTGGTTGAATGTATCCATCTGGAAGCCATCCAACTGCAGGTGTCTAGAACGTGTATATATCATTCCCCTGCTATGTTCGGCTGCAGCCAAATGCAAGGAAAATATCCCCTTGGTGGGACTTTGGAATTTCATGGTATTTATTACTAAAGCTTCTCTAAGATTCTCATTTCTTGTTCAACTTGTGTCAGGTAGCTGTAAATATGTTGGTTTGGTTGCCAATATTCAATACCAGTAACCAAGAAAACATAAATAAAATGCAGTTAAGCCTTGTTACTTGTTACCAGAAAATGCAGCGAGGTCTTGTGAGATGAGCTCTGAGCTGGTTATTGACTTCTGTTCAGTACTTGGTACCAGTGATTCCCTGAGTTGCCAAGCTTGCCGTAATAGTGAAAGTTATTCATTTTCAGACAATAGGGGCCAGTGATAGGATGCTTACCAGCCAAACACAGGGAATAACAAACCTTTGTTCTAGACAATGTCTAGAAATTGATCTAATGGGCAGGCCTTAACAACAGCTAAAATTTTTGTGGGTAGTTGAAAAACATAAATTTTGGAGATGGACTTTGCTTTGTAACTTAACTAGTAACATGATATTGGACAAGTAATTTAACCTCTGTAGGCCTCAATTTCCTTATCCATGAAATGGAGAAAATAAGACTTAGCTTTCGGGGTGTTATAATATTTAAAGATAATATAGGTAATTTTCCCAACATTGTATCTGTCACATTACATTGCCACCAACAAATGGTATTTGTAGATGCTGTTATTACTTCATTTTCTAAAGTCCAGCACAATGTTGATTATTAATTCCCCATTAAACGTAGTGAAATCTCTTTTCAGGATAAAACAAACAACAAAAATTTTAAAATCTAGGAAAATCCTATTATCACATTAAATAAACACACCCAATGCAAGAAGGACAAAAAATTTCTTTTAGGGTTGAAAATTACTGTATTAACCATGGCTCCTTCCTACTGTCATTGTTAAATAACCCTTGGAGATACTGCTTCACCATCCATAAATATGGGAGATTTTAGTCTTCATGTCATCAGTTGTGGTCCATTTACAATGAATGAACTTTGCCATAATCACCGGGCCCATTTCTTATATTCCTACTATCCCAGTAGGTTTGTAATAGAAACAAGTTTGACAGTGATGACAGTATGACTTTGATGGAGCACACTGGGAAGAACACCTGATTGAAGAAAATGAAGTAGAAAGAGAAATTCAAAGAACAGAGGAATGAACTTGAAAGGAATGAGAAGGAAAATTTAAACAGAAACAAGACCAGTGCAGAAATAAACAAAGAATTTCAAATATAGTCAACTGAGGCCAGGCACAGTGGCTCACGCCTGTAATCCCAGCACTCTGGGAGGCCAAGGTGGGCAGATCACTTGAGGTCAGCAGTTCAGGACCATCCTGGCCAACATGGTGAAACCCCATCTCTACTAAAAATACAAAAATTAGCCGGGCATGGTGGCGTGCACCTGTAAACCCAGCTACTCGGAAGGCTGACGTAGGAGAATTGCTTGAAACTGGGGGGCAGAGGTTGAAGTGAGCTGAGATCACACCACTGCCCTCCAGCCTGGGTGACAGAGCGAGACTCAGTTAATGAGAGCATTGGAGAGTGTGAGTAGGGGGGCAGAGATGCAGAAAGCCTATTAGGGAAGGTGGGGATCTTAAGACAGGTGGCTCAGGTGGTAGTTACCAGAATGAAATATTTTGGGTCAAGTCAAAGGATGGGAGAGAAATGAGTCTGTCTCTGTTGCCCAGGCTGGAGTGCAGTGGCAGGATCTCGACTCCCTGCAACCTTCGCCTCCCAGGTTCGGCGATACTCCTGCCTCAGCCTCCCAAGCAGCTGGGATTACAGGCATGCGCCACCATGCCTGGCCACTTTTTGTATTTTTATTACAGATGGGGTTTTACCATGTTGGCCAGGGTGGTCTCAAACTCCTGACGTCAAGTGATTGACCTGCCTCGGCCTCCCAAAGTGCTGGGATTACAGGCATGAGCCACCGTGCTTGGCCCATATCTGGATTCTTCCAGCTGCAGAATGGAGAACACATTGTAGTAAAGACCTATACCGAGGATGGGGAAACCAGTTAGTAATTGGTTAAAATCATTCAGGCAAGACATGATGGTTGTCTAAACCAGCATGTGTCCATGGAGATGGGAAAGAAGTGGTTGGTTGCAGAATTTCTTTTGAAAATAGATTCAGAAAGATCTACTGATCCATTGGCTATGGGGAATGATCAGAATCAAGGGTAATTCCCAGGTTTCTAGCTAGATATTTGGTTGGGTGATGGTGTCATTCTCCTGAGATTGAGAAATTGAGAGTGGAGGGGAGGAGAAGGAAGTTTATAGGAGGAAAATGATAAGTTCATTTTGGCCGTATTGATTTAGAGACGCCTGAGACTCCAAGGAGAAATTTTGTTTTCAATGATTTCCCTTGATCATATCAAGGAGAAATTTTGAGTTAACTTCTAGATAACCATTACAGACTTCTGAGTTAAGACCTGGGCATCTTTAAGTGCTAAGATTTAGCAGGAAAAATAAATATTGGAGGAAGAGGCAAAAGAGTGAGAAGTTAATTCATGTAACATGGTCCCTGGGAGGACAAGAGTAAGGGATCCATGCACAGGTGGAGGGATGACCTTGGATAAAAAAGAGGGCCACTTCTTTCAATGCAATAGCAGGAGAGACCCCAAAAAAGGGCATTCATGTAGGTAAAGTTGTCATTTTTATGGAAGGAAGTCAAGGAAGTTTCTGTCTGACAACTTCCATTTACTCTAAAAAGGAGACACAGTCATCTGCCAGAAGGTATGATGGATACAGTTCTGAGGTTTATCAAGAGGAGAAAATATACAAAAGCCACTGTGAAAAGAGAAGAAAGGAACCAGAATTATCAGGATTATTTCTGTCAAGAGTAGAAGGCTGATGTTTCTCTTCTCCTGGAGGTTTTCTTTTGTTTGGTTGTTGTTGTTGTTGTTCAGAGGATGTTTAGTGTTCCTTGTTCTTTGGTCTGTTGTATCACCCACCCATGTCATGTTTCTAAAATTATTTCAGATAACTTCTGGAACAATGTATATAAATCTCCCCTGCATTCAAGAAGCAATGCTGAGTTTTTATTGTTATGATCTAGTCACACTTTCCATAACTCCGAGCCTCGGAACTAAAACAGGGCTGGCATTTGTTAGGTGGTGTCCTCACCAGGGCACAGATCCTAGCTCCCATTTCACCCAGCTTTGCTTGATATGGTGAAGAGGATGTTAAGATACCAATGGAAATGAAATAATAAGAAAATCAGGCAGGGTGTGGTGGCTCATGCCTGTAATCCCAGCCCTTTGGGAGGCCGAGGTGGGTGGATCCTTGAGGTCAGGAGTTTGAGACCAGCCTGGCCAACAAGGGGAAATGTTCATCTCTACTGAAAATACAAAAATTAGCCAGGCGTGGTAACACATGCTTGTAATCTCAGCTACTTGGGAGGCTGATCACTTGAACCTGGGAGGCGGAGGTTGCAGTGAGCTGAGATCACGCCACTGCACTCCAGCCTGGGTAACAGAGCGAGACCATCTCAAAAAAAAAGCAAAGAAAAAAAATCCAGATATGATCATGCCACTCTCCTTTCAAACAATGGCTTCCTATTGCCCTTTGGATAAAGTATATACTCCTTACTAAAGCTTACAATACTGTCATGAGCTACTTCTACTGACTTTTTAGTCTCATCTCTTGCCATAACACTTTAGTCATTCTAAATGTCTTTTCGAGTTCTCATAATTGTCATCTTCTTTACCAAGCTAAAACTCCTCAGGCTTCTAGACTAAATCAGTGCCCCTCCCTACCTGCTCTGTGCTCCATAGGATATTTTATTGTAATTCTTCCTTTCATTCTTTGCTAGACTATACAGGCAAGGATTGTGTCTGTCTTACTTATCCATTTATCCTTCCCTTCCCCAACACCAGCCCCTTCTACCAGCCACCCTAGTGTTCTGTTCAGTGTCTGGTGTCTAGTAGATCCTCAGTAAGTATTTATCAAAAAAATTAATTATCTTTCAGAGTTTTTATTATCATTTCATTTACTAAACTCAATCTCAATTCTCCTATGGAGTATCAGGTAATATAATCACAGAACTTTAAAAAAAAATCTCATGTGTCGGTGGTGATAAAGAGAAATTAAGTTTGTATATTTCCAGAACAATGAATGCTGACATCTTTGGCATTAATCTTTAAGACTTCAAAGTTTGTAACAACAGGCCGGGCGCGGTGGCTCAAGCCTGTAATCCCAGCACTTTGGGAGGCCGAGACGGGTGGATCACGAGGTCAGGAGATCGAGACCATTCTGGCTAACACGGTGAAACCCCGTCTCTACTAAAAAATACAAAAATCTAGCCGGGCGAGGTGGCGGGCGCCTGTAGTCCCAGCTACTCGGGAGGCTGAGGCAGGAGAATGGCGTGAACCCGGGAGGCGGAGCTTGCAGTGAGCTGAGATCCGGCCACTGCACTCCAGCTCGGGCGACAGAGCGAGACTCTGTCTCAAAAAAAAAAGACTTCAAAGTTTGTAACAATTACCACTTGTTTTTTAGTCATTTAGAAAAATCTCTTTGTCTCCATACGGAGGTCATATAGATGTAAAGATATTTATGTAGTCATTTATGCATAAAGATAATAACTGCCATTAGCAGGGAAGGACCTTCAAGAAATTGTTTTATCTTGGAATAGAGATAATATGATAGACAAGACAATCGTTGAAAGTTCTAATATGGCCAACATCATTTCAAAATGATTTGTTAAACACTTATTAGTTACAATATTTCACCTTATAAATCCTACAATTCTAGAGCCAGGAGAAAGCTTCCCTGTCATTTGGGCATACTTCCTAGACACCGTCTGGGAATTTAGTCTACAACATCTCTGACAGTCATGACCTAACTTTGACTTCAGAACCTTTGGGAATTGGAGTCCCTTGCTGGTGAGGCTGCCTGGCCTACTAATAGGTGCTCCAGTGTCACCGTACTTTTTCTTAGAATATCTTTTCTCTTCTCTAAATGAACATCTCTCTCCCTGCCGCTTCTGCAAATTGGTCCGCTACTTCAGGCCTCAACTTAAAAGACTTTTAATATGGGAGGGGAAGAAGTAGTGTGAGCTTCACACTGAGCACTCAGCGTTCTGTAGGCTCCATGATGGATTCACTTTACGTGACCTCACTAACTCCTTAAACAGTCTAATAAAGTACGCAGCATTATGGCATTTTACTCAGAGATAAGTCAGACTTTCCCCATTTGGTTACCTAATGTTGAAACTCAATTTTTTTTAATGGAGAGGTTCTGAGTCAAGAGCCTGGTATGCTCATTTTTATCTGTTAATGATCAGTTTCGTGAAATTGGCTTCCTTTTATTATTTCTAAAATTGGGAGCACAGTTCTTATTGTCTTAGGCAACCTCAGAAGGATGTTTTTTGACAATAGAGGCTTCATAGGTCATGTTAATGAACGTCCTTTTGCTACAGGAACATATCATAGCCTTTGAAATCACACCCAACAAAACTCTATTGCCCTTTAAAAATAACACTTTTCTTTTAGAAATAATTCAAATGCTGGGAGAAATGTGGCTTATTGTGTCCCTTTCAGACTTGGGAGAAAATGTCTATGCTGGAGAGCAATAATTTTCATCGCAGTCGGAGAGCAGCTATCAACACTACGGCAAGTCCTAAACAAACAGCAAGTCCTTAAGTCCCCATTGGGAGACTAAACAACCTGCTCTAAAATAACATTGACATTCGTGTTGAGACAATCAGTAATGATTTAGGGTCAGAGTTTAGTGATCACGACCACAGACTGTTTTAAGGATTTACTAACATTTCAAAGTCAGTGTTTGGAAATTCTTAATGAGTAATCCACTGATATAAGTATATTTGCATGAAATAGTAGTGTATACTATGTGTGTAGAACTTGGCTTTGTCCCATATGTGGGTTTTTAATAGGCTGCGAAAAGCTTACTTGATTAAAAAAAAAAAATTGTGTTACCAAGTAACTATTTTGAATATTTGCCCTTGTTAATTGATGTTATGAGTGAAGTTTAGACAAAATCTCAAATACCACCTATAACTCAAAGGTTTTGAAAATGCTTTAACACAATGTGGATTCTTTGGGGTTATCATGATCTAATTCTGTTTGGGGGCTTCTTTCTGTTCTTTTGTCAGGTTCTCCAAAGTACTTATCACTCAGGTTGAATAAACCAGTTCTACAGACTGCGTCTTCCATGCATTTCCCAATGGTGCTAACTGCCCTTAAAATTATTTCAGATTTGGAACACTATCTGTATGGAAACAACAGGTAAGTATTTCTTTAAGTTGTCATAAATTATGTAAGAATTCTCATTCAAAAATAAATATGCCTAGAGAAACTAAAACAAACATGCTATGATGTTAATAGGAGTTATCTTTGGATGATGAGATTAAGGATAACTTTTTCCTTAATGTCCTATTTTAAATGATAAGTGTATATTGCTTTTGTAATAAAGAAGCCTTGTTTTGAAAAAGGCAGTTGTAGACACAATAATGTCCACACATAGGAAATGAGACCTCAGGTAAATGTGCAGGTGACAGAAGGCGGAGCAGAGACTCAGACACATCTGCTGATTGCAGAAACAGATTGTAACCTGATAGCCCGGCCTACCTGGCCCATGATGTGCCAGTTTCTTTGCAGATCAGAAATATAACCCTAAACATGGTGATGAGTCTTTTGTTCCAGGTTATCTCTAACCCCTTATGGGGATGTCAACACCTTCCCCAAACAGCTCAGTTGAATAATTGAATAATAGGCCTATTTTTTCTAAGTAATATATCTACTGTTCAGTGAGTAACAGGATAAAAAAAAAAAAGTCTGTATACACCTGAAGGTAATCAAACTTGTTAATTATTCAATCTTGACTTTTAAGGGTACTGATAGAGTTGACATTAGAGGAATCAGAGAAGTTCTGCCCCAGAATGTCTTGGAAAAGGCAAGTTCTCATGATTAATATAGGCGATTATATTAAGTTTAGAAAACTGGCAGAAATTTTTGTTCCAGTGATGTTTACTTAAAGCTGATTTAGTAAACAAACTTTAAAAAGTCTCTTAAAAATATATGGTATCTGTACACACTCACATAAATATACTCATATTCAAAGACAAACCTGTGACAAGTTTCATGATATTTATTTCCTCATCCATTTCCACTTGTTCATTAATGTAGTGAATAATTTTTGAGTATCTCTTATGTGAGAAGCAAAACCTTAGGCGTTAAGGAGTATACCAGAGAACAAACACAAAAATCTCTACAATCTTGGAGCTTATGTTTATGGCACTATAGAGATTTAAAAACAAATAAACAAGTAAAATATATAGTTTGTCAGATAGTGTTAAGTGTTATGAAGAAAAATAAATCCAGGAAGGGCGGTAGGACATGCCAAGTGAGAGGTGGGTGAGAGCTGAGAGGTGCGTTGTTTTAAATAGGGCAGGAAAGACCTTACAGGTAAGGTAACTTTGTTGAAAGATATAAAAGAGTTAGTTCCAGATGACTTTAATAATCTGCTTTCACAAATCATTTGAGCAGCAGAATTGGGAGAACATTTGATCCAGCGTTTCTGCTGTTTTTATTGAACACTTGAAATAACCCTTTATTTTATGTTCTAAGAATGGTACCTTCAGCACAGGAATCTGGTTCTTTCACAGAATGAATAGAGGGCAAACATTTTCCCCCCAGAGTTATGTGCCTGGTGAACAGACTCATTCCAATGTCACTCCAGTGGTCTCACTGAACTAATAACAACCATCATATGGACATTAGGTATTTTTTCCTATTCATTCACATGTTTGTTTTCTGAAGTTAACTATGAGCCTGTTGAAGGTAAGAATGAGACAATGATTTGTTCATCTTGGCAGCCTCAATGCCTAACCAAGTGCCTGGCATAGGCCAGGTGCTCAGTGATTGCCAGTTGAATAAATAAAGTTCGAGAGTAAAATAGACATTGACTTTCAACAGCTCATGAGATGAATCCTCAATGGCTGCATTTACCTACTAAAATATCTAAAGTGGATAAATGTCTTACATCATGACAGCCTCCCTCCTGCTCCAAGTCCTGTGGGGACCTGGCATCAAGGACCTACTCTGTAAAATCAAGTGATGATGTCTACCCAGCAGCGATGCTTTTGAGTGTAAGCAACTATAAGAGGCTATTGCCAATCATGTTTTCCTCATGACAGTGCTGGCAAATGGGATAGCTGTCATCCCCACATATTCCTTCTACCTCTGTAACAGATAATCTGCCTTACATCTTCTTTCTGAGATGATGTGGAGGAGTGATACCCTTTACACTAGATTAGCAGGCAAAACTGTGATGGTTTGTGATATCCATGCTTGTAGAAGTAGTAAGAAGAAAGGGAACACAGACGCTTTATTTTATAGTGGAGTCCTGATTCTAGGCCTTAATAATTGTATGGTTTTGGGTAAGGTGCTAAATCACTGTGAATCCCATCAACTCATCTGTTAACTGGGAATAATAATTACTACCTCACAGCACTGTTGTGAAGGTCAAGTTTGACAATATATGCAAAACATTTGGAATGGTGCATAGTACATAATGTGGGTGTTCAATAAATTAACAGTAGTATTTTTACCACTGCAAAGAATAATCTTACTCTCAGGCAAGTAGAATTTTTTATAGTTGTTGAATATTTATGAATCACTGAGGATAATGTTTATAAATATATTTGCATCTAAAATTTTTTTCTTACGTATTCTTATATTAATACTAAACCAAGTAACATTTATAATATTCTTGAATATCTTATCACTTAAGAAGATGAGGAAAGGTGGCTGGGTGCAGTGGCTCACACCTGTAGTCCTAGCGCTTTGAAAGACTGAGGTAGGTAGATCACTTGAGGTCAGGAGTTCAAGACCAGCCTGGGAAACATGGCAAAACCCCATCTCTACAAAAAAAAAAAACAAAAACCCGGGAGGCGGAGCTTGCAGTGAGCTGAGATCTGGCCACTGCACTCCAGTCCAGGCGACAGAGTGAGACTCCGCCTCAAAAAAAAAAAAAAAAAAAGCCAGGAGTGGTGATGTGTGCCTGTAGTCCCAGCTACTAGGGGGTCGAAAGTGGGAGAATTGCTTGAACCCGGGAGGTCGAGGCTGCAGTGAACCGAGATCGTACTACTGCACTCCTGCACTCCAGCCTGGGTGACAAAGTGAGGCTTTGTCTCAAAACAAAAAAAAAAAGACATGAGGAAAGTATAAAACATTGCATTAAAAAATTTCAGTTGTGAAGTAGAATGGTATATAACAGGGAACATTTCCATGGTCTCCAAGCACCATTCATCCCCAGGAACAGCTTAGCAGGTATTTTTGGCATCGTAAAGGTTGATGTAATCTCAGTCACTGATACTTTTCTTGTAGAAAGATACTGTCTATGGAAGTCATTATCTTTTCAGGTCGGAAAGTGATGCTCTAATGGGGTTCTGAACTCTAGTCTAATAACTTTCTTTTGTTTTTTTAATTTTTAAATTTTTTTTAGAGTTTTCTTGAAGTACAACTAAGGACAGGTCACCACTAGGCACTAACGTCACTGACTTACATGATTATGGAGATGGTCTATCTGATGCTGAAAATGTCTCTGGTTTTTTGACAACGGCTAAATAACCATGGGATCAAGTGGCCTTGGGAAAGCAGCAACATTAGATGAACTGCTGCACACTTGCATTGAGATGTTTGGTACGAGCCTTTTCTCCTTTCATCTCTTTTGGATCTCTCGATGCTCTCACTTTCCTCTATTCCTCTATTCAGAGGCAAGTTGCTTGTGGAACAGAGTTCAGTCTCTGTACCTTGGTATTTAAGGCCTTTTGGATGGACCCCAGTCTGTCTCTCCAGCTTCACTGCCCTCCACATTTCTTTCGTTTACTGCCCACAGCTCATACCCCAGTCAAACTGTCCACTTAATGTTTCGGGAACATTCCCTGTGCCTTTCTACCACCATCCACTGGTCATATTCCCTTCATTGAAATTCTGCTTCAGGGCCTTCTCAGATGTTCATAGTACCATTCCTAGTTTCCTTGGTCAGGAACGCTGCTTGCCTTTTCCCCCATCTCACATCCCATTGTAATTCCTTATAGCACATAGCAAATGCCTCTATAATTGTTTCTTGGTCTTTTGACTCAGACGAATGTGAATAGCACAATTTACTGCATTCTACATTCAAACACATCATATCTGCTACTAGATTATACACTTTACAGCTGTATGCTCCTTGTGTTGTTATTTTCGTATCCACCACAGCATATTGGGTTATCCCTTGCACAAAGAAAGTCAACCCACATGGGAGTAGTTATTTATTAAATTGATTACTATAGAAACCAGAGTTAAACCAGAGCAGGGTTGCCAGATAAAATACAGGATGACCAGTTACATTTGAATTTCTGACAAACATTTTTAGTGTAAGTATGACCTAAATAATGCCAGGGACATACTTACAATAAAGAAATTAATCATTGTTTCTCTTAAATTCAAATTTAACTGATTGTTCTGAATTTTATTTATGAAATCTGTCAACTGCAGACCAGAGGAAGGGTAAGACCTAACCACCTTTACTTTCAAGGAAATACTAGCCAAAGTAGGAGGTAAAAGATCACTGGTCGGCCAGGCGTGGTGGCTCACGCCTGTAATCCCAGCACTTTGGGAGGCTGAGGTGGGAGGATCACAAAGTCAGGAATTCAAGACCAGCCTAACCAATATGGTGAAACTCCATGTCTACTAAAAATAGAAAAATTAGCTGGGCAGGGTGTGGTGGCGTACGCCTGTAGTCCCAGCTACTCAGGAGGCTGAGACAGGAGAATCACTTGAACCCGGGAGGCAGAGGTTGCAGTGAGCCAAGACTGTGCCACTGCACTCCAGCCTGGGTGACAGAGTGAGACTCCGTCTCCAAAAAAAAAATTCATTTGTCTATGAAAAATTTTTGACACTATGACACTATTGCTTCTCTATTGATGTTAGAAAAAGTAAAGAGTAGCACTGTTATCTCCTCACTTCTTGTTCTATTTTTTTAACAGATGACAATGGAGAACTGAATAATAGTTACTTGCCAAGAATAGTTCTACTGATGCACCGATGGTATTTATCTTCCACTGAATTGGCAGAAAAACTTCTCTGCATATATCTTTTCAACTACTGTGTAATTTTTACAACCATAAATCAAGCTCTGTATTTAGATAGAGTGTCTATCCAAAGCCAGTAAATTAAGATGAATAAATAGTCTTCGGTTATCCAGCTGTTTTGCGAATATATGTAGATGTCTAGACAAAACACATCTGGATGATAGACCAGATAGTTGACTCTCCATCTGGATGTTTTGGCTGTACTTGAAAATAATCACTAAGATGTAAAATGAAGCAGGAACTGTGGGCTGGATGTTTCTAACTTGTCTTAAACATTTCTGTTATTAGAACAATGAGAGTATATTTAACAATGATTCAAGACCAAATTTGTTTCTTCTGGGATGGCAAAATGGTGGGCATAGAGGATGCAGCTTAATCATATGGAAATACAGCCAAAATAGTATGCTCTCGCTTGGGCACGAACATCAATTTAGTTTTCACATCTTTCCTTGCTGCCAAGACACAATGAACATTCTAGCAGGCTTATTATAATTTGTTGACTGATACTAATTTTCTTGTGAAATGCAAACAAAAAAATCCTGCATGGTTAGAAACACCATTCCATAATGAAGTCTTTTAGCAGTCTACCACTTCTCTACATCATGCAGTCCAGAAAAGTGGTTGAAAGCCAAATGACTGAAGATGCAGTCTCCCATTCGTAAAAGGTTCTATTCCCTAAGAGCCAATGCTTATTATACAATCTCTAATGTTGGTGCCTGCAGTCTCTGCCTTCTTCAAGCCCATGAGGCCCTGGAGATGAGTGAGAACCGCTACAGGGAGGGGGAGCCTTAGGGGGAGAGGCACCACCTTAGAGGGAGAGGCACCATCAAGTGTTGTTAGGGCCTGCCAAGGCTTCTGGAGCCAGTAGGGTGTCCACCTGTTTTGTTCAAGCTTCCTCCACTTTCTACTTCTCTTCATCCTCCTCACAACCTCAGAGCAGAAAAGGATATTAGAGAGTCTATAAGGTCCATGGAAGTGAGCAAGATCCTAACTCCCGGTGGTCCAAGGGTCATATGCGTCCACTGTTGAAGTGTAGAACATAGGTAAGGGTGGAGGGCATTGGCTCATTCTGGCCATACTCCTGGCAATCTAGACATTGTCCAGAGAATGTACCCACCAACAGTGTTCTCACCCTTAGCATGGCCACCAAGTGCATGAGACACAAGTAAAAAGGGATATTTAGGCATAGTAACATTTAATATGGGAAAGTTGAAGACCGCCTGTGAATCGACATTTCTGTAAATTTTCCTCCCTTTGGATTCCTTGCTCATGCTATATCCACAGTGCCTGGCATATACACAAGCTCAATAAATATTTGTTTAAAAGAGTATGAATAAATACACTTACAAGTAAATAACACAACTTGAGTATTAATATACCTGAAAATGACATTTTCAAATATTAAAGAAGAAATTAGAGTACCTATACAGTTACGCATAGCATAACGATGGGGAAATCATCATTCGATGATTTCATGATTTTGCAAATATCATAGAGTGTGCTTATATCAACCTAGATGCTGTAGCCTACTACACATCTAGGCTGCATTACACAGCCTGTTGATCCTGGACTACAAACCTGTACTGCATGTCGCTATACTGAATTCTATAGGCAATTGTAATACAATAGTGGGTAATTGTGTATCTAAACATAGAAAAGGTGTAGTAAAAATACGGTATAAAAGATAAAAAGTGGTACACCTTTATAGGGTGCTTATCACAAATGGAGCTTGCAAGACTGGAAGCCACTCTGGGTGAGTCAGTGAGTGAGTGGAGAGTGAATGTGAAGGCCTAGGACATTAATGTACAATATTGTAGACTTCATAGACACTATACACTTAGGCTACACAAAATTATAAAAATATTTTTCTTTCTTCAATAATAAATTAACTTTAACTTACTGTAACTTATTTTTTTTTTGAGACAGAGTCTCGCTCTGCCACCCAGGCTGGAGTGCAGTGGCCGGATCTCAGCTCACTGCAAGCTCCGCCTCCCGGGTTTACACCATTCTCCTGCCTGAGCCTCCCGAGTAGCTGGGACTACAGGCGCCCGCCACCTCGCTCGGCTAATTTTTTGTGTTTTTTTAGTAGAGACGGGGTTTCACCGTGTTAGCCAGGATGGTCTTGATCTCCTGACCTCGTGATCCGCCCGTCTCGGCCTCCCAAAGTGCTGGGATTATAGGCTTGAGCCACCACGCCCGGCCACTGTAACTTTTATACTTTATAAACCTTTAAAAACTTTTTAGTCCTTTTATAATAACACTTACCTTAAAACACAAATATATTGTACGGCTGTAAAAAATATTTTCTTTCTTAATATCTTTATTCTACAAACTTATTCTATTAAAATTTTTTTTTTTTTTTTTTTTTTTTTTTTACTTTTTAAACTTTTTTGTTAAAAGCAAAGACACAAACACACGCATTAGCCTAGGTTTAGGTTTACACAGGCTCAGGATCCTCAATATCACTGTCTTCCACCTCCACCTCTTATTCCACTGGAATGTCTGAGGGGTAGTAACAGGCATGGAGCTGTCATCTCCTATGATAACAACCCCTTCTTCTGGAATAGCTCCTGAAGAACCTGCTGAGGCTGCGTTACAGTTAACTTTTTAATTTTTTTTACATAAGTAAAAGGAGTACTCTGAAATTACAACAAAAAATAGTATAGTAAGTCCATAAACCAATAAGTCATTTATTCTCATTATCAAGTATCATGTACTGTACATGACTGTATATACTAGACTTTTACATGACTCACACAACAGCAGATTTGTTTACACCATCATCACCACAAACACATGAGTAATGCATTGGGTTACAACATTATGCTGGCTACCATGTCACTAGGCAACAGGAATTTTTCAATCCCACTGTAATCTTATTGGATCACTGTCATATATGCAGTCCTTCATTGACTGAAACGTTGTTATGTGGTGCATAACTGTATAAGGCATTAATCCTAAATACAAAATCTTTTTGGTGAAAATAGTATTTCTCGGCCAGGTGCGGTGGCTCACACCTGTAATCCCAGCACTTTGGGAGGCCAAGGCAGGCGGATCACAAGATCAGGAGATCGAGACCATCCTGGCTAACACGGTGAACCCCCATCTCTATTAAAAATACAAACAATTAGCCGGGTGTGGTGGCGTACGCCTGTAGTCCCAGCTACTCGGGAAGCTGAGGCAGGTGAATGGCGTGAACCTGGGAGGCAGAGTTTACAGTGAGCCGAGATTGCACCACTGCACTCCAGCCTGGGTGACGGAGCCAGACTCTGTCTCAAAAAATAATAATAATAAAAATAAAAATAGTGTTTCTCTGTACTATCAGTTTTAATTATGTATAGTTGCCAGTCTATTTGTAATTACAATTGGCAGTTATTAGTTAAGTGTGGAGGAAGGCAAAACTAACCCTGTGACTGGCTTCTCCTTCAGACCAAAAAACTATATTCCAGAGCTATAATAAATCAAATTTCAATTGTTCAGTGTCGAAGTCATCAGAGGCCACTTCTCTCTGTATTTGAGTGTCTTTATAACCTCAAATGTCCCCAGCATGGTCCTCTTATTAGGAATTGATATACATTGAGGGCACAGCTGCAGGTGTGTGTAAAGGAAATGAGGTGCACGAATTTTTTCTTTAACTGGTTTACGTATCGAAATGCCACTGGAGAAAGCTGCAATGAATTTCGGTTAAAGATCTGCTACTTCATGAGGTAAATACATTTACAAATTTAATTTCTTGTAGCTTCTGGTTCTGGCACGGTTGTAGTTTCTAGTTCTGCAATTGTTGACAATTTTTTTTGTTGACCTTTTTCCCAAGCTGCAGACCTAGTTTGACAACAGTCTACTCTGATACCCCTCCCACCAACTTTGTTAAAATTGGCCCTCCTCTGTTGGGTGGGGTGGGGGAAACTTTATCTTTTGGACTAGAGATTAAGTAGTAGTAAATGTGATTAAGGAATGAAACTAGCTCTTAGAAAGGGTGGATTTATTTTCTTCTACTCCCTCACCACACCCATTGCCACCTACTCACCATGACTTGAAGGAAGGGTTTCCTCTCAGCTGAAAGAGAGGCTAGGAATGGGAGTGGTTTTAGATTGAAGGAGGGCAGAGAGAGGCTCCATGTGATGGATGGGGGTTTGGAGACAGGAGATGGCTAATTTGAAGTATGGTCCTGGATTCAGTGTTAAATGTAGTCTGTAAAATGGTACCATCGTTTCCATGGATATCCAACTTGAAATATTCCAGCTGCCAAAAATATTTGATGCCTTTCAGGTACTGGATTCTGAAATTTCCTGCAGAGTTTAATTTGGATCTTGGTTTGATTCGTATGACTGAGGAATTCCGGGAAGTAGCCAGTCAACTAGGATATGAAAAACACGTCAGCCTCATCGACATATCCAGCATGTAAGGGTGGCACCAACGTCTTTCACGCTCGATGCGTCCACTGCTTAGGGGAGGAAGTAGTGATCACCCCACTTGTCCTGAGTCCATCCCACTCCTGAATCTAGGTTTGCTTCTGTGAGAAAAGCCTTGCTGCAGTGAGTACAAGCCGTATTGGACGCGACTCATCTCTCCAAGCTGCAGTTTCTTTACTTGTAAAATGTGGACAGTACCTTTCTCATGGGATTATTATGAACATCCAATAAGGACATAAGATAGTGCATGAAAGCATTTGGCACAAAATAGACGCTTGGTATTAGTTACTGACTCTGAATCTAGTTAACATCTCTTATGCCTTCACTACTCAAAGTGTGGTCTGCAGACCAGCAACATTAGCATCACCTGGGAGCTCATTAGGAATGCAGCCTCTAGGCTCCACCTTAAACCTGAATTGGAATCCGCACTTTAAAGATCCCTAAGTGATTCACATGCAAGCTTGAGAAGCTCTGTACCATGGTGCTGCTGAGGTTGGCCTCAGAACAACAACCTTATGGTGGTTGACCATAGATGTCAGGAGCTGGTTAGCTCAGTTATTAGGTAACTGGTGCAATTAGGCCACTTTCATATCAACTAGGTAACTTTGCACAGGGAAGACTATTTGATGATCCTAAATGTGGTTATCCATCTTGCAAATGTATGTTCTTGTGTGTTAGGTATCTCTGTTTTCCACTGTCGATTACTATTGAATACTTCTTCAATAGTAATCAATGGTGAATGTCCGGGAATTATAAGGGATGTTTGGTGAAAATACATATTATTCAAGATCATTCCTAATAAATCAGAACCTCTGGCAGTGAGGCCCAGGCCTCTGTCTTTATAACAAGCTTTTCAGATAATTCATGTTATACTAAAGTATGAGAACCACAGCTTCTAGTGGTTTCCATGTGCCTTAAATCACCATCTATATCCTGATAAACTCCCAAATTTATATACTAGCCCTGACCTTTCCTTTATGATCCAGACCTTGCTGGTCACAAAGAGACTAAGTAAGAGATTCTGGATGGATCAGTGCAAAACCTACTCTGTCTGGAAAAACAACTCCAAGTTTATGTTCTGTTGGCAATTGGTCAGTGGTTTTCTCTTCAAATATGAAAGACAGGGCATGTATTTTGCACAAGCCCCTGGAAGCAAGCCAAGAGTTACAGAGTCAGTAGGTTAATAACTTCCATTGAATGAAATGGGCTTTCAACACATTGACCGGACTCACTCTTCTTTTATAGTCCTTCCTATGACTGGATGAGAAGAGTCACACAGAGGAAAAAAGTATCCAAGAAGGGAAAAGCCTGTCTGCTGTTTGACCATCTGGAGCCCATTGAATTGGCTGAGCACCTCACTTTTCTGGAGCATAAATCTTTTAGAAGGATCTCAGTAAGAAACTTGACATTTATTCTTCCAAGGATAACAACCACCATGCCAACTTCCCCAAGAGCTGCATTTTCATACTCTGAAGTGTTGGCAGCTTCTATCACTGTGCTCTGCTGGAAAAGTGCCCTTAATTCACAGGAACAATCCCTTTTAACCAAAGATAAATATTATCCTGTCTTTATTTTATGGCTCAGGAGCTATATTTCTGTCGCTGTTTTCAATGTCTCCTTTCATAGGATTAAAGCGTGATTTTTCTAAATAGTCAGTGGAGATTTAACCATTCAAGGTTGATTTAGCTCCATTGACTTCTCCCAAGTGAACATGTTTTGCTAGGCCCTTCGTTTTTGGGAAAAAATATTTAGTTAGGTTCGGATTTGTATAAATGGCTAATTTTGGGTGTAGGTTGAAAATAGGAATTGTAGACTTTAAGGAGAGTCTCAACATCAGGTTGTTTCTTTCCCAGAGATAGAGATCCTGAATTAAACTTTTCTTTCCTACTCATCTTGATGGAGCCTCATTCCTTCTCTAACTCCCCCTTTTCTTTCTCTGGTCTGTGATTTCTTAGCCTCCTGCTCTCTATCCTCCTGTTATGATAACATTTTCCACATTGGTTCACAATCAGCCAACCACTTTGCTTTGTCTCGCCAAGCTCTGGGGAAGTCGCACCTCCTGCTTCTCCTTTTCCAAGGTGTGGGAGAATGAATTACATTATTGCTTGCAAAGAAGACTGTCTTGGTTAGAAGCATGAATTTCTGAAAGACTGATTCTTTCACTAAGTAATCCTACTTGGAGAGTACCTTAACGATTCCCCGCAGGCAGGCCATGGGAGGGAGTCCCCTGCACTGTTTATATGATAGAAAGCTCATATGTATTTTTTGACATCCATGCTAACATTCTGAAAATGTGTTTGTCTTGCTAAAGAGCAGCCTTACTTCAATTGATTTTTTTTTTCCTCTGTCTTCTTTCTTCTTGAAACAACTTTACGATTGATGCTAATTTGAAATCATTATATTTGCGTTCATTTCCTCCTCTTCATTGTATACCATTGTATCTTTAACTTGCCTGACTGGAATCACCAGCAGTGTGTTAAAAATGGAGATTCTTGGCCCAGCGCGCCTTTAATCCCAGCACTTTGGGAGGCCAAGGTGGGCGGATCATGAGGTCAAGAGATCGAGACCATCCTGGCCAGCATGGCGAAACCCCATCTCTACTAAAAATACAAGAAAATCTAGCCAGGCGTGGCGGCTTGCACCTGTAGTACCAGTTACTCAGGAGGCTGAGGCAGGAGAATTGCTTGAACCCTGGAGGCGGAGATGGCAGTCAGCCAAGATTGTGCCACTGTAGTCCAGCCTGGCAACAGAGCGAGACTTGGTCTAAAAATAAAAAAAAGGAGATTCTTTGGTTTTTCCTCTGAAGATAGTGATCGTTTACACCTAGGGTGTTCCCAGGAACCAGTATCTTACCAAGTGCCACAGGTGGATCTTATGACCCAGTAAATTTTGAACTCATTGGAATACAACTTTGAATCTTGCCTCTTTCTCCTCCCACCAAAGCTGTGATGTGTAGTAGTGGGTGTCTGTGCCTGGGGTGAGTAGTGGGGTTTGAAAAGCAGCAAAATAATATTTTAAAGACACATGTATATTCAAACTTTTAGGATGCCATTGTAAATGTGAAATAAAAGAAATTGTTCTGTTGTTATGAAACAATGTCTCACCTCTTCTATATAATATTCTAATTTCTGATTTTACAAAGACTCCATAATAATTCAGAATCTCTGAATCTTCCTTTCCTAGTTCACTGATTACCAAAGCTATGTCATCCATGGCTGCCTGGAGAATAATCCAACTTTGGAAAGATCGATAGCTTTATTTAACGGAATCTCTAAGTGGGTCCAATTGATGGTTCTTAGCAAACCAACCCCCCAGCAAAGGGCAGAAGTCATCACAAAGTTTATTAATGTTGCAAAGGTATGTCTGGTAATCAGACTGGGTTCTTGAGTTCTAGATGTTCATTCACTCTGTTGAGAAAAGTCCTTGAGGAAATGTGGTGTTCACAGTATAAGAGCACTGGACAACTAAACTACTCGCTGATGTCTAATGAACAAATCGTATTTTTGCCATGCAAGAAGATTGCTTTCAAAAAGCAATGCTTAGAAGCATTTAACGTAGCTATTTTTCTGTGAAGTAATAGATATATTTTATGATTCTATTTGTGCTTCATTTTAAATTGATGTAATTTTTTCACTAGCTTCTTGTTATTAAAATTGTGCATAAATGTACTTATAATTCAGAAAGTTTAGACTAATTTAAAAATCCTTAAAAAGCATCGATGCATTTTTATTGCAGAAGCTCCTTCAGCTCAAAAATTTTAACACCCTGATGGCGGTGGTGGGAGGCCTCAGCCATAGCTCCATTTCCCGCCTCAAAGAGACGCATTCTCATCTTTCTTCAGAAGTTACAAAGGTACGGTAGATTTGATCCTAGTTAAAAGTAACAAAATGCATTTGTAAATTGTTCACATTTAGTATATGCCTAACAAATGTCACTCAGAGGGGGAAAGTTTTCCTCTTAAACCAGTGGTAGTTTATACATGGGGACAAAGTAGAAAGGGAATAACCACACCAGCTGAGTTCACCTGGAAAACCACGTTGGAGGTGTTGGTAAGTGTCCCAGGAAGAATGCTTTGACATACAATTCACATACTGTAGTGATGGCCGGGCGCGGTGGCTCACTCCTGTAGTCCCAGCACTTCGGGAGGCCGAGGCGGGTGGATCACAAGGTCAGAGATCGAGACCATCCTGGCTAACACAGTGAAACGCCGTCTCTACTAAAAATACAAAAAAATTAGCTGGGCGTGGTGGCGGGCACCTGTAGTCCCAGCTACTCGGGAGGCTGAGGCAGGAGAAAGGCATGAACCTGGGGGACGGAGCTTGCAGTGAGCCGAGATCGCACCACTGCACTCCAGCCTGGGCAACAGAGGGAGACTGTCTCAAAAGAAAAGAAAAAAAAACCCAACATATTCAACAGGTATCTATTTGGTCCTACTATATGACAGGCACTGTGATACACAAAGTAAGTAAGACAGAAATAGTTCCTACCCTACCTCCTGAAATAAAGTCATTGAATTACTACTCTATTAATAACACTGTGTTGGGCACATCAAAAGATAGAAAGGGGAAGACATAGGCCTTGTATACAAATCCTCAGATTTAGAACTAAATTGTCATGAAAAAAAATATATGTATATATATATAAAAAACAGTGATCATTTTCCAAACTGAGCTTTCTGCCATATTTATTTTTATGACATGATAGTTCTTTTTCTTCTTGAGCAAGAAGGAGCATTTCATCCTTATGAAAAGATTGTCACGTAAGAGTGCACTTTGTTATTTCAATATGGACACTTTTAGCTGTGAGTTTAAAAGAAAAAGAAAAAAACTTCTACAGCAATTAAACAATCAGGAAATGTATTGTCCATCAGGCGTGGTGGCTCACACCTGTAATCTCAGTACTTTGGGAGGTGGAGGTGGGAGGATTGCTTGAGGTCAGGAGTTTGACATCAGCCTGGGTAACATAACTAGATCCTGTCTCTACAAAAAAAAAAAAAAATTAGCCAGGTGTGGCAGTGTGTGCCTGTAGTCCCAGCTATCTGGGAGGCTGAGATGGAATGATCATTTGAGCCCAGGAGTTTGAGGCTGCAGTGAGCCAGGATCATACCACTGCACTCCACCCTGGGGGACATACCTGGAAGTCCAGAGACAGAGCAGGCATGA
The DNA here is from genome assembly GCF_000951035.1 of Colobus angolensis palliatus. Classification (NCBI taxonomy): domain Eukaryota; kingdom Metazoa; phylum Chordata; class Mammalia; order Primates; family Cercopithecidae; genus Colobus; species Colobus angolensis. Next base: position 16,142,369 of record NW_012114599.1, on the reverse strand, counting down.
TCTGATCAGACCTCTGACTCAGGTGCTCTGCCTGCCTCTGAGTATTAGAGAGTTTTGTTGTTTTGTTTGTTTCATCAAACTGGTTTTTCTCTTAATTGGGCTGTCTGTAGCAACCGAAAAATTATGTTCCCTTGTTCATGAAAGCTGAAGATAGGGAAGACTTCTCACTTCAACTCTTCACGCATAGAATTAAAGACCTCTTGAGCCAACTCAGGTCTTAAGCCCATCCCTGGACCAATAACAGTTGCCAGAGGAATACAATGTACTGATTGGCTTAACCCTGAGTTCCTGAACCAGTCACAAACTAGAGGGATGCAATTACTCTGATGATAAATCAGAACCCATTCTTGGTCCTGGAAATGGAAATAGCTCTGTCTGAGTCATAAGGGCTGCTTTGGGAGAGAGTAGACTAATTAAAATCGGGGTCTACTAGAAAGACCATGCCCAGTTGCTGTGAAGCAACCAACAATAACTTGTCCATATAAACAAGAGGAAGGAAGCCACAGAAGTACCGTTGTTTGACCTCAAACTCTGTGCTCATTCCAAGTATAATGGAACTTATTAGGTAATAAGTATTTCATTTTCTTTTAGCTTTGCACCAAATCTCAAGTAAAAGGCAAAAACAAATTTTAAATGTTGTGAAGAATAAGAATCTGATAGAAGCTTATAGAGGCTTGGAGAACTACCAGTATATCTTTTAAAATTATTTATTGGAACTTCTCTTACTTACAGAGAAAGAAACCAAGGCCCAAAGAAGCGAAGTGACTTGTTCAAGGTCACCCTTCTAGTTAGGCAGAATATAGAACCACAGTTATCTCATAACGCATTGCAACTTCCCCTACCCCACAGTGTCCCAGATTAACCTCAAGTAATAGCTGGAATGCAACTTTCTTGGAACAACTAAAAAATTTTAATATTCGACATGCTTGAATTTGTGGACAGTAATATTTTCATAAATTCCCAAACACTTAAGAATACATGATGCCATTTAATATCCCAACATCTCTAGTAGGTAGGCAGACATGTAGGTTATTTCCATTTTATAGCAAAATGGAACCGGCTGCTCAATGCGTAGCCAGGCCTAGTACGTTTTCTAACTTTCTTTTTCTTGATTAATATTTCCCTGTAGCAACGTTGGTGCAAGTGATACTTTTCTCAGTAGCTGAGGAATTTCCTAGCCACACATTGCAGGGCCTGGGGGTGTACAGAAGGGAAAAAGCTGTTTGAAAATTCTACTTTTCCATCTGTTCCCAGAACTGGAATGAAATGACAGAGTTGGTCTCCTCCAACGGTAATTACTGCAATTACCGCAAGGCCTTTGCCGACTGCGATGGCTTCAAAATCCCCATCCTTGGAGTACACTTGAAAGACTTGATAGCAGTCCATGTCATTTTCCCAGACTGGACGGAGGAGAACAAAGTGAACATTGTGAAAATGCACCAGCTCTCCGTTACCCTGAGTGAACTAGTCTCCCTGCAGAATGCCTCTCACCACCTAGAACCCAACATGGATTTGATCAACCTGCTCACAGTGAGTTCCAAGGAGCCAAGTTTGGGCTCTGTAACTCTTCTGTACCTTTCTTTCCAGGAGACATAGGAAGATGTGTGCCAGCAATTCATTCTGGAGGAAAATTGGTTTCAGAGTCAATAGATGAGAGGAAATCTCATAGGACAAGGGAAAAGGAACCCTGATTAGTATTTTCCATAACCAGCAAATCTTGGGGCAAAGAAATCTACCTTTGTTCAGAGGGGCCCACTCTCTGCCGTATGGCTCCACTTCTGGAGTTCTTAGAGAAGCTCTTCCAGACTCTGTCTCAGCCCTCACTCTCCTTCACCACATTCGTCCAACTCATCACATCCTTCTATATGTCCTCCAGTCATCTGCTCCTCTTTATCCTCACTGCACTGCTTTAGCTGAAGCCTGGAGTAATGCAAGGACCTTCTCTGCAATGCCCCTCTTCCCATTATGAACCTCCCAAACCTCCAGGATGTAGTTTACAGACTGGCATTCGAGGTTCTTGAAGACTCAGTCTCCAACCGTCAGCCCAGCCTTCTTTGCCATCACCCTCTCCCACATTTTACCAGCCTTTGAGAAATACTGAACTTCTTATACTTTGCACTCCAAGAAATGCTGCCTTCTGCTTTCTGGCCTTTGCACTTTCTTGGAGAATCCTATCCCCATCCATATGGCGAGTTCAAATTCAAAAGCCTGTCTTTCTGGAGCATTCTCTCTCCCCCTCCAAAGAAGTCACGCATCTGTCACACGTCACCCTGGCACTTTATATTTTCCTTAACTATAGGAGGAGTCACTCTGAATTCAATTTTTTTCTGTTTACCTGCCTTACATATCATATCCCTCGCACCTCTCACAGTTCCTGGCATATTAGGAACTCAGTAAATGAACTGCATGCTGTATTTAGGAGGGATGTGGCTTAGAAAAAGAAGTTCACCTGCCACTCATACTTTTTTGGCATTTGTGGCACACATGTTTAGCTGGTCTCCGCATCCTAGAACTTCTAGACACAACAGGTGTATAGAAGAGAACATTTCCCACTGGCTGCTTCTTTGTGGGAAGAAGAGGCATAACGAAATTCACTTGCCCTTCCTTAAATAAAAGTAGAGGTACAACTTCCCTGTTTGGGGTTATAACACTATAGCATCTGAAACTCAGCTGCAATACTGAATTAACTGTTTTCCTTGTATGGCTGTGGAAAATGAAACCAATAACTCCTCTTAATTTCTGAGAGCCTAAATCCCCTAGGTCTGCTGCATTGGAATAGGAGTGTGGTTTCTCGCCCTTCTCACAAACTGTTCCTAGAGCATATAATTGTTTACCAAAGAATAAACCTCTAAGCATAGGCAACAATGCTAGCTATACCCTTCAAATAAAGCAGAAGTGGCCAACACACAGAAACACAGCTCTCTTAAAGATGAGTTGTTGTGACAAATAGTAAATACGCAGACTTTCTCTACTGGGGGCGGGGAACACAACTCACAATAATTCAAGCACCTGCATTTATTTATTTATTTATTATGATTATACTTTAAGTTCTAGGGTACATGTGCACAACGTGCAGGTTTGTTACATATGTATACATGTGCCATGTTGGTGTGCTGCACCCATTAACTCGTCATTTACATTAGGTATATCTCCTAATGCTATCCCTCCTCCCTTCCCCCTCCCCACAATAGGCCACGGTGTGTGATGTTCCCCTTCCTGTGTCCAAGTGATCTCATTATTCAATTCCCACCTATGAGTGAGAACATGTGGTGTTTGGTTTTCTGTTCTTGCAATAGTTTGCTGAGAATGATGGTTTCGAGCTTTATCCATGTCCTTACAAAGGACAGAACTCATCGTTTTTTATGGCTGCATAGTATTCCAAGGTGTATATGAAGCACCTGCATTTATTAATGATTTGCCATGTATATATGTTTCCATGAATGAGTGACCAGAGTTGCAGCCCCAATCAGACTGCAGACCCACAGCCGCAGGTGATGTCTGCAGATCCGTCTCCATGTGGAGCCTAGGCTTCCAGTGTCTGTGTCCAAGCTGTCCACGATGTCAAGCACAAATTCAGAGAGCAGGTGCCTCCCCTTGGGCAATTTCTCATAGAGATAAAAGATAATAATGGGGTAGAGAAATTAATTTGAGTTATAAGTGAAACAAGCAACATTACGACAAAGAGATATTTAGAGAAATAGTGAAGGATTTTCAATAACATTTCAGGAGTACAAACGAAAAAATCTGAACTCTAGAAATAAAGGCTAAGAAAAAAATTCCTTTTTGCTGGGGAGGAGTCTCTCTCTCTCTCTCTCTCTCTCTCTCTCATATTGAAGGAAAACTTAGAAGCCATCAAGCGCCGTATTTAGTAAGTGCAGTGTTGGGTAGCACAGTGTAGTGGCAGAATCCTAGATGGGAGACCTTGCTTTCAGCCTTCCCTCTGCAGTTGCTTGGCTTTTTCTCCTTGCTAAGAGCCTTGACTTTGGCTTTTTTAAAATAAGTGTTTCATGCTCATTTGTGAGGTCTTTTCCAGCTTTAAACTTCCAGGATTCTAGATGTCAGAACCGGTGGAGTCTTGAGAATAAGGAACCAAGAGTCAACTTGATTCTGTAGTACCAGCCCGATAGCTCATCACGATAGCACAATCCTGTGTATGAGTCACCAAACTTCAAGCCGAGATCCTTTCTCTCCCCACACAGCCAAGAAGAAAGCTCAGTGCATAGCAGTATACATTCATTCTTCCTGACTCCTGAGGAGTTAATCTCCTCAACATGAGGACCGAGGAGGCGTCTATCTTGTGGTCACTAGAGCCCAGTGGCCATTTTATGAAGCACACACATACCTGGATTAGAATCATATGGCTGACCACAGCTGCCCCAATGCATGTGAAGGCATCCACATGCCAGCATTGGAAGGGGTGATTCATTTTGCCCCAGGACTCTAAATTTTCACCTGAAGTGATTGTTTTCATCTAAACATGGCCCGAGCTGAGGTCGTCTGTATATGATGGACAGCCCTGGAGGACAGAAAAAGAGAACCCTTAAGTTCATCAACAGTTATGAAATGCCTACTCTGTGTGGTGGGCTGTAGGGCAGTGCTTTAACTTTCTGTAATAGTTGATTACAGTTTTCACAGCACTTTTCACATACATTTCCTCAGTAAATTCTCACACCCACCCTGCAGTGCAGCCTGGGCAGGGCTGCGGATGTAACATCACCCCTGCCCCTTCCTTTTTTTTTTCTTTTTTAAACAAAAGAAGAAACTGAGATTTACAAAGGACAGGGGGTAACCTTCTGCATCGCAGCCTGGGCCAGCTTCCCCTCAAATGGACATTTGTTCTCTCATGCGGGCACATTGCTGACATCTAATTTATTTCACATCTGTAAAAATTAATTAATACCGCTCTCTCCCCCTCTTCATGATGTGCAGTAAAGGAAGTAATTACAGGACAGAATCTATGAGGGTAGGAGCTTTGTTTGTCACTTTTATCATTGTATCCTTGGCCCCTTGAATATGGCACCAGGCATGTTGAGGGAAGGAGGACCACGCCACCAAACTGTTGGGATTCGTATTGTTTCTCTTTTCGGGGAATATCTGAAGAGGACATTTCCCTTACATCCCAATTCATGTAACCAGGAGTTTTAAAAGCTGATGCTCCTGTTGCATGGGGTATAAAATAGTCTGAATCTTTTCATGGTATTTTTAGCCCTATCAGTTACTTTTACCATTTTGAGTACATGCAAATAACTGGAAAGCCCCTGTATTTTTAATTTTAGTCTCATTTTTAAAAAAGAAGAAGAAGAATAAGAAGAGTTTCAAAAATGGTGAGTAGAGGCAGTCTGATGTCCAGGTGTGTTTTATTTTATGATAAACAGTCAAGCCAATGTAGATCCTACTGAAGACTGAATCTGCAACCAGCTTTGCTGAAAGGATAGGTTGGTAAATGCAACAACTTGAAACAGTGGATCGGAACATTTGTCAGAAAAAAACAGCCAGGTTCAAAATGTTTGACAAAAGCAAATGTTCTTGAAATTCCATTGATGAGCAGCCCATATTATAAAAAAGGTGTGTAGAAAGTAGAACAGATCACTCTTTGGCCAGGTCCATAAAGCCCGGAGGAGATCTGAGAGAGGAAGTAGAATCATGGCTGGGAAAGAAGAGATGCTAGGAGTAACCCCAAGCGGCAGCTTTACATTCATGGATAAGCACAGTGGCATTTGACTCGTGCATTGACTGGAAGCCAAACCCTGCATTTGTGACCTTCTGAACAAACTCTAGTCAGACACCCATTAGCTCATTTAATCTTCACCATAGTTCTTGGAGGCAGCTATTATTTATGATTCCCATTTCACAGATCAGGAGACTGAGACTCAAGAAGGTTAATTGCATGCCCAGGCTCACGCTACTAATAAGCAGAGAGCAAGTATTTGGAGACTACCAAAACATTTCCATCGCTGAGCCAGTTATCCATTTGACACATGCAAATACCCAAGGATGTTCTGTTTCTCTTGAAAGAGCATCTCCTCGCCTTAGTGTGTGGCTAATTTGGATTCTTGGTTGGCAGTGGTAGCGCTGCTGTCATCTCATCTCCAGCAGATGCTGGTGCCAGTGATCACAGGACTTGGAAGCTGAGTCAGGAGGAAGGGAACATGCTCCTCCAAGTCTGCACTAACTCCTGATAACAAGGAATTCAGAAGGAAGGAGTCACTTGGTTTTCTCTCTTTATGTAACCTTCACAGTGCGAGGCTGCAAGCTGGGACAGGGGATACAGAGGTGCAAAAGACAGATGTGCTGCCCATTTTCATGAGACTGAGAGCCTGGTGCAGTTGTCTGTTGTGGGAATTACAAAATAGTAGACAACTGCCCACGGCTGATGTATTTTATTTGGTCCATATGGAATCATAAAATATTGTTGTTGTTAGTTCCCAGTGTTTAAAAATTGGGATAGTTTATCTAAAACTCCAGATTTCTGGCTTCTCTGAACAAATCAGAAGATTTGGCAACTCAAGGTCCAACGTTAGGCTGACAGCAATTTTGTCATTGCTGAGTAGCGATGTTCATCACAAACCACACCTCTCCCTGTGACTTCCCTAACAGAGAGCGGTGTCAGGTCCCATTTATCATCACAATTTTTTTTTAAATTGTGGCGCTAAGAGGAAAGATCCCTAAATAAATTACATCTGCAAAGACTGTTTTCCAAATAAGATGTTGTGGTACCAGTGTCTCTATCAAAATGTACCTTTTAGACATCCTACTTGACTTATATAATGGAATGGCTCCCAAAGGCACTTGTTTGTGACATGTGGAGGTTTCCTTTCCTGTAACAAAGCAGAGCCCGGGAGGTAGGAGTGATTGCTGTTTAGGGGAAGGTGAATACGATGTCTCTTCTTTGTAAGCAGGATTGTCATGATCTTGACACGATACTGGGGAAATTTCACAGTTAAATCAGTTTTATTTTGTTTAGAAAAAAAAACTTTGTGACAAAGTGCAGGTAAAAGAAACGTGACCTGATTATGAAGTCCTTAATTTAAATGTTACATTCAAGCAGCTGCTAGAACAGTGACTATAACAGTCCCTGGCACATAGTAGATTACTGATAAATATTTGTTGAATGAATGATTTGAAAATGAAATTTTATGATGCTAACTTCTTTTTTAAAGGAAGTAGAACAGGAAAAGGAATCTTTGAAAACATCTTTACCTCTTGAGTTTTCTCTGGCTTCCTGCTTCTTTCTTTTTCCCCTCACTCCACTCTCATACACACGTTAGATAAAATATGTTAAAGAACATTTTTCATTCCTACATGGTCAAAGAAGGGAGCCAGCACTGGTTATGTTTATGGCCGGGGAAGTGATGTGATCCATGGAGTGTTCTAGCTTTAAAGGAGTAGGTGGGAATTGTTCAGGCTTATTTTAACCTCATGACTTCTGTTTTAGGTGAGTGAGAACATGCATTGTAAGGCTTTCCAGAGTTTATCCACGTTCTCCAATTTGGATCTGTGTTGTCCTTGCCTGCAATGATCTTCCTCTCTCTTTTGTCCAGATTCAGTCCCAGTCCTCCTGGCTAAGTCCCAGTTCACAAGGACCTCCATGAATCCATCCTGATCATTTCCGTCTCCAGTGGCCCCTATGCATAATAATAATATAACAAATAACAAATACGATAATAAGACAGTAACATTAACACTACAAAATAACACTTCTTGAGATTTTACTGTGTACCAGGTCCTGTGTGAAATACTTTACATGCGTTATTTCATTTGGTCCTGATACAAATCCAACTCAGTAGGGACTTTTATAATCATTTCCATTTTCCAGATGTGGAAACTGAGTGTCAGAGAGGAAATTACTTGCTAAAGGTTACACAGCTAGCCAGTGGCAGGCTCCATGCTTGAACCCAGCCCTGCCTGACTACACAGCCTCTGCCCTCGTGTATTTACTATGCTGCCTCCCTGATTTCTGACGGGTTCCTGGAGCACTTAAAGTGGGGCAACTACTTCACACTCAGCATGTGCTGCCTTTTATTGCTATGAACACACCTTTTTAGGTTCAGGCCCTATTTATTCAAATAAATTATCAGACGCTTGAGGGCAAGGAATGATTTTTTATCAGCTTGCCTCACTAGGACTTAGCACAATGCTCTCAAATAATGGGAGCCTAGTTAACTGCTCCTTTATTTCCACAGTTCTTTAATCAAACCTCAAAGGCAGCATTTATTACATTTACAAGTCTTATTGTTTGCATCTGTCCCCGCTTCCAGCCTGGAAACATCAGGTAGCCCTCATCTGTGACTCAGCACTGAGCACCTGGGAGCTGCTCAGTAAATACTGCTGAGGAATTGAGTTGATGGTTCTCTTCGATACTGATGATTAACCAGGATTAACGTTTTCTCTTTCAAAGTTCATTTTCCGTCTCTGCATGCTGTCTTTTTATTGTTCTGCATTTACTCAAATTCCTGTATTAGACAGTGAACTTAAACATTCAACTTGAACAAAAATTCAGCAATGTAAATAAATAAATAAATGTAATCCAACATATTTATCCCTTTTAATTTTGTTATAGCTTTCCCTCGACCTCTATCACACTGAAGATGATATTTACAAACTGTCACTGGTGCTGGAGCCTAGAAATTCTAAATTGGTAGGTATTATTTTCTCTCTAAGGATCAATGCCACTCACTATTTTTTGTAATTTACAGTAATTGGCTATTACAATGTTGCTTTATGTTCTAAAATGGAAGAATTTTAAAAATTGATATTATTCTTTTTTTTTGGAGGCGTAGTCTTGCACTATCACCTGGGCTGGAGTGCAATGGTG
>NW_012114599.1:16131503-16132626 GCF_000951035.1 Colobus angolensis palliatus | reverse complement strand
GGGAACCTGGGAGGCAGACTTTGCAGTGAGTGGAGATGGCGCCACTGCACTCCAGCCTGGGCGACAGAGCAAGACTGTCTCAAAAAAACCAAATCAAAACAAAACAAAACAGAAACATTTATAGTGAGGTTGAGGCTCACATGTTGAAGATAAAATGCCTGTGCTTGCTTCTTATAATCACATCTTGAGATCAGTTCTCTTATAAAGATCTCATCCTTACCAGCTGAACTCTGTAACATAGTCACCATGCCCCCTAGGTTTATTAATACCTACTGTGATTCTGAACCATCAGACCGAAAGAGACAAAATGGCAGTGAGAGCCATTCTCTGGCCCTGGCAGGACATGCACTTGAGTCTGAGTCAGTTGAACTGGTAGCATCTGTTCTTAAAATAGTGCATGTGGTTCCATGAGCATGTTCTCCTTCCTGCCAGTCTCAGGAGGCTCGTCTCTTGGAAATACTGCAGAACAGAGCCATGCGGGATGATATGGCACATGCAATGGTAGGAGTGAGGACCCAGACTCTTTAAAGCTAGCAAGAAAGCCAAAGCTTTTGAAAACCAAAAAGGAATTTGTAAGCCCCTCCCTAATTCTGTAGTTTTGTCATGATGAACCTGGCCATAGTGTGTTAAGACCTGTTGTATGTGTGCATACAGAATTTCCACCTCTTGACACCAATTAGGCACCAGAATTGCTTCCAGCTGTTGAATGCCTGGCAGGGCATCGTGCACAGTTTATCTTATTAACTCTTTTAAGAAAACTAGGTCTGGGCCAGGAGCAGTGGTTCATGCCTGTAATCCCAGCACTCTGGGAGGCCAAGGCAGGCAGATCACTTGAGGTCAGGAGTTTGAGACCAGCCTGGCCAACATGGTGAACCTTGTCTCTACTAAAAATACAAAAATTAGCCAGGCCTGCTGGCACATGTCTGTAGTTCCAGCTACTTAGGAGGCTGAGGCAGGAGGATCACTCGAACCCGGGAGGCAGAGGTTGCACTGAACTGAGATCACGCCACTGCACTCCAGGCTGGGCAACAGAGCAAGACTCCATCTCAGAGAGAAAGAAAGAGAGCGAGAGGGAGAGAGAAAGAGAGAGGGAGGGAGGGAAGGAGGGAGGGAGGGAGGAAGG